>NC_079470.1:5456586-5773372 GCF_026250575.1 Diorhabda carinulata
ATTCTTTCAAATACTCTTTGTCCAACTTCAAGGATTGCTTGTGGTTGTTGTCATGTTGGAAGATAATTTTTTTGCCGATCAGGCGCTAGCCAGAATTTCATAGTATTCTTTCTTACAAATTGCTTCAATTTTCACCAAATCTCCTGTCGACCTTCCTCCAAAACATCCCCCTTACCATCACCGAGCCTCCGCCGTGTTTTACAGCTCTGCTTTTCCGTGCAGCCGGTATCGGGTTGTCCCGCTCGATTCACGACCAGCTGCAGATTCGATCAACCCTACGGCAATGGCAGTTTTACGGTTTTTGAAGTCAATGCTTCGTTCGATGGACATAGAACCAGGGCTTCGTGGCCTCTTAACAGGCTTTAGTACCTACGGGGTGGAACGCCCCACAATTGCGGAGCTTGAGCCGTGGCAGAGCTTAGTAGGCGGTAGTGGGTTCCGTGATCCTTGTTTGCCTCGAGCCCTCGGAGGAAAAGAAGGATTCGTCATGAATCAGTTTTAAATTTTGTATTCAGTTTCTTAGTTTCGCAATGCTCGATCCTAAGATTCGTGTCCATAAACAAAAAAGTATTCATGTGAATTTTCTTCGGTTTCCTTTATTGTTTTTTCACGTAAACATCCGTTTTCAGTAAAAGCTAGATGCAGAAGGGCGTGTAACTCTGTAAATCCCAGTGCCTGGCTTAAGGAGACAATACCTTTATTATCATGGTTACCTGAATATAATTGGAAGAAAAATTTCAGCGGTGATATAATTAGCGGTATTACAGTTGCTATCATGCATATACCTCAGGTAAATATTCATTTTGAAAGTTCAAATCTGCTTTTAGTTCATTGTTTCACGCAAGGTTATTTTTCAAAACAGTAAAATCCTAAAATACACAAAAAACAATATTTATTTCATTTGTAAGCTAGCTACGACCCGCGGGCCAGTTGTGACGTCATGGGCTTAATAAAAACATTGAGCAGTTGTCTGCTTGATGATGACGATGTTATCGTTGCCGGCAACGTAGCGTGTGTTGTTATAATACAGTTTTTATTTATTAGTTGATTATAAATAAAACATGGATCGTATGGATCGTAAAAGTGACTTTCAAACCATTTTTGTTGTAGTATAATCGAATTCCTTGACGTGATAAAAAAACTTTATCAGGTTTTCTAGTCGTGGTATTTTTACATCACGATTTATTTACCTTTTTTACATTGGTCAAAGTTTAATAATAACGCTTATTTTAGAGAAATTATTTACTTTGCATCTTACATTCAGTGTATATTTTATACCTATGACGTATATGGCGGCCTTACTGAAATGTTTAAACTACCTACAAAATTTTTGAATTTTCAATAATTTTTTCTATATAAATATTGATCGAAGAATAAAAAAAAATTATGATGAAAGTTGTATATAAACTATCCAAAACTATTTTTTTCTCAAATTATTGCGCTTGATCTTAGAATAAATCTGAGAGTTGCTTTTGAAATAATGAAGTTTCTTACTTCTTAGATCTTTTTTTTGTTTTTTTTTAATAAATAATCTTGAGTTTTGGTCTCTTTCAAATGAAAATTTATTTTTAACCAAAAATCAAGAAGATTCATTAAAGTAAATAAAAAATATATGCTACAAGGAGTGCATACGAGGGTAGAAAGAAAATAACTACTTAAACTCCAAAACTAAACATTTTCAGTGTATATTTTATACCTATGACGTATATGGCGGCCTTACTGAAATGTTTAAACTACCTACAAAATTTTTGAATTTTCAATAATTTTTTCTATATAAATATTGATCGAAGAATAAAAAAAAATTATGATGAAAGTTGTATATAAACTATCCAAAACTATTTTTTTCTCAAATTATTGCGCTTGATCTTAGAATAAATCTGAGAGTTGCTTTTGAAATAATGAAGTTTCTTACTTCTTAGATCTTTTTTTTGTTTTTTTTTAATAAATAATCTTGAGTTTTGGTCTCTTTCAAATGAAAATTTATTTTTAACCAAAAATCAAGAAGATTCATTAAAGTAAATAAAAAATATATGCTACAAGGAGTGCATACGAGGGTAGAAAGAAAATAACTACTTAAACTCCAAAACTAAACATTTTCAGTGTATATTTTATACCTATGACGTATATGGCGGCCTTACTGAAATGTTTAAACTACCTACAAAATTTTTGAATTTTCAATAATTTTTTCTATATAAATATTGATCGAAGAATAAAAAAAAATTATGATGAAAGTTGTATATAAACTATCCAAAACTATTTTTTTCTCAAATTATTACGCTTGATCTTAGAATAAATCTGAGAGTTGCTTTTGAAATAATGAAGTTTCTTACTTCTTAGATCTTTTTTTTGTTTTTTTTTAATAAATAATCTTGAGTTTTGGTCTCTTTCAAATGAAAATTTATTTTTAACCAAAAATCAAGAAGATTCATTAAAGTAAATAAAAAATATATGCTACAAGGAGTGCATACGAGGGTAGAAAGAAAATAACTACTTAAACTCCAAAACTAAACATTTTCAGTGTTTATTTTATACCTAAGACGTCACGCAATATGGCGGCCTTACTGAAATGTTTAAACTACCTACAAAATTTTTGAATTTTCATTAATTTCTTTTTTATAAATTCATCAGAAATTGTGATTCTCGTTATGGAATCATTTTACAGATTAGAAACAAGTTTTTTCCTTGTTTTAGGGAATGGCTTATGCACTATTAGGAAACGTACCGCCAATAATAGGAATATATATGGCGTTTTTTCCTGTCTTAGTATATTTTGTTTTCGGTACATCCAGGCACGTTTCTATAGGTTAGTATGACGCAAAATAAAAAAAAATTACTATTCAAATAGATAATAAACTTTCGGAGAAGAAAAAATTTGTAATAATCGACTTGTTTCTACTCATTACAGCTCCTAAATCTGATTTTCCTTCTCTTAAGTCAAGATAATTACTCCTATCATTCCCTGTATATATTCTAACGGGTTTTTACATGTTTCGACATAGGTACGTTCGCTGTTGTTTGTCTTATGACAGGAAAAGTTGTGAGCCAGTATACTACAATCGAAATAATGCAAAACGGTACGCAAAGGTCGTTAATATCGACTGGTCAAGGGGAAGCCATACCACAATATACAAATGTACAAGTTGCCATAACCATAACATTTACGGTAGCCATGATACAGGTATATACTTTTAGCTTATGTTCTAAATTATTTTCCAGTAACACATTTCTTTCCCCTTCAATTTCGTATCTTCATAGTTTGTGACTTAACATCTAATTATCTCACCTTGGGTTCCAGAAAAACATTTTTTTTACTAATCTACAACACAGCATTCCTCCGTAACTTATTCACCCGGTGCGGATGACTTAACCGATATCAAGAGCAAGGTGAAGATAGCGGGGGAGACCTCACGAGAATTCCAAATATGACAAGATCTCAGTTAAGGAAACGCCCTCTTCGACCTGACACTAAAACGAATCATCATAAATATCGAAGTTGATAAAAGAGAAACTACTCGGGGAAACGCGAACTGGAAAGGAAAGTTTTGAGCAGCTGGAGGTGGAATGACTCACCATTAACGAGTCCAAAACAAAATACATGGTTATGTCGTGGAATAGAAGAACTCCCCCGGGGGGTTTTCGAAGTAGGCCCGTCGTTTAAATAGCCGTGATCGAAAATAATGAAAATTCGTCTCCAACGACTACTAAAATCGCGTTTACCGAACTGAGGAACGAAAACGCGAATCTTCGGCACGGATTTCATGTACGCTAGCGAGATCTGAGTGGTGAACAGTCACGAGGAGCGACTGTCAACACGAGTAGAGCGTGTGGCGCAGCCGTACAAACTCTACCGGTTCTATTGCTAAACCACTTGGAGCGTATGCCTGATGGAGGGTCGGCCCTCGGGTTTCTACGATGGCTGGATGATGTCGACGAGGATCTAGATGTAAAGGGGTGGAGACGCCGAGCGCTAGACCGTGATGTCTGGAGGAATGTGAGCGATAGCGCCAGTCTTTTTTTTTTTTATTGTTTTCTGTTTACACCACACGAATGTGTTACTGGAAAATCCGACGCCATTTTTGAACAGATTGTATGTTTTCTGCAGTTAGTTATGTATCTTTTAAGACTTGGAATGGTTTCGCAACTCTTATCTGAGACTTTGGTAAACGGTTTTACTTGCGCATCGGCGTTTCAAGTAGTAGGATCTCAATTGAAGGATTTCTTCGGATTAGACGTAGGAAAACGAAGAGGAAACTTCCAGTTTCCTTTGGTGAGTGTTCTGCACAACGAAAAATCGTATCAAAACAAATGATAATTTTTTTTTTCAGGCGGTATACGATGCTATTTTCGCTATACCGAAAGCAAATATTAACGCCATTCTAGTGTCATTCACATCGTTTATACTTTTAATAATAAACAATGAATTATTTAAGGTAAGTGACACCATTAACCACCCTGTAAAAACTCCAGATCCCTATTTTTGTAATGAATCACCCTATATAGTAATCCGAGTTATATATTTTTTTTATTTTAATATTCTAGCCTTGGTTATCTAAAAGATTTACGATACCATTTCCTATCGAACTAGTTGTAGTCGTATTTGGTACAGCGTCAAGTTATTTCATGAATTTCGAATCGAATTATAATATAACAGTCGTAGGGTACATACCAACTGGGTAAATAACATATGTATTTATAAAAAAAGACCCCTATATACGCATTTTTTGTTTTCAGATTACCCAAACCGACTTTACCCGCTTTTGAACTTATACCAGATATTTTCTTGGAATCTTTTATTATAACGATGGTTTCTTACACCATAACCATGTCGATGGCTCTCATATTCGCGCGAAAATTGATGTACGAAGTTGACTCAAATCAAGAACTACTAGCTTTGGTAAGTAATATCAACTGTCAATCGACGGAACACAAGTAAATGCGACCAACAAGAGAATGTAGTGGGTTGTATGCAACCAACTTATGGAATATATGCAAACTAACATAAAACGTAGCGGAATGTATGCGACAATTAATATATCCATTCATTATATGATACATATATTAAAATGAAGTGGAAAAGATGTTTTTATGTTTATAAATATCAAATTTAATTCACGGAATGAAAGACGGTATCATTTAGACAATACAAGATATATGCAACCAACAAAATGTAAATGTATACCATGTAGCAAGTTATATGCAACCAACTTTGCAGAATATATGTACTAACATAAAACATAGCGGAATGTATGCAACCATTTATACATTCAATCATTATATGTTATATATATTAAAATGAAGTGGGAAAGATAATTTAATATTTATAAATCTGAGAGTTGCTTTTGAAATAACGAAGTATCTTACTTCTTAGGTTTTTTGTTTTTGTTGATAAATCATTTTGAGTTTTAGTCTCTTTCAAATGAAATTTGGTTTTTAACCAAAAATCAAGAAGATTTATTAACGTAAATAGAAAATATATGCTACAAGGAGTACATACGAGGGTAGAAAGAAAATAACTACTCCAAAACTAAGTTTTTTCAGTGTTTATTTTATACCTGTGACGTCACTCAATATGGCAGCCTTACTGAAATGTTTAAACTACCTACAAAATTTTTGAATTTTGAATAAACTAAGCTTTTTATTAGTTCAGTAGACTCTCTATATAATAATATTGAAAATACCTGACGATTTCATGTTTATAAACAGAAAATATTGACGAAACCGATTTTTAAAATGTTGATTATTAACATCACATATTAATCAATAAATGAAGAAAGCCTTCCGAAATAGTTATGTTCTTTCGTCTTCCATAGCATTGACCTTAGTTTATCTTGCAAACATAAAACATTCTTTGTAGCCACTGGATCATCTTCGTAGTGAGTGAAGATTTTGTGTAGGATTTTAGCTGCCTCTAACGCCTGTAGAGAAGTTGGACCTGATTCTGGCCGAGGATAAAATTCATCTGGGTCACTAACTCCATTTACACGTACAGCTTCTGAAACTCCAGCTGTGGTAGCAACTGCTTCATCAACGGTTTCTTAATCCTGCAGCTTTTCAGGTTCATAAACTTCCAAGAAAGTTAGTTGTTTTTTCGTCTTTCATAGTAATGATCTCACTTTATCTTGCAACCAGGAAACATTCTTTATAACCACTGTATCATCTTGGTGGTAAGTGAAGAGCTTCTGGAGGATTTTAGCTGCCTCTAACGCCTATTGAGAAATTGGGACTTATTCTGACTCTGGATAACAATCTTTTAGATCATTGTCCTCATTTACATGAACAGCATCTGAAAGTCCAACTGTGGTAGAATTCATAATCCTGCAGATTCTCGGGTTCATGAACACTGGGAAGCCTAACTGTCGAGCCGAAACCCCTAGTGATTCGTACCTTTGGTAATTACTATCCGATAAACTTTTCTGACTTGATTTAAAAATTTTTTTTTGGTGTCAGTTTCGTCAACATCGTCAAAAATACATCGTTAGAGTGACTACTGTAATTCTTCTCGTGTAGATAACTTCATACTGAACAAATTTAACTGAATTTTTATTTTTTACATATTTTTTAAGGGTTTGAGTAATACAGTCGGTTCATTTTTTTCCTGTTTACCAATCACGGCTTCCTTATCGAGATCTATGATACAGCAAACAGTAGGTGGTGTTACGCAACTAGTATCGGTAGTTTCTGCTAGTATCTTATTGGCGATTGTACTTTGGATTGGACCTGTATTTGAGACGTTACCAAAGGTATGTATAGTACAATGGAAACAAATAAAAAAAATGACAGTTTCTAATATTTTTTATCAAAAAAATTTTTTTACTTCTAGAAATAAAATTTTATGCACCGTGTATATAATATTTATTAAAAAAAAAACTTGGCAACGATGTTATTTGTAATAATATTTTTGATAAATCAACTTGTGGATTAAATTCTAGATTATATTTAATTTTTTTAGTAATTTTAAATTTATATAGTTCCAACATTTTTTAAAATCCTGTATATTTAGCAATACTCTAATTCCATAAATCCCCATTTTTTACATAAATTATATATTTCTACAAATTTCGTTTAATAATCTATTTTTTTTGATAATTTCTATATTTAAAATTATTTATTATTAGTAGTGTGTGGACTGCTAAAATTATAAACAATATCTTTTCAATTTTTTGTTTTATTTACCTTATTTTTTTTCAAATAGAGTTATTATACTGTTTAAGCGATTCTCCATTAAAATCTTAATTTCAAAAATTATAATTAAATTTTAAAATTTTGTTACTATTCTAAACGTACACTATAGCTGACCGCACACTATATTTTTATTCTTGAATAATTTTAATCCATTATTTCATTTTTTTGACAATAACCAGACATACCATGCGCAAATTTTTTTTTCCACTAAATGTTTTCATTCATAGATGAATTTTTGTTTTCACGTTTAACAACCGGGTAATTATGGCTATAATAATCCAAAAGTCAGTACAGTAAAACTTCACAACTTTGCCCAGACACCAAGTCGTAAACTACATTTTTTATATAAATTTGTCAACACTGTGAAAGTATCCTAATGGCCGTTTGACATGATGCAATGCAAGACGCAATATTTCTTGATTAAAAGCATGCGCAGATGAAGTTCATCTGATTCTTTCATGCAAGATCACGCACTTGCAATTCTTTTCGTATAAAAATTATTGCCAGTTATTAACTAACCACTTTTTTCTTGTTTATTTTACGAAACTTTGTTATTTTCATTTTTATGCTGCCAAAAAAATGTTGAACAAAGTTTGAGGTTAGAGATTTGCTTAATATACATATGGAATTTTTGTTAGAGACAGCTATAATCCAATAGTAAGAGACTGACATAAAGTCAAACTTGCATGCAATTTCTTGCCTTAACGGTCGCGAATGCTTCTAAGCAAGTTGCTTTTTTGTTCACTATTGTTTCTAATTTGTACCCAAACTGTGATGATATCTGTGATAGAAGAATACCCAGAAGTAGCAAAATAAGCAACTGTGATGATGTTTGTGATAGAAGAAGACCCAGAAGTAGCAAAATAAGCAACTGTTTTGATGTTTGTGATAGAAGTAGCAGAATGAACAACTGTGATGATGTTTGTGATAGAAGTAGCAGAATGAACAACTGTGATGATGTTTGTGATAGAAGAATACCCAGAAGTAGCAAAATAAGCAACTGTTTTGATGTTTGTGATAGAAGAAGACGCAGAAGCAACAAAATGAGCAACTGTGATAGAAGAAAACGCAATAAGCTCTTGGAAGTTACGCAGATCTCTTCCATCTTCCCTTTTCGCGATTCGAATTTGTTTTTCAACATCACTCGTGCGCTTTTCTGAACGGTCAATCCGAGACCAATCACACTGCTCATCATATCCTTTATCTATGGTCTCTCCCATGGTTTCCAAGGTCTTCAGGATAAATTCTTTGAAGATTATGACAACGAGAAAGTCGGAGGTGCTTCAGAGCTCAATGATTCTTCTTTGGACATATCCTCATAAATTAATTCTAGACTTTGGGCCTAAATCACAAAAGGTTTCGGCTTTTAGAGCAGCCCGACGCTCTTTTTCGACCCCAGAAACCAGAAGAACTCCCTTAACAGTAAAACTGCAACTTAGTGTTAACAAACTCTTTTATGACATAAAAAATTTATTTTAAAACATATTCGTTTGATTCATCTCCCATACATGCAGAAAGCTTTCTAAAAACATTATCTGTGGGCAAAATTGACTTTGCCCACCACCATTTTCGGGTACTTCCCCGGATGTTAGCCAAGCAACACTGTAACTAACGATTCGGGAAGCTAAAACAAAAATTTTAACACGAACGCAAATCAAAAATCTCCCAAAAATGTGTTAGTCAAAAACAAAAATTTCCTGGGCAAGGTTTTACTGTAAAACTTTATACTACGTTGTCAAGTTTAATTCTACTTGAGAGATTGTAATGAATTTTTTTGATTTGATATTTTTCGTTTGCAGTGTGTACTAGCTAGTATAATAGTAGTTGCTCTAAAAGGGATGCTTCTTCAATGTAAATCTCTGCCGAGGTATTGGAGATTGAGTAGATGGGATGCCGTCGTCTGGATAATAACATTTTCAGTAACGCTTTTCATTCAAATAAGTTACGGTTTAGCAGCCGGTGTCGCCATCTCTTTATTAAGTATCTTCATACAAGGTCACAAACCGTACACTTGCCTTTTGGGAATCGTACCCAATACAGATTTATACCTCGATATCAAGAGATATAAAGGGGTGAGCAATTATTTATTCCGGAATTTATTTCGAAATAGAATTTCTTATTTTCTTCAAGGCTAAAGAAATAGACGGCGTCAAGATTTTCCATTATTCCGGCGGTTTGAGTTTCGCTTCGAGATCGAGTTTTAAGGAATTACTCGTTAAGAAAACCGAACTTGACGCTGCGGCTACGTTGAGAAGAAGAGCGAAATTAACCGAAAAAGGATTGCAAGACGAAGAGGAACTTTTATTGAAATGTGTAATCTTGGATTTTTCCAGTCTCACTTTCGTCGATCCAGCCGGCGTAGATTTTCTCAGGAGTTTACAAGATGACTATAAACGGTTAAACATCCACATGTTGATTTCCGGATGTTCAGGTATCCAATTTTTTCCTAACCTAACTTTTCGTATCGTAATGTTAATATATTTAAACACTTCACCCTACACTTAACTAATTTATTTAAATTCTTTGGTTACTTTTCCATTTCTTTCCATTCGCAATGTAACTCCGTAAAGAGAAAGATTCGTTGGAAAAATTTTTATTTAGGTTGCATAAGGAAAATTTATTATAGGAAAAAGGTTTGTTGGAGTTGGCCCTGATATAGGAGTTGATCCTCTGCTGGGCCGGGGTTGTGAAGATTGCGTGGGGTTGTGTTTGCTGTTCCCGGCTGGAAAGGAACGACCATTGGCCAGAAGAAAACTAAAAGAGACCTCTAGTGAGCAAAAACAGCTCTTCTCGGTTTTGGAAGCTTTTTATGGTTTGTTTTTTGTAAATTTTGTTTTCTTTTTTCGTCTGGCCATTTGGCTGGTGAACCGGATCACCTGGTTATAGGGAAACCGCAGAAAACTTGCAACATCGACAATCGATAAAGTGGTACTTATTGATATGGGAGAATTTGTCAAGGAAGTTATAGGGAGGTCTTCGTATGCTGTTGCTAGCAGCCGGAGGGTCGGTTAGAGGAGGTTTTTCTTGTACCTTGAGCCGAGGTGTCGCATATTGGGGGTTAGAAGGGTTTCTTTGACAGAGGAGTTGTTTGATTCGATGGTACGAACCACATAGCGGGCTTGGAGGTTACTGGAGCTGAATCTTTGATGAGACAGACTCCGTACTCTATTTAGATCGGCCGCCAAATTGAAAGTGTGAGTGATTTTCACTCCCGGATAAACGGCTTCTCTGCGGATCTTGAGCCCCTCTCCCCAAAATCTCAAAAGATGTTTGAAGACGATGGCTTTTGGAAATTAAAGAGTCGCCCTCCATTTACTACATCAATCCGAAAATTGGTTCAGACGATTTTGGGATTTTAGGCTGCATCGTCCTTGGACCTTTACCTAATGGGTCATGAGGGACTGTGGTATCATACGTACAGTTGATATATAAAAGTGGGGCTAGGATGCAGCCTTGTGGAACGCCGGTAAGGGGGGGGGTGAAAGATTCGGATAGGCAATGACCGTCTTTAACGCAGTTTCACACATCGTTCGACCAGGCGTTCTTTGCTTCAACTGGATCTTTTGGTGGAAGAGGGTTGGTGGCCGAGGCAAACTTAGATTCCGGGGCCTTTATCCCCTTAGCCGTCTCGGAAGCCTCCGCATCACTGATATTGCGACGTTTGAGCCGGAGCTTGTCAAAAGTTTCGATTAGAGCTTTGACATTGGTAGAAACAGATACTTTGAGAGTAGTGGATTCTGTGGTGGGAGAAGAGGATTTGTCGTGGTTCCTGCTCTTGCCTGGTTTTCGGCAGGCAGAGTTCGGGACACCTGAGTAAGACACAGGTACTGTTCATCCCTATGTACGATTACTTTCGCTTTCCTTTGCTTCAACCTCCCTCCTTGTAATCCCGTAAACGCGCTCGAGGGTAACAATACCACACGATTGCCAACGTTAAAATATAATTTCCTCTGATAAACGTGAAATGATTTCACTTGGTAAGTGACATTTCAAGATATTTGGACTATGTTCTGTAACTTCAATTGTCACTGACAATTGTCAATACAAAAATAATGCGATCGACATTATGTCACTGTCCATTGTCAATACAAAAATAATGCGATCGACATTATGTCACTGTCAGTTGTCAATACAAAAATAATGCGATCGACATTATTTTTTGTAGTCGATTTTTTTACTAATTTATATACTGTGTAATTTCATAAATGAGTGTGCCTATAAAATTTTATTCCAGGACCAGTGTTTGAGGTTATGCACAAATGTGATGAAGTTGAGAAAAAAGAAAAGAAATTTTTGATTTTCCCTACTGTCCATGACGCAGTATTATATACGCAAGTTAACGTTCTAAGTAAAAATGAATGAATGAATAATACGTTTAGGCAATACCAAAAATAATTTATTTTTCAAAAAGAATATATATTTGTTATAATATTGAAAGCCAAATTATGTTAATTAATTAGATTTTCACTTAATACAGAGTGTTTAAAGACGATATGACAAAAGTAGTACTTATATCATTTTAAATAAATAAGTACTTAAATTATTTACCTTCAAAACGACATTTAATTAACTTTTACATTTTATTTTAATTACATCATTAAAAAGTACTAATATGTCTTTCTGTTTTCTGCAATTCATCATAAATATTATTTAATAGTCTTTTTAACAATTTTCATATACAGTACGGAACAACAAAATATGATAATTTCTAATAGCTTCACCAGCAGAGCGACATCTGTTGAGAAGGCACGACAACAAGGCGCCGGCCATGTTGTTGATGCGTTTCGACGAGCAGTAATTCGAAGTATGTCTTTTTTGAGTGGATATAGTGAGAAATTGTCGAAAGAAAGTTAAGGACTGTGGTTGTAATAACGGTATAAAGATATGGATAAAGATAAGGATCAATGACCACGTGTAACCAATTGAAGTACCTAGTTTTTCGCACGAACCTTACGATCAAAGAAGCTACGAATAATTACAAGAGTTTAGAGTATTTCCTCCACGTGTGACAGTGCTGCCAGGGAAACGTGTCATAGTGCTCGGCAAGGATTATTTTCCACTTGTTGAGCACGCGGCACCATAATGTTCTCATTCCCTCTTGTTTGTATAGAATCGGGATTTAAATCTCATCACATTTTGTCCGAATAACTTTTCTTCTCACTTTTAATTGCTTTCAATTCTCCTAAATCACTTTATGTGTGTCCCTATATCTTTCCATCCGATGAAACAATATACAACCGAATAGTCGGTAATGCGATCGTGGCGCAGTCTACCGGATCCAATGTGAAACATTCCAAGATCAACAACAATATAATTATACATATGAGAACTAGGAACCGCGTTTAAAAATTCTCGACGTTATCAAGGCAAGGGTGGGGGTAGGGTGGTTATTCGTTCATTGGTGAGAAGTGATCCGATTCCGTGGTCTCGATCTGCCTACTCCACCCCTTTTGTGATTGATTCCAAAGCCTCAATCTACCTACTCCTTGGACTTTCACCGAGTAAATGAAAAGCTGAAAAAAAAATATAAAATGATTAAAATACTAATTAAAAATAATGTGCTTACAATCAAAAAAGTTGTTGGCACTAAGACACTGACTACTGGTCTTGAGATGACTGGGGAGCTAGTCGCTTGGACCTTGTATTTATAGGGGACCTTTTGGCAGGATTTGAGGTTTTGGCGTGTGTGGAAGTATATTATTGGCGGGAAATCTAATAAGTGTGTAGAGGTGTATAATTTTTTATAAAAAATGCATAGTAATAAATTTATACCATTTGACTGTCCCACACTGTATATAAAACATAAATATTGATACTTTTTAATGAGATATTTTTTTTTCGCATATATTTTTATTATTATGACAATTTTACAATTCTTGGATGTGATATCTTATTATATTCTTGAAAAAAAAATAAAGAATATTTTTTGATATAATTCGTTTTATTTATTAATTAATTTAACCTCAATTATTCCTCGTATGTCAAAATCTACATGCCATGACTCCGTGCTCGCGTGTTTGTAGCGCTCAATACATTAAATAAATACACAATACAAAATGGCGTCCACGATGTTATTTGCAGCGATCTCTTTGGGCGTTCGCAATGAATTCGCGGCGTGATCGTTGCGCGCTAGTACGATAAGGCCCTCCGGAAACGCCTCGCCTCGGTTCGTGTATTACGGAACAAAGATCAGGTAGAAGGTATTTGGTTTTTCCCAAAGTCAGGTATATTGGGAAGGATTAATTTTGATTGTATGCTATTTGGACATTGAGAAAGTTACTTGGAATTTCTTGGGGAGGTTTGGATGAATTACCGTTATATTGAGGGAAGAAATGTTGTATCAAACTCGGTCGCCACTTAATTCACCACACTAGTGACGAAGTGACGGAATAGTCTTTGTATACGTCGAAATTCTTGCTGCTGCTGCTATCGAGGTAGCTGTACTGATGCGTCGTCCTCTACCTGGAAGTCCATCGGCTGCGATTGGAAGATAATCACGCCATTGTCGTCTGGTGATGTCTCGTTAATCGGATACGTCAGTAAACATGATAAACTCCGCTGGCTCACCGGGCTCAGAAGAATTCCTCGGATGAAAACATGGGTTGTCCGAATAGCATTTTGTATGGCTTCGCGCGGATGCCCATAACTACCGATGGTACGATCTTTGCCTATTGGTCATTTCACATCACTACCATATCTCTGCTTTGAAACGTTCTACCATCCTGTTGGCTTGTTGATGGTAAGCTGTCGTGTGCAGGTGGTTTGGTGCCCGTCTACCGATTAAGTGCGTTTCCTGATCCCTTGTTAGCTGATCCCACTCAAAACTGAAGCTTATTCGGCGTGTTTTCCCATATATAGCGCAACAGTTCAATAACCACAATTGGCTGGGTGAACGAAAGTCTCAATGCGATCATTCAGAATTTTCTTCCGGTACAATTGGTTTCCTCAAATTCCCTGGATTATCACCTCAAAATTTGCAGTTAAAAATAGGATCATCTCGACTGTGTAATGGAACAAGACTGGCTGTGAAAAAGGTGATGAATAACAACAATCGTAAAGGGAAAATACAAAGGAGAGGATGTCTTGATCCCGTGTATATCGATTGTTGCAGCCAGTCGATTTTAAACATTTACAATTTCCGGTACGTCTGGCCATTACGATAACCATAAATAAATCGCAAGGTCCGTCGTTGAAAGTTTGCGAAATCAACTGGGAGTTTTTTTAATCTATAAAAGACTGTCTTGTATATAAAGTAGAATAAAGTACAAGGTTGCCAAGTACGAAGATGATTCCAGATCTCCTATCAACAATTGAATAACGTCCGAAAACGGTATAAACTCTGAGACTCTACTCATCTGTCTAGTTTTGTATCAAGTTGAGTTGTTTATTTTTGTATAATCAAGAATCTCACTTCATTGGCATAATCGAGGTTTTCTAAACCAGTGAAAACAACTGGAAACGTGAAAAAAAAGACCTAAAAGTCGGATCTAATGTTGTCTTTTGAATACTGGTGTTTTAGGTTCCAATTTCAACAAAAAGTTTTAGACTAAATCGATTCAGTACAACTTTTGAGCATTTAAAATGTTATAGAGAGCGACATGTAGATGGAATTGTATTTTTTGAAGAGATAGCATCAGTTTAAATCTCTCAATTGTTATTTTTCTCTTTGTTAGAAGTTCGGGCTAACTTGAACCGTCTCCAATACTTCATTATCAATGCTTTTGAAAAGAGAATTAACAAAAGGCGAGTCATTTGTCCAACGACGCAAAAATGAGGCTTTAATTCTATGAAACGTTGCAAATACTCGATGAAAACATCTTCGTCGTCACCACATTTGGTCGACGACTGCTATGCTCGTTTTCGAAGGTCGTACGGTCTCGTTGAAACTTTGCTATCCAATATTTTACTGTTGATAACGAAGGAGCAGTCTCACCCAGAGTAGAATCTAGAAAACGTTCAGTATTGATGGTTGCCAAGCAAAAACTAAACTAATCTACCGTCATCTCTTGGTCAGACAAGGTACTTCTGGGACAAACCTCGTATTTTAAATGATATTTCAACAAAAAAATAATAATTACAGTATGTAACATTTCTAGATTGATTCTGTATAAAAATCATCACAGAAAATTTGTTTTCTCCTTGTAAACATTCTGAACGATATGAATAAAAATAATTTCACTTTTAAATAATTTAAAAAAACGATTAGCACTCGAAAGCTTTTATAAATTCCATCTCCGATGTTTGATATTCCCGGAAAGAAAGGAGAAAGACGTAAAAGGAGTGGGAATTTAATTCAATTCAGGTGCAAATGATTGTGGGCCTCGTTTTCAAGACCAACCGAAGAGCCAGTGTCAGTGTTCGTTGAATCCTCCGTGCGGTTACATTATATCGAATCAGTTTAATATAAAATTTCAGATGAAAACTCGCCCACATGTTAAAACATAAGAAAAATTAAAGTTTGACCAACGGTACCAGCAAAACAAAAGGTAAATCATCATTCGATTTCAGGTATTGAAAGAATGCGCGGCATTTTTCTTTTTCTGGGTAACTAGTTCAAGGTTGATATAATGAAATATGTTCTACATCGATTATTCTAATTATACAGTGATAGACGTAACGTTAAAAATAATAGGCACTAATGGAGCTTCGATGTCGTTTCACCGAAATAAAAGAGGTCGACGGAAACAACTAATAACGGTAAATTATAATTTACTGTTGTTCGGATACATGTTTTTTCGATGGAACTCATCTTTAAATTCGATAGAAAATCAATTTAAAATTCACGATTATTACAATTTCCAATAGTTCGTGTCGATTGTTTTGTTTATTATAGTCCGGTAAATATTTTCTTAATAGTCCAGTCGAAATTGACAATTAAAGTTATAATAAAACGTTTTGAGTTAAAAATCGGTGCAAATATTCCCAATTCCATATAAAATCGTATGGAAATTGAAAAAAATTGTTGCCGACTTTTAGATTTTGATGTAACTATTCTTTAGGTTTCCAAAAAACACAATTTCCAATAGTTCGTGTCGATTGTTTTGTTTATTATAGTCCGGTAAATATTTTCTTAATAGTCCGGTCGAAATTGACAATTAAAGTTATAATAAAACGTTTTGAGTTAAAAATCGGTGCAAATATTCCCAATTCCATATAAAATCGTATGGAAATTGGAAAAAATTTTTGCCGACTTTTAGATTTTGATGTAACTATTCTTTAGGTTTCCAAAAAACACAATTTCCAATAGTACGTGTCGATTGTTTTGTTTATTATAGTCAGGTAAATATTTTCTTAATAGTCCGGTCGAAATTGACAATTAAAGTTATAATAAAACGTTTTGAGTTAAAAATCGGTGCAAATATTCCCAATTCCATATAAAATCGTATGGAAATTGGAAAAAATTTTTGCCGACTTTTAGATTTTGGTGTAACTATTCTTTAGGGTTCCAAAAAACACAATTTCCAATAGTTCGTGTCGATTGTTTTGTTTATTATAGTCCGGTAAATATTTTCTTAATAGTCCAGTTGAAATTGACAAATAAAGTTATAATAAAACTTTTTGAGCTAAAAAGCGGTGCAAATATTCCCGATTCCATATAAAATCGTATGGAAATTGAAAAAAATTGTTGCCGTTTTTTAGATTTTGGTGTAATTATTCTTTAGGGTTCCAAAAAACACAATTTCCAATAGTTCGTGTCGATTGTTTTGTTTATTATAGTCCGGTAAATATTTTCTTAATAGTCCAGTCGAAATTGACAATTAAAGTTATAATAAAACGTTTTGAGTTAAAAATCGATGCAAATATTCCCAATTCCATATAAAATCGTATGGAAATTGAAAAAAATTGTTGCCGACTTTTAGATTTTGATGTAACTATTCTTTAGGTTTCCAAAAAACACAATTTCCAATAGTTCGTGTCGATTGTTTTGTTTATTATAGTCCGGTAAATATTTTCTTAATAGTCCAGTCGAAATTGACAATTAAAGTTATAATAAAACGTTTTGAGTTAAAAATCGGTGCAAATATTCCCAATTCCATATAAAATCGTATGGAAATTGAAAAAAATTGTTGCCGACTTTTAGATTTTGATGTAACTATTCTTTAGGTTTCCAAAAAACACAATTTCCAATAGTTCGTGTCGATTGTTTTGTTTATTATAGTCCGGTAAATATTTTCTTAATAGTCCGGTCGAAATTGACAATTAAAGTTATAATAAAACGTTTTGAGTTAAAAATCGGTGCAAATATTCCCAATTCCATATAAAATCGTATGGAAATTGAAAAAAATTGTTGCCGACTTTTAGATTTTGATGTAACTATTCTTTAGGTTTCCAAAAAACACAATTTCCAATAGTTCGTGTCGATTGTTTTGTTTATTATAGTCCGGTAAATATTTTCTTAATAGTCCAGTCGAAATTGACAATTAAAGTTATAATAAAACGTTTTGAGTTAAAAATCGGTGCAAATATTCCCAATTCCATATAAAATCGTATGGAAATTGAAAAAAATTGTTGCCGACTTTTAGATTTTGATGTAACTATTCTTTAGGTTTCCAAAAAACACAATTTCCAATAGTTCGTGTCGATTGTTTTGTTTATTATAGTCCGGTAAATATTTTCTTAATAGTCCAGTCGAAATTGACAATTAAAGTTATAATAAAACGTTTTGAGTTAAAAATCGGTGCAAATATTCCCAATTCCATATAAAATCGTATGGAAATTGAAAAAAATTGTTGCCGACTTTTAGATTTTGATGTAACTATTCTTTAGGTTTCCAAAAAACACAATTTCCAATAGTTCGTGTCGATTGTTTTGTTTATTATAGTCCGGTAAATATTTTCTTAATAGTCCAGTCGAAATTGACAATCAAAGTTATAATAAAACGTTTTGAGTTAAAAATCGGTGCAAATATTCCCAATTCCATATAAAATCGTATGGAAATTGAAAAAAATTGTTGCCGACTTTTAGATTTTGATGTAACTATTCTTTAGGTTTCCAAAAAACACAATTTCCAATAGTTCGTGTCGATTGTTTTGTTTATTATAGTCCGGTAAATATTTTCTTAATAGTCCAGTCGAAATTGACAATTAAAGTTATAATAAAACGTTTTGAGTTAAAAATCGGTGCAAATATTCCCAATTCCATATAAAATCGTATGGAAATTGAAAAAAATTGTTGCCGACTTTTAGATTTTGATGTAACTATTCTTTAGGTTTCCAAAAAACACAATTTCCAATAGTTCGTGTCGATTGTTTTGTTTATTATAGTCCGGTAAATATTTTCTTAATAGTCCAGTCGAAATTGACAATTAAAGTTATAATAAAACGTTTTGAGTTAAAAATCGGTGCAAATATTCCCAATTCCATATAAAATCGTATGGAAATTGAAAAAAATTGTTGCCGACTTTTAGATTTTGATGTAACTATTCTTTAGGTTTCCAAAAAACACAATTTCCAATAGTTCGTGTCGATTGTTTTGTTTATTATAGTCCGGTAAATATTTTCTTAATAGTCCAGTCGAAATTGACAATTAAAGTTATAATAAAACGTTTTGAGTTAAAAATCGGTGCAAATATTCCCAATTCCATATAAAATCGTATGGAAATTGAAAAAAATTGTTGCCGACTTTTAGATTTTGATGTAACTATTCTTTAGGTTTCCAAAAAACACAATTTCCAATAGTTCGTGTCGATTGTTTTGTTTATTATAGTCCGGTAAATATTTTCTTAATAGTCCAGTCGAAATTGACAATTAAAGTTATAATAAAACGTTTTGAGTTAAAAATCGGTGCAAATATTCCCAATTCCATATAAAATCGTATGGAAATTGAAAAAAATTGTTGCCGACTTTTAGATTTTGATGTAACTATTCTTTAGGTTTCCAAAAAACACAATTTCCAATAGTTCGTGTCGATTGTTTTGTTTATTATAGTCCGGTAAATATTTTCTTAATAGTCCAGTCGAAATTGACAATTAAAGTTATAATAAAACGTTTTGAGTTAAAAATCGGTGCAAATATTCCCAATTCCATATAAAATCGTATGGAAATTGAAAAAAATTGTTGCCGACTTTTAGATTTTGATGTAACTATTCTTTAGGTTTCCAAAAAACACAATTTCCAATAGTTCGTGTCGATTGTTTTGTTTATTATAGTCCGGTAAATATTTTCTTAATAGTCCAGTCGAAATTGACAATTAAAGTTATAATAAAACGTTTTGAGTTAAAAATCGGTGCAAATATTCCCAATTCCATATAAAATCGTATGGAAATTGGAAAAAATTTTTGCCGACTTTTAGATTTTGGTGTAACTATTCTTTAAGGTTCCAAAAAACACAATTTCCAATAGTTCGTGTCGATTGTTTTGTTTATTATAGTCAGGAAAATATTTTCTTAATAGTCCGGTCGAAATTGACAATTAAAGTTATAATAAAACGTTTTGAGTTAAAAATCGGTGCAAATATTCCCAATTCCATATAAAATCGTATGGAAATTGAAAAAAATTGTTGCCGACTTTTAGATTTTGATGTAACTATTCTTTAGGTTTCCAAAAAACACAATTTCCAATAGTTCGTGTCGATTGTTTTGTTTATTATAGTCCGGTAAATATTTTCTTAATAGTCCAGTCGAAATTGACAATTAAAGTTATAATAAAACGTTTTGAGTTAAAAATCGGTGCAAATATTCCCAATTCCATATAAAATCGTATGGAAATTGGAAAAAATTTTTGCCGACTTTTAGATTTTGGTGTAACTATTCTTTAAGGTTCCAAAAAACACAATTTCCAATAGTTCGTGTCGATTGTTTTGTTTATTATAGTCCGGTAAATATTTTCTTAATAGTCCGGTCGAAATTGACATTTCTATGTCTAATTTGTGGACCATTTAATTTTTTAATCTTTTTTCATTTGCTATAGTTGTTTTGAGATAACTAGTTAAATATTTTAATATTTCAAAATAATTAGACAGATTTCTGCAATTTCTCTTTAAAAAAACGATCTAAATATTGTCCTATTGAACTTTCGATAAAAACTTTTTTCTATTATACGAGTTCTGATTATTAAATAGCGAGACTGCGCGCCTAGAGGTCGCCCTAGACGCGTTGGGTATCTAGATATCTTGTATATGCACGTCACTATTATAGTATTTGTGCAGTTAAAGGAATTACACATGACAAAAATCTGTGCGAAGTTGATGCCAAAAAAATCTGCCTCCTAACCAAAAGCTCTCGCGTCAACGGGTCTGCTCAGATTTCCTTGAAAGTTTAGAACAAGATTTGCTTTGGAAAAGACTCGATTTGAGTCGATGGAAGCGGTAAAGCAGAGCTCCTGAAGGTCCTCGCCAAAGAAGACATCCAGCACCTCTTGGATCAATGGAGAAAACGTATGGATAGGTGTGTGAGGCGAGGGGATGGGAAAATATTGGAAGGGGAGCGTTCGAACGTAGAATAATTTTTATAATAAAACCATTTTTCGGAATCAGTCTCGTTATTTAATAACCAGAACTCGTTTAATTACATAAATTTGTATCGTACTACTGAAAATTTTAAACAAAAAAAAACTTTTTGTATAAAAATAGTTTATCGACATTCCGCATACAATATTTCTTCTATTTTCAACTATATATTTATTTCTAATAATGATATGATGACAATTATATGACCATTACCGTTTACTCTTTTGTTGTTCGGAATTACACGCTTTCTATTTTGTTTCATGACCACGTTGATGATTTATTTGTAGTAATATGTTTCTTATCATATTTTCATTACTTTCACTCTAGATTATATCCCGGTCATTGGAAATTGACTTTTCTCTAACGGTGATTGAATGAAAGGACTATAATTATAATCCTATTACGAGTTTTGAGATATGGCAACAGTGATTGAAAATGTCAAATCTGACGTTTAAATCATAAAGTTTGACGTTTTTATTTGTGAACGTTATCAGAACGTGTTATACGAGTGTTGTTTGAATTGTTCACGGATTCTTAAAACATTCATCTTGGTAGAAAAAAATGGAATTGAATCGCGAACATTTAAATGAGAAAATTTTCTATATATTTCGACTTTTATTTGATGAAGCAGCATCTCCAACCACCGTGTTTCACTGGTTTTCCGTATTAAATCATAATCGAACTTCGGTACAACAAAAATTTCGTTAAACATCTGTTGTTGTGCCAGAAAACATCGATGCTAGCATATTTGGACAATAACTCCAATCGCATACAATCAAAATTACAAGAAAATCTGGTTATTAAAAAGATTTATTCGCATAATTTGACAATCGCTCAAAAAATGCTTCATAATATCGTAACAAGCGACGAATCATCGGTGTGAAACTAAACAACAATCTACTGTATGGTATACGAAGCTAATGATGGCCTGTTGTTTCGGAATAACTGGAGATGTCACCACCGTTCAAAGTGCCAAAAGTGTTCAAAAAAAGCTGGGAATCAATCGCAGAAGATGAATCAATCTCTACCACGACAAACAAAAACGTTTTTGAACAGTCAAATGGCGAGTCGTCCGCCGCACAGTCCTTATTTGGCACCCGAGGATTTTTTCTTATTACCGCCGATCAAAAATTAACGTTTTTCTACACCCTAAGAAGCGGAGGTTGCTTACGAAACACATGTACTGGAGGTACCTCAATCGGAATGGAAAATTAGTTCAAACGCATCCAAAATTGAAATTAATGGAGAATATTTTGAAAAAATGTTGTAATTTGTCTGTTTCAAAACTTAAATAGCAACCTCGTATAACTGTATCAGCTTCCATTTAGTTCGATTGCCCAATTTTTGTTTTCAAATATTGCAATAAATTATGAAATACGTTCGTCGGATTTTCTCAAAATTTTCTCATGTTTCGTTCCAAATTTCGCCAAAAATATTCATTTGGCATCATTTGATGCACATTAGGAACGTTCCTAGACTTCTCAATAATATTCAACTCTGCAAAAATTACCACAACGTACTTTGAATAATGAGCAGTCGCCATAGCTGGCCAAAAACACTAACTTTCCTCCAGGATGCTTTTTCTTTATGAACATTTTGTGTCTCTCAATTCACTTCCTCGCCTTTTTGACAATAATGATCTCCAAACCTTCAGCGTGCGAAAACTCTTAAGTTCTAATTTATGTTTCATTTGTTACTTCTCATAAGGTTGAGAGGTTTGTCCAGGTGTTTAAGGCACTTATAGATAACGTGGTCTGCAGTTTCGTCCTCCTCCTTGCACCAGCGGTACTCCGGATTATCCGTGATGCCCATGGTGTGAAGGTGTCCAGTCTGTCAATTCTTCCAAGTCTTACAAACAATTTCCCCATACACGTGACTCAATCTCCGATGGATTTCCGCAGCACTAACGCCTTCAGCCTGTAGAAAACGAATCACACTTCGCAATCCATATTTGGCGGGATCATTAATAATGGCGGACATGTATACGTGGCTATAGCACAACGCCGACTGACTCATAAATGTCAAAAATGGCCGAGTGTCGCCTACAACGCATGCTTGCTTTCTTCTAGTCGCGTAACGTCTGCACGGGCCCCTTGTCTTTCACGTCGTTTCCTTTCAGATTTTCCATACTTGGGATATTTGGGATAAGTAACAATTTATAATTATTATACAGAGCGAGTTTTAATTGCTAGGCACTCGCCTGCATCGAATAAGGATCTTTTGGAAGTAAAACGAAAAATGTATTTCAGAATGAAAATTATTCTCACTTTATTATTGTCGGCGCATTATATGACGTGTTTGGCGCAAGAAAATATCAATAACAAACATGTATCAAACGAAAATGTTCACGCAAACATATTACAAACTTCGTTAGAATCTTTTCCCGATGTCCAAGCGAAAAATTTCGACAACAACGGCAACCCGTATTCGGAACCGTACAATATTGAATATAAATATCATAATTATGAAAAGATGACAGCTTTTTTACGACATACTACAGCGAGGTATCCGGAATTAACAGCGCTATACTCCATAGGAAAATCTGTACAAGGTTAGATCATTTTTATTTTGACTGAAAACCATAAACTTGCGTTCGTAGTAATCGGCCCACTGTAAACTTTTGACTTTAACTATAATTTTTGTAACTTATTCATCAGATCTCAGCAAGGCTTTACGTTTATATGTTAAGCAACGTGTTTATGTGGTGATTGTAATAAGAAATTTGTCCAAATTAAAAAATCGTCACCTTAATAACATCCAAGTGCAACGAGAGCTCCGTAAGGAGACTGCAGGAAAATGATCTGACCCCTAAAACACCTGGGATTGGTCCAAAACTTACCCCAAATCATCGGCAAGCACGTCTGTGTGACGACGATTTGTAGATCGCTGCTTTGAAGATCGGAGTGCTTATGGAGGTGGTTAGGTTAGGTTTGACGGCTGATAGATATATCGAGGAGATTCTAGCAATTCATGCGGTACTTTACGTCGATTACATTGGGCCGATTTCTATGCAGGCAGGTATATTTTCACATTTAATTGCAATATTCGTACTTCAGGTAGAGATTTATGGGTTATGGTGGTTTCGGCGTCACCTTACGAACACATGATTGGAAAACCCGACGTCAAATATATCGGAAATATGCACGGAAATGAAGCAGTTAGTAGAGAATTGATGTTACAATTGATTCACGTACGTATAAAACACCCTGTATGTTTAAATACTAAAAAATTCAGTTTTATCATCTAACCGTTTTTTTTTTGTTACAATTCACAGCCACAACTTGTGTTATAAATTTTTATTGACCTCCATTTATTTCAGAACGGATTCCATTTTTATGATACACACTGTATACACGAATAAATTATTATGTAATGATATTTCTTATTTGTGTTGTTTCTAATCAAAACAAGAACAAATCTTGTTGTCCTTGGCATTTTAAATAATTTAATTAATAAAAAAATTAGATATGAAAAATTTATTTTCAGTATTTGGTTACAAATTATGCCGTGGATCCATATATTCGCTGGCTTCTGGATAATACCAGAATTCACATAATGCCTTCGATGAACCCAGACGGATTCGAGGTATCAAAAGAAGGCAATTGCGATGGGAGTCAAGGAAGGTGAGGATTTAAGAAAATAAATAATTGTCTATGTTCATTTCGTGCATTCGTCGCTGAATAAATTATACGACAAGACCATAAAAATAAAAAAAGAAGAAAATTATATTGCGCAATATAACGAATTGTCGAAATCAGCTGACGTCCATTTAAAAATGCCCGCCGTGTGGTAAACAAATACTTTTGCCTTAAATTTTTTGTGGTTTGTGAAGTTATTTGTTCGATTTTATGACTTATACTCAATAAGTCGTGTGACTAACTAAGAAAAACACATTTTTTTGCCAAAAATGTTTGTTCTTTGCCTCCTAATAGTTTTTTCAGTTGCAGCAATTCCTTCTTCATTTGAGCTGGATTGCTTACCGGCTGCAGTCCACTCAGTTGATGATCGTTTCGACTCCACTTTAAAAAAAAACTTTCTCGTGGCCAAATGTTCATGTATAATTGTAAACGCACTGCCTTCTGATATCTTTATGGCCTCAGCTATCTCACGCACGATTAGATATAATCAATTTGTGGACTTTTTGATGTTTTCTTCGCTATCCCCAATTCTACCAATTCACTTCGTCGGTGCCCTATTACCCGAACTGGATCTTACACTCACCAGTTCTTGTAGGGCTTTCTTGCACCCCAGCACTAGCCTAAAGCTTGTATGGAGGCTCTGATGTTTGAATAGATGGAAATTACTGTGTTTCTATGGCGTGGATTGAGTACCACGCGTCCACAATCCGACACAGCCCATATTTTGGGGTATCTCTCCGCAGAAGCCTCCTCCAGCCATGCTATTCATCTTGCAGCCATGTTTTTCATTATTTAGAATAGCGGGTTTGGGGTTACTCTATCAGTGATGTGTGTATCCAAGCCCTTATTATTAACGGTTATTGGCGCCTTTCAAAAATATTGACATTCGATCACGGTCTGCGACCAGATTTTCGTCCATTTTGTCCAGCTTGATATTCTCTGGGGATGATTAATCTGTTTGTCGTCCTCATGGCTTCAAATTGTATACTAAGACACGTGACGCGCTGAACTCCACACTGACTGCGTGCGTGCCATTAAGGAGGTTCTTGGGTTATTTCAAGTTACTCCTGGTGAAAAGCAAGATTTTCGGTGTTTTTCGGCCTTGGCCTTTCGGAGCATCACCAGCTGTTCACTAGTCGCAGGAGCCTTGTCATAAGGCCTTGGTTTAAAGATCCCATATACATCCGAAGGTCCTTCTACAAGACCAGAAGACGCAGCCGGCCTTTTCTATTTTGTTTTCCACGTTAAGCCAAGTTACTCCCAGATACAATCTCCAAGTGTTACGTGCCTCCTGGTGAAAAGGAGAAGCTGGTTTTTCTTGGCCTTAGCCTTTCAGAGCATCACCAGCTGTCCACTATTCGCAGGACCCTTATCATAAGGCCTTGCGAGGCGGCGGTGTTCGTTTCCAGGCTACGTCATCTGTTTAAGCCTGTCTTGTTTAGTTCAGCGATCAAATCGTCAACGAACAGACACTACAGGGTTGGAAACAAAACTTCACCCTGTCCGCTACACACTCGACAATTACGCCGTTTAATTGGGCAGAAACTTAGCGTTGGGTGAGAATGGTCTCTTTGAAACATAATTCGTTGCAACGTCTCTCGAGTGTCTGGTAAAGTACAACAAAGGGGGTATTGTCAAATGCACATTCAATGTCAAGGAATGCCGCCAGACCGATCTTTTCGCTGCCTAATGTGCTCTACGCCCTTCTCACGAGATGTTGCAGAACCAGATCAGCGGATTTGTCAGTCTGGTAGCTTTATAGTCGGGCACGTAGTGGTCGGACATGTAATGGTCAGGCATGTAATAGTCTTTCGACTAACATTTTATATGTATATAATGTCTTGCATATCAATAATCCGTCCTATTTACTCCACATTCCAGATATAACGCCAGAGGTTTTGATTTAAACAGGAATTTTCCTGATTATTTCAAACAAAATAACAAAAGAACCCAACCCGAAACGGAAGCAGTAAAAGAATGGATTTCCAAAATCCAGTTCGTTCTATCGGGAAGTTTACATGGCGGAGCACTAGTCGCTAGCTATCCCTTCGATAGTACCCCTAATTCTCGTAAGTAATTTTATTTGAAAACAATTTAAATCGACTTATATTAATTGTTGTATGTAAAAAAAAACGATTGTTCATCGAGTATTATTTGCTGCTGTAAGGAATTTGTAGATCGTCAGCATTATGTTCTTGTAAGTAATATACGAAGTTTTTATATGTATGTAATGGTTAATATTAAAACTTTTTATGATCTAAAGTGTTCCAGAGTTTTTCAACTCCCTCTCTAACACCAGATGACGATGTATTCAAACATCTAGCCATCACTTATTCCACAAATCACGCCAAAATGAGCAGGGGAGTTTCTTGTAAAACTTCTCGAACTGCGTTCAGAAGAGTAAGTTATTTTTAATGCTTTTTTAATGATAATTTTTGAAATTCGGACATTTTAAGGGTATAACCAATGGAGCCGAATGGTATCCTTTAACTGGTGGTATGCAGGACTATAATTACGTTTGGTATGGATGCATGGAGGTAACATTGGAAGTTTCTTGTTGCAAATACCCCCCAGCACATGAATTGCCTAAGTATTGGGAAGATAACAAACAGGTAAACATTTATTAATATTTTAATCAAAAAATTAATATTTTTCTTTTTTTTAGGCACTAATAAAGTTTCTAGCGGAAGCTCATAGGGGCGTACAAGGATTTGTTATGGATGAAAATGGAAATCCACTTGGAAAAGCGTCTCTAAAAATCAAATTAAGAGATGTTGGTTTCCAAACAACAAAATATGGAGAATTTTGGAGAATACTTTTACCAGGAATATACAAAATGGAAGTTAGTAATCGATTCAATACATAATATTGATTTTTTATTACTTTACAACAATAATTCCTTTAGGTTTATGCTGATGGATACATACCGAAAGAAGTCGAATTTATGGTAGTTGAACAACACCCAACTCTATTAAATATCACATTACACGGTGCAAAAGTAAGTTTCATACATAAAATATTAATTTGGTGGCGGTAGTAGGTTTATTGTATATAATTTTAGCCTTGGCAATATTTTGTACCTCCCGTGACATCGCCTCCGAAAACTATAATATCTAACGACAATGCTAATGTACAAAAATCGACAAAGGGAACTAAAAATTGATAAATAGATGTAAGTTTGACCAATAAAAATATACGCTTTCATTGTATTTACTTTTAAAACCAAACTTATGAATTATATTAACGAAACAAAACAAAAATGAAAATTGAGGTTATGAAAAACTTACAGTTATTGAAATTTCATCTTACGTATTGTATTAACCATTAATCACAATTTATTAAACTGTTACTTTTAAATATTATTTTTTCACTTTAAAACAATTGCTTTATTCACTTTACCATCGTCTTTCGGTATATTTCTTATTGAAATACTCTCAAAATGATTGTGTTTTGTTTGATTGATATCTAATCGAGTGAGTGACTAATCGATTATATCCGATAAAAACACAAACAAATTTAAATAATAGAGTGGATGTAATTTATGAAATATAAGACGAAATAGGGGAAAGTGGGAAATAATTTAATTTTAGAATGTTTTTTCAAAATTTTACATGTACAAGTGAAATAGGGAAAATATTCGATTGACAAACAGTCAAAATGTGAGAAATAAATAATAAATATAAAATTTTTAGAAATTAGAGTTTTTACTTCATCATAACTATATACAATTAAGTAAAAGGAAAATTAGTTACTTTAAGGTTGTATTCTTCAACTATAATTATTCACGATTAAATTTGAAAATCAATATAGGTGTTGAAATAAATTTGTAAGATTTTCACTGAAATATCAGCCATTTTGGACGAGTCATAGCTAAAATTTAAGAAGTGCACTTTCACTCTTGGTGACTTCTTAAAATACTACGATGAAAAATGGAAATGTTATAGAAAAGGGGTAGTTTCTTCTTTGGGACGAAAACTTATCAGATATCACTCGTAGATTGAAATTACACTACAGTGATACAAAGCTTCACCTGAAACGTTGTAACATAGCAAATCATGCCAGTTTATCTGATCATAGAATGATGATTAATCTTAACAGAGTTTAACAATCTCTCAAATATATCAATGATCACATGAAATATCTTTTTTATTTATTTCCTTTCCCCCCATAACATATGAAAAAACAAAAATATTGGATATAATTTTTTCATAACTTAAATATCTTGAATCGTATTAGTCCCACTTTTCCCCAATATTTCCAACATTTCTATACTCGCTCCATGTATCTCCAATATTTCGATTTATCTTTTATCGATTACAATCAATATTTCATTATTTCGAGTTGTTATCAATCCGGTACAAAATAATGTTTTTTTTTTGAAAAGTAAAAAATGTTTTTGAAGTGAATTGGAGTGTTTCAAATGTATTAATAATTTGTATTATTATTGTAAATAAATGAAAGTCATTTTTTTGTTTTGAAGGAATTGAAACACTTCTTGATTATATTTCCATAGAATTTTTTGAAAAATTATTTCTTTATACTGTGACGGACCAACCAACTTATACTCAACAACAATTACAATTTCATATTTTCCAGGGAAAGCGTATATTGTTACTAACCAAAGTTTATTTTGAAAATACTTGGAATATGATAATTTATTGGTTTTCAGAGGAAAGAGGGTCATTATCAGACTCAACAGACGATACATCGGCCAGTATACCAACCACATCAAGAAACTGGCATATTATCCTCAATAACCAATGGGTTTTCAAACTTAGTAAATTATTTTGGTTAATCTGGTCACCCTACGTCTTGATTTATTGCAATGGAGTACAAAGCAAATATATATCTACTTTAGATTCCGAGCTTAGTTAATATTTAAATTATTTATTGTTATTTTTCTTTGTAAACAACATTTACAAATGTTATAATTAAACTATTTCAATTTATATTGGATTTTATTTTCAAACTAATTGAAACAGAAAAACCAAATATTGTTTTATTGTACAAAATCATCATTTTTTAAAAAAACTAGACTAGACAATAATTAGCATTGCAGTAATTTTGCTGAATATTATTTAGAATATGTCAAAAAAGATTTTTTGATGAATCAACTTGACTTTAGATCTCTTTTGATAAAAAATAGTTTCAAAAAACAGGTAAAAATTGACGTTTCGACCTATTTCAGTCTATATCAAAAAATATACATATATATTCTTTTTTAAATCGTTACGATATTTCGAAAATTAATTACCTTTACTTATCAGCCATATTTATAACTTTAATTGTAACAACAACGTTCCTGTAAATCCAAAAAAAACATCTGAAGAAATCAAAATACACGTTCCTATTCTGGATCTTCATAATTTGAAAACAACTGTACTATTTCATAATTTTTTGACTTATGACATTTATAGAGAAATCTTCTTTTTCGTATATAAAGTTCTTCTTTCCCATTCTGGTCGTGTATCAATAGTCAACAAACTACCTTTTGTAGTTTATCTATGATTTATAATAAATAAATATTTCCTAGTAGTATTGTAGGCCGCTAAAGATTGTTAAGCACATAAGTCTTCTGATAAAACTGTCGTGTCTCACTTAAAATTAGGAAATACTTAGGCAAACTGTGAGACGTGCCTGTATTTTAACCTCGCACGAACAGAGGTTGGCCACTAACAAATGACGTGGTCTGTAGTTTTTTTCTTTCGTCATAAATCAACGACACTTAGGGTCATCCGTGATGCCCACAGAGTATATTATATTGGGATCTTATTTTCCTTATACAAAGCTCTTCTTTTCCATTGTGGTCGTCGTAATCAACAAATTCCCATCTGTAGTTTATCTATGATATATAATAGAGAAGACATTAAATTTCGATGTATTATCGTTGAACTCATATAAATCACTTTGTATTATTAGAACGCGTTTATTAATAAAAAGAATTTTTACTACAATTTCCAATCTTTTTATAATTACAACCCAAAAACTACAAGATAATTTCATTTATGATTTATGATAATATATGTAATTATGACACGTATTATCAATATTCTGTGGTTGTAGATGGCGCTAATTTCAAAAGAACTAATCACATTACAGTGAACTATCTAAATATTGGTAATATGTGATTATCTATGAAATAAACGTCAATCGGAAAAATTTCAACTTCTGTCAATAGATGGAGCCATATATTTTGATTGGAAAAATACTTAGAAAACCATTCTTCTTAACGGGGCAGAACGAGCACTGATCCTTCTAGATGGAATCCTGGTAGACACTTTACTGTTAGGAATTGAATGTGATAAAGCAGTGGCTTCCAAAACGGCACGTATCATTCCTCGTAACTGTTTATTTTCTTCTTGTAGATGTTTCTTCTCGCCTAGAATATCTAAATAATCGACCTCGACTTTATTGTATTTCATCCAAAAATTCTCGAACCGTTCCAAATCTTTCAAACAGTCATCAATGAGCCCTATAGGAAGATTTTTCAGTGAACATTCTACTGGATGTTTATCTTGAACTGTCACATTTTTAATTGCGGTTATGGTTGTATCGGAAGGAATAATTTCTCCTAATGTTGAAGAAAATCCAAATTCTGAAATATAATGTACACTAGTGATTATTAACGATGATAGTTTAACAAATAATACCTGGAGAATATTCATGTTTCACAATTTCTATGTTATTTTCTTCTTCTTTTTCATCGTCATTCAAAGAATATTCATGCTTTACCATTTCTATGTTATTTTCCTCTTCTTTTTCATAGTCATTTGAAGAATATTGATGTTTTACGGTTTCTATGTTATGTTCTTCTTCTTTTTCATCGTCAATTGGAAAATATTGATGTTTTACACTTTCTACGTTATTTTTTTCTTCTTTTACCTTTTCGTCGTAATTTTTAGACACTTTTGTATGGTACCATTGCATTATTTTTTCACGATCCGTTTCGAATGTTTTGCAAATTTCCAAAAGATTCAAAATACAGTTTCCCTTTTTAACTAACCCTTCTAAATATCTTTTAGTTTCATCTGAAACTTCCACAAGCACTTTTAATTTTTTTTCATCGACTTTTAGATCATTGTTAAGCTGAGTGCGCAACTTATTAAATTTTTTTTGCAATTTTACCAATTCTTCACTTAGAGCTGTCAATTCGTGCTCCTGTGACGTACGTGCTCTATCCAATTCTTCTTTGATATTTTCCTTTAAACTCTAAAAAGGATAATTTCCACTTGTAAGAGGGGCAATTGCAATATTTTAAAAAATATTATTGCCAATCGATCTACTTTGTGGTCTTGATCCCCATAAAAACACAAAATAATTCGAGGTTCAAATTTAGTGACCTCTTACTTACTTAGGTACAGACCATATTCTTTAAAAAAAGAACATCTTTGGAACTGACAATTTACTACAAAAGGTTATGTTTACTAGACTGATTAGTAGTTCATTTGTACTTTTTTCATTTTTCAAATATCACATAAATAATAAAACCAAAATTAAACTTATTTAATTGAAAATGTCAAGAATATTTACATTGTTGATATTTCACGAATTACTAGAAAAAAAATAAACTCAAAACATTTATTTCACAATAATTAGTGAAAAAAAACATCGATTTTATGTCTTTTTGTATACCTAGTTCTTGTAGTAATAAATATGTTTTAAGGTAAGTGAAGCTTCTGTTAGATAACAAATAAGAGAAAGTATTGTCACATTCAACCATATTTTCATTACTTTTTATAGAATAATTCCAAAGATAAGTTAAAATATATGCGATAAATTATACTAAATTGATGTTATAACTCATTTTTTGATCATTAGTTATTAATACAAAGTTTTATCTCACCTCGTCTTGTAATATTCGCTCTTTATTTCGAGATATTTCTTCAGCGGATTCTCTATCTAATCTCTTCAACTCTGCAATGTGCATTCTCCAAGGATTAGTTTTGTCGATGTAATCTTGAATGGTTTTTTCTATTCCTCTCCAAATTGTACAACAAACTTCCTCTCTAGCACTGCGCATCTTTTCTAATTTCGATTCAAACTGGTATAATGTGCATAATTAGAAGTTCATAATGAGAGGAATTTAAAAAGTAAGAAGTAGTAATTCAGGAAACAGCAAAAAATATATTTTTTTGGGGTTTTGAATTGAAAATTGATTAGGATATGAGTATTATCTTCGAAGATTTTTAGGAAGGAAAATCCTTGATATTCTGGGTCAAATTGTGTGAATTAATTTCCTTAAACAAAGATTGTTTTCCTTCAAATTGGGAAAAAATATAACCAATCAATTTAATGTTAATTGAATTGTTTTAATTTCATATAAAAAATAATTGCTCTAAATAAATGAAGGTCTATTGGGTATTGAAATAATTGTCATTAATTAATTTAAAAGAAATTACAGGAAATGTTAATAATGTTCAACAATTGGTTCCAAATTAGTTCCATATTTATCGATCATGATCCTATTATTCTTTTTGTTTGGGTGAGTTAATTCAGCATAAATCCTATTATTAATCTGTAATGTTTTAAATAAAAAGATCACTGCAAGGTTTTTGTCGTACAGAACGTTCAATACAGTCAATCATGAAATATTTCATTGTATTAATTGCCAGCAGTATTTTTGGATGTTCCAATGTAAGATGGGAGGGTTTTTAACGAAATTTATATATTTTTTTATCGTTTTTAACATTTTCAGGCATTAAAATGTGATCTGCACAATATGAACGGTGATAAAATTCGTGATGCTTTGAGTGAGTGCATGAAAAATAATAACACAGATGATTTCTGGGAGATGCTTTCTGAAAACGAGGAAAATTCATTGGAGGAAACACAAAATAATATGGAAAAAACAGGTAATAGCAAGAGTTTTAAATATTAACAATAATATTAATTATTTTTGTTTAAATTGCCATTTAATGGATTTCATTGAGCTAGGGGAAAAAATTTCAAGTTTATGAATTTAAACGGTCGATAGCTGTAAAGTTGCAGGGGAGAACGTACAGTTAACAGAAATGAATGTATGTAGTGTTTCATAACCTATAAAACACTAGAGTTTCATAGACCTATTTAGGCAGTCTACTTGTAACTTAGACCTCTAAATCTATAACACAATGACCTCGAACCATCTCCTCTATAGTTAGCTAGAATTATTTTCAAAAAACTTCTTTACTTATTAGAAACAGTTATTTTTCTACGACTTTCTCGATAAAAATTTCTTGTAATGAAGATTCCAGACCGACAAATTCTACTGAAAGATCGAAACGTTCATCTGATGATACGTCAAAAAATGAAACTACACAAGAAGATTCTAATAGTATGTCAAAAGTGGGTGACATATCCGAAAATTGTATAATTCATTGCGTACTGAGTAACATGGATCTGGTAAGCATTTTTTTTTAAATATAAACACTTCTTGAGAGCTATTTCACAACTTATGGCCCTTTCGATACTCTTGATCCTGATTTAAGACAACTTGGAAAACTTTTGAGGTCCTGAAAGTTCCGCAAGAGCACTGAGAACATCCAGAACAGTCTCATTCGAAATAATAAGTTCCAAACCTAACTTAAGAGCACTAAGAACGTCCAGAACAATCTCATAAGATATAATAAATTATTAACCTAATTTAACAGAATCAAGAACATCCAGAACAGTTCCATTTAACGTGATTAGTTCCTAACCTACTTCAACAGCACCAAAAAGATCCAAAACAGACCCTTCGGACATAATAAGTTACTAATTTAATTTTTGGTCACTTATATTGAATCAAAAATAACATTAATTATCAGATATTTCGCTAGAAAATGGATTTGTAACATCTATATCACCAAAATACCACTTCGGAGACTTCTCTAAAAACAATTTTGTGATATTTTTCTTGGTGTAGGTGGACGCTAACGGTATGCCTGATCATGATAAATTAGTTGAAGGAATTGTAAAAAGTGCTAAAACTCAAGAGTTACAATCTTTTTTACAAGATTCTGTTAATGAATGTTACCAGGAGATTGAAAAAAGTAAATATTCATCACGAAACGAGATTTTAAATATAATTAAACTCTTGTTTGGTATTTTTAGGTAGTAATTTAGATGATTGCTCTTATTCGACAAAGTTGGTCAAGTGTTTGGCTGATAAAGGTAAAGAAAATTGTGCCGATTGGCCCGCAGGAGGACTCCCATTTTGATAATATAATCATATATTTGTTAGATAAAATAATATTTTCAATATAATATTTAGCAAAAGTGATTTTGTTTTAATAATGATTCCCTCAGTAAGTCCCTGCAAAATTTTTCATTCATATGAAGGAAATGAAACAAAACCTGACAACAACGCGGTTAGTTAAAATGAATATATAATATTAAAATCTGTTAGTTACTCAATTTATACAAAATGTCATTTATACTATATAAATCATTGTAATAAATTATTTTATTACAATTAATTAATCATTATTTCATTCAAAATTATTATTATGTTTTTTTAGTTAACTTAATTTCATAATAACAACTGAAAAAAAAATCAACGTGGCAACTATGTAAAACGTCTGTAATGCTTATTAATAAATAACTACGTGACATCAAATGCAATGACAGTTGAATTCCTAAAGGTGAATAAATTTTTATTGTTACTTTAAATGTGTATTTAATTTATGTGAATCACATTATTTTTCTAAAAAGTCTTTCGATTATAAATGAAAATCGATTGAAAATATTTTGCCTTGAATAAAACAAATATTTTACTAAAATCGATTTTGGAATCTTGGCAATGACCTTGCTACATCACACTAATGTAGCGAAGATTAACTTGTAGGGGTGTTTTCAGAACTAACTTTCGAGACTTTATCCCAAATATTCCACCAAAACAACATGGTGATCTCAAAATTTTTTAGAAATAATGAATATTCTTTAATATATTCAAATATTTAACTACAAATAAATTCTTAATAAGTTTTTCAAAAAGGTATTGTCTTTGTAAAAAATATCTAATCTACCAACCTTATGGATAAATGTAGAAACACTTTTTATAGTTTGAACAAAACGTGTTGCCAGTTATCAACTTAAATAAATTCAAGTTGAAAATGATTATAAATAGGATAGGAAACTGTAATAGGTTATGAGGTAAAACAGAAGTTGTAATAGGTCCTAAGGTAATACAGGAAACTGCAATCTTACCTCTCGACATGCTTAAAGAGAACTTTCTCTATGTGTCGAAAGAGTTCATACTATTGCGAAACTTCCAGATGGTGCTACTGTATCAAAGTTTAGAAATAAAAAGTTCTAAGGTAATACAGGAAACTGTAATCCTGTGTCTTAACACGTTTATGGAGAGTAGAAATAACTAGAAATCTGTGTGTTAAAAGTGGAGGTACCATTGCGAAATTTTAAAATGACACAAAGAAAGTAGTTAAATTAGAACAAAATTAAAATTCATTGCTTGGAAGCACTATTCTGGGCAATTATTGAACTATTTTTCGGTTTCAGATGTACACAAAAGCATAAGAGACAGTTCTTCTTACTTCCTCATAACTAAGCTACGATTAACAAAACGTAAACTCAGTAACAATGCGCAACGTTGCCGAAGGTGTAGTATTTCCTTTAATATCAAGGATTTTCAAGAAAAATTCTTATATGGATGTTAGTTTTAAAAGTAAACATTCGAAAAAAAATTTTCAAATAAATTAATTAGTTGTTGCATAAAATAAATTACTTCGATGGATGTTGATGATTTTATTCATTCCCTTGAAGGAAGATCGTTAAAAAAGTCTGGCAACATTGTTTACACAAATGACTCACTGAAAAGCATTTAATTCCACTCTGCATACTAAATATATTATATTACGTACTTTTAAGAGGCACCCTGTATAATTAAATAAACGTTAATATTTTTTTTTGATAAGTAAATCGAAGTGATACTCACGTATACAAAACAAAACTGATAAAAACAACACGTTCACTTACCTCGTACTGATCTTCGTAATATTTTTGCACATACTGCGCTTCTTCTTCTTTTATATGTTTTTCATTCATTCCTTGTCGATACAGTATAGTCTTTAAATGCATTTGTTGTTCTTCGGCGTTTTTTAAAATGTTTTCTTTCTCCACTTCGGCTTCCCTCAATAACCTATTTAAATCCTCTTGATACTGAGCGTTCAATTTATTCATGTACTCGTTTTGGTTTTCCAAAATTTTATCGATATGATTGGAATGTGAAGAGAGGTTAGTTATATAGTCATCTTCGGCTACGTCGAGTTCTTTTACTAATCTCGAAATAGTTTCATTTTTGTACTGAATTACTCTTTCTATCCATTTTCTTAAATGCTATAACGAAATAAGTTGTTTCAAATATTCATTTCCAATCAACTATTAAGTAGAAGTAAGCTTGGCAACATCGATATAAACTATAATATAAACGGCGTAGGTCTTCCATCACGTGACTAATCCATCAGCACCAATATTAATCTGAATCAGATCAAAATTTTTGTGAACTCAGTAGAAATAATCGTTATGACTAATATTCCAAAGGTCAGCCTTTTACGAATTGGTAATTAAAAAAGAAATTTAAGTGTTTTAATTATTCGTATTTTATTTTTATGGTTAAAATATCGATATACAAATCGGGATCAAATTACATAATCCAAAATTAATATTAGTAGTTAATTATCGGAGAATTGATTTTTTGGAGGATGATTTGGATTTTATATTAGTATGTACATATTAATGTAGTGGCGTGAATCTATCAACTGGGTGTCTTCCTATCTAAATTAAAATTCCCGTCTTACGGCATTTTAGGTATTATTACATGTTGGAAGTTTACAAGCATATGTATTATATTAAATAAAAAGTCGATTTAGTTCGTAAAAAACTGATTTTAATAATAAATAAACGTTCATACTAAAAATTCACTGAAAACGACACAGTAAACAAAACTCACGTCAAATTCTACTTTTAAAACGGTCAATTATTTACGATACGTCAATTATATCGTTGTCTCTTTTTACGATTACTACTGTCAATTTAAATAAACTATTACGTATGTATAGTGGAGAAGACAATCGATTATATATTCGATTTCTAGTGAAAGAAGAAGATAAATCGTAGATTAAGTGACATGATGGAAGACTTCCACTGGTCTTACTATACTTTCGGGTTAATGTTTATGGCGGTAGATATAATCTAAACAATGTATTTTTATAACAAATTGTTATTTCTAAATTATATCGTGATATATTTCACAGTGGTTAATTACGAATCTTTTAAAATAATAATAAAATTAAATACAATGTTGATAATGAGAAAGTGTGTTTATTATTATAAGAATAAGTTACAGCGTTGCCAACTTATAAATCTCTACGTATCCTTTATGACATTTAGAAAAAAGTTTTACCTCGATGTTCTCCTTCATTTCTTGACATTTTGTTTTGCGCAGTATTTGATGCCAATTTTGGTTAATTTTTGCTAAGTTCAATCTTGAAAATGCTTCTTCTTTTTTCACTTTTTTCTACAAAAATCGGCATTATGGTAGCAGTATTGACCATTGTAGACAGTCTCTTGAATTAAAACTGATTTTGATATTCCCAAGAATTTTATATTTTATATAATTGAGAGCCTCTATTGTGTCATAATAAACATCAAAATTAAATATTCTTATAGAATTTAAAACAAAATTAATAATGTAAGATTAAATTTTCGACTTGTTTTTGTTTACTTAACCTAAATATTGAAGTGGCTAACATAAGCAAACAAAAAAGCTGATCGGGAATTTCGATATCACAACGTAGATAACTAATTCAGTTTTAAATGAATAAATTATTTGAAAATAACGATAACAAAGTACTTATAATCTAAAAATAGTTCAAAACATCCATAATACAATATTACGTTTGAAATAAATAAAAAGCTGAGTGTCTAAGCAAATGGAAATTTACGAATATATGCAATATTATGAACAAAACGAAACAGACTTCATCCTTGTAATATGAGATGCCAAATCTCGCAGCACATCTAAATAAATTGTTTAATAAAGATTTTTGCATACTCTTAAGTTTTCCTTGCTAAACAAATGCCCATTATATAATATATTACCTCAATAATTGATTACTAAATGAGAAATAAGTATGTAATTTGAATAATCAAACAAATATTTGTGTCTATATACAAGTAAATCTGGCAACTACGTAGTTAGCTCGAAAAATGTGCGTAGTAAAATAAAATGATGGAAGTGATACAAGAGAACTAGAACAGGAAAGAAATGGTAAGAAAAACAATGTATTTTCGAAAATTTACAATCACAAATGAAGAAGAAAGAAGCTAAAAGAATATTAAAAATAGGGATGAAACTAATTGTGACCATCTTTAAATAAACACAAGTTGACATTTGATATACCATAAAAGATGTACGAAATATCTTTAATTTGAAGTCACAATAGTAATACCGAATCTATTTCGAAAAAGGTTAAAGAAATAAAAAATATAGAGCAGGAAATTTATTTTCGAGAATCAAAAATGAAGAAGAAAGACGTGAAAAGAATATTATAAATAAGGATCGAACTAATTATGACCATCTTGAAATAAACACAATATGACATTTGATATATCATAAAAGATGTAAGAAATATCTATAGTTTGAATAGTCTCAATTACCGAATTTATTTCTACAAAAAAGAAAACTAATATCCACCTTCCTATGATAAATGTGGAAAATCGCTAATATTTAAATCATTGAATGAAAAGTGCGGAAAAGAGTAATAAACGAAAGTATGAAACGCAGGATTGTTTTGCAAATGGCGGACGGCAATATTCGCCTTACCATAGGCGTGCTATATAAAAATTATTATGTAGCAAATAATATGAAAAAATAAATAGAATTTAGATTAAATTTTTTTTACAAAAAAAAAACTGAATCTAATGTTTTAAGAATTTTAAAAACACTCCATAAAAAATGTTCCTCCAAATAATGACATATTTTTTTATCTCTAAATTGATTGATAACTTCATAATATGAAGCGCATTATTTACAATATATAAAGAAGTAGCCTTGAAATTTCTCGCGTCTCAAACCATATCTCTCCGCTAAAGGATTCCATACAGAGCTCGAACGCGACTAGGAACCGGATATCCTTTAGCTAGATGGGCCTGTAGAAACTTGTCAGGGTTCAGTAAAATTTCCAATTTTACGTACGTAAATAAAGCTACGCCAGATCAACATCGGCTTTCGCTTAACGCTGTGAAACGAAACCCTTCTCCACGTCAGTCCTCCAAGGCTTCTCTAGAGTTTTTGCAGCTACCATCAAAATCTACACCGATGGCGGCGCCATTAAGTTTTTTTCTAAACAAACTTTTTTCTGTCTCAAAATAACGTTGAGGTTTCCGAATTTTTACTTTAATTAATTTTACATGGATTGGTGGAAGGAGCGTTTCTGTTTTGAATTATGACCTTGATAAAGGCTTATCTTTGTTTTCAGATAAACAAATGTAGAAATACTAATTTTGATTTGATTTTAATTTACTGTTTTTATCATCATGTTACGCCTATGTCTTGATCTTGTCAACTATCAAAATATGAAATTTTTGTTTTGCATTTTTTATTATTAATATTAATAGTATCTAAAATATATAAATAAAAAACAGTTTAGTAATCCCTAAAGATGTATTTTTAAGAATGTTAGAGCAGCTGCATGCTACAAAACTAATCATTTTGTTCATAATCTAATTATTACTGTTTTAAGACTTAGATCACTAATGTAATTAGTCCGAAACGATACCTATATACTTAAAAACCTCTGTAAAAATAATTAAAATTTGCAAAACAAAACAAAATAATTTACCACTATAAATTCAATGATTGAAATGATTATAATTTTTTCAATACTGTCCTCGTTCCTACATTTGACTTTACAATAATTTAAATTGCTAATTTACCTCTAATATTGATCGATTTCTTATATTCCATATTAAATTAAATTTATAAAAGCATAATAATTCGTTTATTTTTGTCCAAAACGTTTTAAATTACCCAAAATATTGAAAATATTCAACACGACATAACCTCGTATATTTCCCAACGATTGTTAAACAGAGATGGAACGTGTAGTTTCTTATAGTTGAATTCCGTTATAAATCTAGTTGTTCACATTCCATTAAATAATGTATTTACGATTTATAATAAATTTAGTGTAACAATTAAATGAAATAAAGTATTTTATTACTATTGAAAAAAAAATAAAACCTCGTTAACACCTGATTAAAAATTTTTGTTGACACAATAACAGATCGTGCAACAAAGCTCGACAATCTTATCTAGTTCGTTAACCTGACGTCAGCTGATTGAAAAATATAAATAACTGTCGAACGAAGAAGTCAGGTTAGTATAATTTTATTTGCGAAGTGATACACTACGTTGAAGCTAAACCGTTGCAAATATTGTGAAGGTTATTGTTATAAATAATATATTGTTGAATACTAGAGACCAGAAAAATGTCTGAAAGTCATTTCGACGAATACGAACACTACAATTTCGAATATGACAAACATTTATACAGTGGTAATAGCGGTAAACAAAGGTCCAAGAGAGAAGTCAGCGAACATACCAATCATTTCGATCCCTCAGGCCATTCTAGAAAAATCGCTATCAAACTTATGAACGCTGAATCGAATAAGAAGAAACAAACTGCGTGATGAAAGTGAGAAAATGGCTTAACGGATGAACTTTATGATGAAGGGGAAAGCGATTTCGAATCAATATTGTACTGGTTTTTTATGATAAAAAATAATTACTAATGGAAATAAATATTGTATTACTTATATCATTGTTTTTATATCCACCTACATCTAGTTGTGTTGTCGTACAACTGGTTTTCAAGGTTATGTATATTTTCTAATGAGTTATTGATATAAACACGAGGATAAGTTTTGACCTTATGCTGAAACTTTTTAATTAGGTTTATTCTTCATATAAAATGGGTAAATATCACAAAATGAGGGATTATTTTGTAATTATGAATTCATTTATCCTCACGAGGTAAATTTTAAAAAATCTGGGAGTCCAATTTATATTATAGAAAGTATGCAAAACAAAGGATTTAGATAAAGAAAAAAATCTGTCTAGATTTCAGACTACTTTGTACGAATATGAATAATCAGAAGTAAATAAATAATGTGTTTGACATTTGAATTTACAAAAAAAAGTAATTTCACAGTAATAATATACAAGGTATGTTATAAAGTGGTTTAGGGTGTTGTTCATTTTTAAGAAGTAACAAGATTTTTCGGCTATACGAATGAATTGTTGGAAAAGACCTGGAAGCCGAATTTATATACCTGTGGTATTGAAAAGAGCTGAGTTTCCAGTAGGGAATGTCAGTATCTACTTTATATCGATTTAGAAAGAGCAGCAAGAATATAATTAAGGGCGTTGTTTTAATATTGAGTATCGTCGACGGTTTTATGAAGGTTCTGTTTGGTATTAAAAAGTACACGCGACGACAAGCCTCCTGAGCATACCGCTGGGGATATTAAAAAGATTATTCTGATTATTTCAATTTTTCACATAAAAATTATTTCCTCAATTTGTAAAATAATTTCCTTTGAAATTGTTTTTTCTTACCTTCATGAACGTGGCAATTAATTGTTCTTTTCTTCTTTTCGCTTCTTCTTCCATTTCAGCTCGATGCTGCATATACCTCGCCCTTTCTTCATCGGACATTTTGGCTAATTTATTAGCTACGGATTTCTTCTTTCCTCCCATATTTAACGAAATTTAATCTTGAATTTCTTTACCGAACACTATTTATTACTTAATACGTTTATTTCGTACATATGCACGTATTTGATCAATGATTACATGGCAACCGTTACAAGTATTCATGATTTCCCTTCCCAATCATGATTTGGTACCAATTTTTTATAAAGAAATTAATATTAAATAAAAAAACGCAAATCGACGTACTAGAGGTATTTGTGAAGACTTTTAGATAAGACTATTACTTTTTCGCTGCTATTAAAGAAATGACCACCTGGCATCGTGATTTGACCTTGTAAAAAAATTATGGCCGTCGTTACCACATAAAACAATAAATATGATGGCAGTAATACTCAATCTAAAAATATGTGTTTATAAAATGAAATCGGATTGATAAGTTAAGAAAACACAATTTATTTTCAATATCAAAATAGTTTGATACGGTTTTATTATAATTTAGAACTGCAAAACACAACAATCATCCGCCATGATTATTAAAATACCAATTATAGTATAAGGGCCCCTTTACACCGGGGTAACACTATGAGGCATATCACAAATTGTGGTATGCGTCTCATTGTTGCATTCTACAAAAATAAGTGCCTTATTTAAATGTCAAATGAGGACTTTGAATTTTAACTACAATTAATTGCACCATATATTCAAAAAGAGGACTCTACCAACATAAGTTTCCCGTGGATACTGATATTCTTTTCGTCTAAATACAATTTTTCTACAAAGTTACGTTTCACTCTGTTTTTATAATTTGAATTGCGGACATCCCACAATACTTCACACTTTCTATAATCTTCAATGAAGTCTAAAAACTTTTCATTACTTTACTATTTAGTGATTTTTATGTTTGTTTTTACAAACTTTTGTCTATAAATTGTAAAAATTTTTTGACAATCTTCACTTTTCAAAACAAAAAAAAAACATAATCTAGAAACTATTTTGGCGCAACAATAATTGCGACATTTTTAATTATTGTTAATTAGAGCATGCGGCTCTGCGGTATGTCGCACAGTTTTGCCCCAGTGTAAGAGGACCCTAAGAAATGTTATAATTATTGTACTAAGGCAGCGTTGTCGGGTGTACTAACTCTTCAGTAGATCTACTGATTTGATAAATGAATTATTGGAATATATCTTCATTTTATGTGAAAATGAAATATAAATTAATTTCTAATATTTTTAAAATTTAGTAATTATGCTCATTCCTGCTGCCAATGTGCTCTTTGTTGTGTGATGCAAAGAAAGAGAAATTTATGGGACAATCTGGGAAGTTTACAGAAAAAAAACTTAAAAATTTGATGATTACAAGATGGGTCAAATAGCTCATGACGAACAACAGCGTGGACGCTCATCTTTGGTTACTTATGAACTTGTTTACGCAATTGGAAAGAAGCTTGAACAAAACCGCTAGTGCTTTTGCTAAGGAATTTCCACAAACTTTATGATCACTAATTCATTAAATGACGAGCCGGAAGAATATGTTTCCACAAGATTGAACATAGACGGCAATCTTCTATGAAGAATGCTTACAAAAACTTGTGCTACACTATAAAAAGTGTTTCCAAATTTCAAAAACTATGTAGAAAATTATATGTACAATTAACATTTCTTCTGTATCTGTACACGTTTTTTTACTTACTTTTTGGATATACCTCGTATTTAAGTTCAATATATTCAATGGTTTTTCAATTTTGTTCTGAATATTATTTCCCATAAAAATAACCCTCATTTATTTCATATTAATTTGTTTTTTTTATTTTCATATAAACAGAAATTTGTAGTTTAAATTTAATTGATTTGGTTAAGTTAAAATAATGAAAATTAATTATTTTGCATGAATTGTTCCACAAGTGCAAATTTTTCCAATTTATCCCTTAGTATTTTTAAAAATCAGTTTACATTTATTTATAAACCATGTTTTTTTACAAATACTTTTTACTACCACGAATTTACTGTAAATAAATAGAAAATCGACTTACGGGTGATTGAAACACAAATATTCCTAAAAAAATAAAATATTCCTGTTAATTTACATATTTAATTAAAAAATTTACAAATACGTAATTCTATATATACACACACAAACGCGACAGTTTCTATATTTCATTATTAAATGCTCACTTACATATGAAAATTAAAGCAGCTTTTCATTGTTATTTGGTTTTACAAATTTTTTCTTCGACTTGGATTTTTTCTGTTTGTTGAATTTTTTCCCTAACGTGTCTACTAAAGTTGAATAACCCTCTGCCATTTCAGCATCTGTTATATCCTTTTCTTTCTTCCGTTCTTGTTCTTCTAAAAGTTTTGTGTATTCATTTGACATCAACTTTTCTATTTCCGGATTCATACCACCAAATGATAATCTACCATCTATAAGATTCTTGCAGTTAACTATACTAGTTGATATGAAGACGAGGTTTCCCGTACGTCTCATTTCTTCTGTAATTTCATTCGAATACATTTTATTCCCTTCTAAATCATCAGCTAATTTTTCTACTTTCTCTTTGGTTTTCTTCATGAATTTCATTTCTAGAATGGTTTTAGATAACTTAACATCTTCCTTTTTATCCATTATTAAATAATATTATCTTAAGAATTTTAGAATGTATTGGTTTATGAAAACTAGGGTTAAAATTCTCTTCTTTTTCAACTCAAATTGTCAGATAATACGGATATGATATGTATAAAAGAAATTGTGGAATCGTATAAAAAAGAAGATAATTTGACATTTTTAAAATTGTTATTGATTAACATGATTTATTTAAGATGAATTATTTTCGTTATACGAAGTCAATTTTTAGATAAAAAAAAAATGTAACGTATGTTCAGGAACAAAGTTCCAACTCTAACGAAGGGCATACTCTTATTATATAGATCCTTGACTTTCCCGATCATGTACTCTTCTTCTTTAACTCAAATTGTTAGGTAATATGTATAGAGGAAATTGTGGAATCGTTATAAAAAAGAAGATAATTTGACACTTTTAAAAATGTTATTAAATAACATAATTTGTTTAAGATGAATTCTTTTCGTTTTTCTAAGTCAATTTTTCGATTAAAAAGTATTACATATCAAAAAAAATATGTATCATACGTTCAGGGACAAAGTCCCGAATCTAACGTAAGAGAATACTTCTATTATATAGATCATCAAGGAATGGTAAGTTCAATTTCTTATTTTGTTTAAGGAATATAAAATTTTTCATGGCTAAATTTATTAATTTTTTGATATATTTATTTTCATAATTTTAGTTATTTTTAGATGATGCCCGTATGAAAAATTTTACATCCTGTTTTAAAGACAAAAAATTTTTGAAATTCTTCTTCAACCAGTTGAAATTAAACAACACAGGTTGTTACGAAGAATTTCCTTACATATCGTTATGCGGTAGAGAAAGGAATTTTGTAAGATGTGACGATTTTCCGATAGTTTTCACACATGTAGTTGAAACAGAATCAAACGAAACTCGCTTGGGATACAATCATGCTGGTAATTTATTAACAACAACGTTTTTTCCTAATAAAATAATAATGTTACCACAAACTGGTAGAGTATATCATCCATTTTCCGCTAAAGTAGGAGGGATCGGATTAGTAGCTTCCAAATTGGCTGTGGAATTCAGTAGATTTTTCAAATTTAATAATGGAGAGATGAATTCCCCAACTCACTTCACATTTGAGGATGTTACTTATAATTTAGATACCTCGTGGTATGATAAGATGAAAAAATAGTAAATCGATGTTATTTTCTGGGATATAATTACACTCATTGGGAAAAAATATAATCTTATTTATAACCCCATACCAATAGTTTTTTTTGTTGAGTTTAATGCATCAAATAATTAGTGAGAATAACTTTACAACTAAGAGAAAGATTGTTTACATTCCTTCCTTTGTATCATGGCGTCTTTGATACTCAATTAAAAATGAGAAATCGATTTTATTAAACATTCAAATTGAATTCATGCATTACTTTCTAATTCTTTTTCTAGAATTGATAATCTATATTCATGTTAGATTATTTTCGAGTAATTTATAGCAGTCAAAGGAATATAGAATCGTGCATAGTCGTACAAGATCGTAGACGTTGATTTATCAAAATATCAACTACCCGATCGATGTGGTAATAATTTTTAGACAAAATGGCGGATTGTTAAGCTCAGATGTTTGGAAATAATCAGATATTTCAATGACCTGACAATTTTTCAATATGGCGTCTACTAAATAAGTTTATTATTCCATATGCTAGTTTTTCCTGCAATGTCTTTTAAATATTGATTGCGAACTAATTCACTCGAATATACTTCAAATAAACACAAACATGTCTCCTTAGTTCACATTTTGAAACTAGCCATAAATGCCATATTGAAATTTTATCCACAAACGCCATTTTGAAACTGTACCCATAAACGCCATATTGAAATAGTACCCATAACCGCCATATTGAAATAGTACCCATAACCGCCATATTGAAACTGTAGCCATAAGTGCCATATTGAAACTGTACTCATAAACGCCATATTGAAACTATACCCGTAAATTTCATATTGAAACTATACCCGTAAACTTCATATTGAAACTGTACTACATCGAAATATATCTAAATGAACGTATACAGTTTGATGACTCGCATATTAATAATAAATATAATCAAGAAAAAATTGAACTATATATATATATATATATATATATATATATATATATATATATATATATATATATATATGAAAAGAAAACGGGTTTGCTGCTACAATAAGTACTAATTTTTTATTTCACTTATAAATTCACCTAGTGAAATATTGTAGTTACTCTGTATATAAAGTTTATCTATGGTTTTACTTCAAACGCCAGTTCAATATGGCGTCAAGACATCATCGATGTTTATTTCGCGATACAAGCTGTATATATTATGCTGAAATGATTGGTTACAGTACAGTATGAAATTGCAAGAAGGGATTTAAAAAGAACACAGTATTAATAATAAATCGGTTCAATTTTATTTTAATAAAGAAAAATTTAAAGTTAATAACAAGTTTTATAATCGAATAGTTAAAACATTGTAGTCAATGAATAATCAATGTATTTGGCAAGAATTATTGAAATTATTATATAATAACAAGGTGTAGCTGAAAAATAACCAATTTGAGTGAGTTGCTAGAAAAAAAGAACAGATGTACATGTAAGGTAAAAAAATTATATCAAAATATAAAATGTTCTATTTTTTTTAAATAATAGTTTTCTTTTGGGACGAATTCACTCCACTTGTAATATTTTAATTTATTAATATTAATAAATATTTCACTTAAGTAAAAAAGTGAGGTTAGAATAACTTTTACATCTTAAATTTTTTATTTTATAAGTTTTTCTTTATAAATCGTCTTGATTTTAGATTTTTTTAATAGAAAGTTATTCTCAAAAAAATGTTTTGAATTTTCTATAAATGAAGACCTAAAATCAAGACGATTTATAACGAATAATTGAAATAGAATTTTCACTATATTAATTTGAAAAGAAATAATTCTGAGATAGTTACGAATCTTCTGATTAAGTATACTTCATTTATTGTATCTAAAAACGAATTTTTACTGCAAAGAATTTATTATTCATGCACCAAACCACGTCAAGCTGAATTATAACATTTATGGGATATTGATGACCTTATTGAAGATTAACAGTTCATAGTGAGAATAGTAGTGATAGTGAAGAGTGTCTCTATATAATTTACAGCAGAAAATTTGTACTTTCACCGAAGAATCAAAAAGAGAAACTGAAAACAGTAATAATTAGAGGATATTAGTTCGGATGCTGATAATTTGATATAAACTGTCTCTCAACTAGTGGCTTTCAGATTTTATATGCTTAAAAACGTTAATAGCTTGGAATACAATAACAAATTAAAGTCAAAAGTAGAGAAAATACACTAAAAGCTCTCCGCTGAGACAAAAATGCGTTACAGTTACATAAGTTTAAGAAATCTCTAGGTGAAACCACTTTTTCCAAACTCTTTTTTGAACACACCTTTGCAGACAACTGTCTTAAGCTAGGAATAAATGTCATCAATAACGCCAAAAAAATTGAATTTTGAAGACGGTAACTTGGTAATCGAAACGTTCATACCAGACAGTGTATTGTGAGTGTTGGTGTAGTGGTAGTGTAAAAAGTGTGTTCGGTAAGTCTCAAGGGTTTGTTTCCAAGTCGAATAAAAATTAAAAAACTAGTATTGGTTATACTAGATTTTTAAAATACTAAAATTAATCTAGAAGTTTCATTTTGTTGTTCCTCATATTTTTATTTGATGGTTATTTAACAGCAACGTGTTTAAAATTCTTATAACTTTTTCATTCATTTCACGATTTATATTTACAGAATTTGCAAAAAAGGCACTTTTTCTACATTTTTCTAAGCATATTTGATAATTGACAATATTGCACACATTTAAAATATTTTCTCGGTTTACCACCAAAACTGATATAGATAAAGATGAATTTTTGCACAAATTGGCATTAAACCTATAAAATCAGACAGTATTTCTTCTCGGTATGCATTTTTCTTTAAAAAATGTGGTAATACACCCAGAAAAAATAATTATTTCAATTTTCACGATTGCACTTTGACATATAAAATTGAACTAATTCGTATTACTTTCACAGTTGGATAGTTCTGGTACCACAGGTTCCTTTTTTGTATCAGATAGGATGGATTTCTACCAGATATAAAACTCCGAAGTAATATTGACCTCAGAAGGCTATTTTCCTTTTTCTTTACTAATGGGATAGGCAACGATGGAATATTTTGTGAAATATCGGCTACTTTGCCTCTACCATAGTCATTTTCATCCTTATTTTTGATCAATTATCCCACGTTGTTGCTCAGTCTTTTAATAAATCATCAGTATAGAGACCTTTATCCAAAAAATGTGTTTTATCACTTAAATATTGCACAACTTAGGCAACAATGAACTGATAGTAGGATACATCAGAGTATATGCTGTTTTCTGTTACCACCTAGATCCATTACAAGCACATTACTTTAATGAATACATATGGGGTAGGTACAGCAGATGAAGATTTTTGAAAAATCAAAAAAAGCACGTTCTATCTTCAGTTACTCTAGAAGTTTTTAAATAAGTTACTACAGAAGTTTTTCAGTTTTTTTCTTGAGATATTGGCTTCATCGGTAGATGCTCTAGGCAGGTCTCTGTATGGAAGTGACTTATACGGACTTATCGCCACGTCTAACCGCAGAAGATAACTGAACATATGATTAAAAAGAAGTATCGTATATCACTTTCTCACCCCGTATCCTTCCTTGCTTGCATTATACCATGTATATTTGTTAATAGATAGATTAGAGCCTAATTATAACATCCTGCTACTTTTTTTATAATATTAGGACTACATAATTGGAATGCTTTCAATATGTGCTTCAACTTTCAGTATAAATTGAATTTTATTACTTGGATCTCTTTTATTGGGCTTATCAATCACTTTGTGGGTGTTTTTTCTTTCTAAAGAAGTTTTAAAAGACCTAAATGGTATGCACATCTTTTATTTACCCTCGGTGCTCATCCTGATAATTAACAATGTATTTTAACTAAAAAAAGTCTACAAAAACACAACCGAGTATAATTGGTCATGTTTTACAACCAACAAATATTTTAACTATGATACTGTGAAGTAAATACAAATTTTCTAATAGATTCTTCATTATTATTAGCATCTTGATCATTTAAACTCCAATTTTTGGTAGTAACCCCGCGATATTTTAAACTACGTCACACCTAGAAATATCTACCTTGTATATTTTTATATGAAAAAATTTTGTCTTTTAAAATTCGCTTGATTGATACTAAATAATTTTTTTTGTATCAAAATGTTGATGAAAAATTTGGACGAATAAATTTCTAGGACGTTTTTGATTCGAAACGTTCAGTTATGGTCATAATTCGCCATGGGTTTCTATTGGTGTAGCTGGTCTAGTAAGAACCGTTTTACTTCCGGATAGTACCCAAGATAATCCGATTTTCGATCCGCAATCTTCACCTTGGCTCAACATAGTTGCTTTTACCTTATCGTGAATATCCGGGTCGTAAGGTTCGAAAGTAATATAGTGTTGATCGTCTATAGGCGGTTCGTCATATAAACGTTTCTTACTTTCTTGCACAAATTCAATCGCTTTCTCTCTAAATTTATTAATATCGTTTTTATACCTAGAAGAATATCCCATTGGAATTGGGACATAAAATAACAAGTAATTTTATTTAAAATAAAAGTGACTTACATGTTAGCTGCTTCTAAATTAACAGCATGTTCAACACTTTTATCCATATCCAAAAAAATCCATTGAATATATTTCACAACTTGCCAAATGTGCTGGTTTGATTTTGACCATTTAGGAAAGGCTTTGAATAAATTCAATTCACCAGAATCGTTATCTATTACAGGATGAAATAGTTTTGAATGAAAAATAACTTTCTAAAAAGCAAATTATATTAAATATGTTAAAATATTTTGTTAAATACATACAGGATGACTGGAATCTGGAAATTCTTCATCTAAAAAAATCGTAAATCTGAAAATTCCTTCTTCGTAGTATCCGGAATGTACAAATATTACTCCAAACCATACTGTATAATAAAATTTTATTTGATTATATAAAATTATTGATATCAATATATACTGTTACCTAGAGGACTATTTTTGGACGGAATACAATAAACACCTGGTATATTTTCATTTTGTACCATTTTGCTAAAAACGAAACTCACAGTACGTGAATTTTAAATAAAAATAAATACTTTACAATTCGGCCAAAATGACGTATTCTTGTCGATATATTTTGTACAATTTCTGTACATCTTCATTTTGTTTACTAGATACTAATTGATCCGGTAGTGGTTCTGGTGGTAATACTCTTCTAAGCGATCCTTGTCTTTGAAAATTACCATCTTCCTAAACAGTATTCTTAATAATAAATAAAATAGGAAGTTTCTAAATTGTATTCCAATACCTTTGTAAATGACGCATGCATAATAAGATTAAAATAATAACACGAAAATAATATTGAAAAGTCTCATTAATTAGTCAGTTACATTTAAGATAAGATATCAGATAATCTTTATAATTTTGTAAACAAATTTGTGATGTTATAATATATGCGTGATGTGTACTATGAACTACAATTACGAAAATGACATATTTGACACTTCGGGAAAGTTTATATCCATTACTTAAAAGAGAAGAAAAATTAGTAGGACACGAAATTAATATTACAAAATCTCTTTAATTAGTCAATTACATTTGAGATACTGTATGGATAATCTCTATTCATAATTTTCTAAACAAATTTGTGATGAACTACAATTTGAAAATGACATATGACATACTTGACACTTCGGGAAAGTTTATACCCACTCCTTAAAAAAGAAGAAAAACTAGTACGACATAATTATATTGAAAAAACAACTTACCTTAAATAATAGAATAAAAATTTTCACGTTTACATGTTATAGTTTTGTTGTCACATCCTAGTTTTTCATTTCAATTCGCTTTTTTTATTTTGAAACATTTTATTGTGCTTCTTGCTGTGTTTATTGAAAGTAAACGTAAGTATGTCTTCTAAACCCCCTTTATTTATTGATGATTATTTCGTTATATTTCTTTTATTCTGATTAAATTTTTCAATACTGTATTATCAAATTACTAAGTTTAACGTGTGTGTGTAAATTATCATCAAGATAAACACAGATACTTAAACATACAGGGTGTCTCAATTCAATACAAACCAAGTTCATATGTCTTGACAAAGGATCATATCGAATCCTTCTTGAGAGAATTTTAAGTGTATTGTCCATTTCAAAGAATGAATTGTTACCTTAGAAATACTGATTATTCAAATAAATAAAGATAAAAGGTAATTTTTGTAAATGAAGTGGCTTCAAATCTTTAAGTATAATTTTATGCAAATCCGTGTTTTAATCTTAATTTACAAGTGGACATTAAATATATTATAGAAAGAAGTTTATAAATTGGAATTCAATTCAGTAAAATATTCTTGTAATTTCTATTGAAATATTTAGGAATTAAAATAAAAACAAAGACCAAGATACAGTAAAAAGAATAATCGAAAATCAAATAGGGGGTCTTACTCGGAATCAGTTTAGGGACCAATGGCATGCGCAGTCTTAAAACAGTTTAGTGTTTGCGTCACGTCGATTCAAGGACCCTTCCACAAGGAATTATTTTCGCGGTGAATTAACATCCTGAATAAGCTCATAATCAAGCAATATTTAATTGGTTAGCAACTGATTTGGAATTTGTTTTAACTCGACACTTAAATAAAGTTTATGATTCTTTTTCTTATGACTTTTCTCATATGAGTATGCAGCCACCGAGGTGTACAAGAATATTTTAGTGCCTGCGATTGGGTATAAAACCAGCTCACCATAAGATTGAGGGAAGAATTTAGAAAACGTCAAAATAATTTGTGAATATATGAATTTTAACCTCAATATTATACGATATTTACTTAATTCTGTTATAATTGATTTGGAAATTTCATTAAAACATTTTTTATAAAATTAAAGTGTCGATTGAAAATTTTTTTTGTTAAATTTCTTATTTCAAGAGAAAAAATTAGATAGTAATAATTGCAAATACGGGTTAACTAAAGGGGTGAAATGAAGTGAGGTAGGTTCTTTTTTAACCATAAATATATTTTTGATCAAAAAATAAATAAAACAAAAATTTTTCTATAAATTCTCTGTTGATTAATGGATGAATTGCATTAAATCACCCAATTTATTTAGGTAAAAATCAGGTATTAGGTCTTTGTCGTCCTTTTTATTTGATGTTTTCTTTTGTGTAGCTTCATCTAATGTAGTGACACCAGACAGTACCAAAAGTGTTTGAAAACCACATCTAGTACCCAACAAAATATCTGTGTTCAATCTACAAACAATAAAATGTAGAAAACAAAACTAGACAAAAATTCATCATCATAACACATGGTACAAACTATACTACCATTAATTATGTTTAGTGTTGTTTAAAGAAAGTCGAAATCATGGAATGAAAATCGATTTTAATCGACTCTAAACGTCGATTATTTTTATGATAAGATCGGTTCTTGACTTAAGTCAGTGTCGACTTTCTAACCCTGGTATAAAAAAGAATAAGAATAGAGGTTATGCGATAGAAAACTTGATATTATTTCGTAACGAAAATGTTCAATATTTGTTTGTTAAAATGCTTAAATGCAAGTGAGGTTAGGTTGAGATTATAAAAATTTTCAGTAAATTCTATAAAAAAGGTAAGATTTTCCATTATGAATCCTAAATATTATGCGAAAGATGTTTAATTTATACAGTGCAATTCCAAAAAATGATAAAATCAACGATATTTTTCGTAATAAGTGTTGTAGTGTTGATACCGGAATAAATTATTACAACATTGCTTAAACTTGTAATAAAATCGAGCAAAACTATAATATAAATGTAAATACTGATGAAAAATTTAAAATAAACTCAAATATTTACAGATTAGAAATAAATTGCTTTAATAATAATAATACATCCTACAAAACTAATTTTTACATCATTCTCACACGATATACTCAAAATTGAATAATAAAATCACTAATTCGTTATAATTATGATGTATAAAGATATTTACCTGTCTCCGATCATTATAGTCCTCTTTGGATCGATTCCGTACTCATTAATTAGAGCTTCAGCTATATAAGAATTTGGTTTACCGACGACAACAGCTTCCCTTTGAGACACAGTCTCGACTGATCTAACAATAGACCCCGTACCGGGTACTACTAAATCGGTGCTAGTGGGAAACCTCTCGTCTGTATTAGTAGCTATAAATAAACAAGCGGGTTTGCTAAGGTAAGTTGCTGCTTTTAAAAGTTTTATATAAGAAAAATGTTCATCAAATCCTACAATTACAGCCCCAACTTCTGGATCCGGACGAAAATTATCGATAGCATTGGCCAGATTAGTTTCAATAATGTCAGGCTGAAAATATTATCATAAGTCGTCCACCAAAAACCAGAAGTATATACGAAATATGAATTTTTTTTTAATCGAAACGAGTAATTACCCCAATTCCTAAATGTTGAATTCCAGCAGATTCTAATTCCTGAGTTATACCTTTTGATCCTATAACGTACACTTTCTGGTTGAAACCGGTATTTTTCAAGTAAGATACAGCTAAATACGCTGTTGACATGACATCTTCCTGGAATTAATTAGAGTGACCTTCGTACATTGCGTAACATTCAATTTGTATATTTTTTTTCGTTTTAACTTTACCGAAAAACCTAACTAACCTTGTCAATATTAAATCCTAATTGTTTAGCCTTAACGACTAACTCTTCTCGGATTTTTGTTGAATTATTTGTAACGAATATAACTTTTTTTTTAATTTCTTTAAGTCGGTTAATAACCTCAACCGAACCTGGTATAGGTATATTTTCTAACCATAAAACTCCATCACAATCGACTAAAACCGTATCGATAGAATCCAAAATTTTACGCACTTCTGCTCTGGCTAATTTGGATATATTAGTCAGAGCAGCGAAACTAGAAAACATTTTTCGGAAAATGGTTATATCAAAATTTGTAATTTATATACTGAATCGGAGACAACTCTCACTTATACTACTTCAAATTCTGACAATATCTATGTTAGATGCGTTTGTTTGTACTGTTTAAATCGATAGTTACGTTATAGGTGTGTTCCACATTGTTCACATTTTTTCGTTTGTAGTTGTTTCACATAATTATTAGAAACGTTGTATAATCATGTATGTCATAGTCAATAAAATTAGGTACATTTCTATATACTTCTACATACCAGATACAATTTTTTTTACTTCTAGCAGCTAATAGACTGGAAAGAAAAAGGCCACTTAACATGATTTCAACTGAACTGAATAGTATATGTATATGTATATATATATATATATATATATATATATATATATATATATATATATATATAAATATATATATATGTTAAGTGGCCTTTTTCTTATATATATATATATATTTGCTATACATGTTCGTTTGAATTTTCGGAGTAAAATAATTTTTTGTTGCTTTCAAGTATTATCATTTAAAAAATAACTTAAGTTTCTAATTTAATTATTATTAATATTATCTCATTTTATATGAAAGATTTCGCTATTATATAACAAGTAATAGCTATAATTACCTGTTGTAAGGGTCAGAGTACTATGATTAAAAAAGAAGAAAATGGTTATACGTCAACACTTTGACGTTGTCAATTTGCATTTGTTAATTTAACTTTATTTTTACAAATATTTTTAATAATGGCAAAACCTTCAGGATACGATACACACAGTGAAGGTCCGGGATTTGTAGGAATACGATTTTGTCAAGAATGGTTCGTATAAACATATCGAAATATTAAACATCTTTCATGTATTAAAATACGATGTTTTAGTAATAATATGTTATACCCCAAAGAAGATAAAGAAAACAAAATACTTTTATACGCTTGTAGAAATTGCGATTATAAACAACATGCCGATTCAAAATGTATTTATGTTAACAAAATTATGCACGAAATTGAGTGAGTTTTGTAGAATATTTTGTTTGAACATAACTAAAAAGGTGTTTATTTCAGTGAACTTACTCATATAGTAGCCGACGTAATTTCTGATCCAACATTACCCAGAACAGAAGATCACCAATGTCCTGAATGTAACCACAGGTAAGTAAAAGGATCTAAATTTTAAGTTATTATTAGGGTTCACACCAGCAATGAAAATTTAGTGGTCCAAAAGGACCACCTAAGTTATGATTTAGTGGTCCAAAAATATAATGTGGTAGACAAAAGTAAAAAAATGAACATATGCATGCTACACACACTTTTATACATATTTTTAAGGCATATATAAATTCTTTTATGCAAAAACAGCACAGTAAATATAAAACATAGGTTTTTTTTAAAAATATTTTGGGCGACAAATTTGTAGTCGATGTGTATGATTTTGGCGACAATTGTCGCTATGTCGCCATGCTGGCGTGAACCCTAGTTATTATAGTGAGGGAGTTATTTGTAGGGAAGCCGTATTTTTCCAAGCACAAACAAGAAGAGCTGAAGAAGAAATGAGACTGTACTATGTATGTACGAATCCACATTGTGCCCATAGATGGACGGAATGAAATGTCATTTCCCCGGCTCACACTATTTTTCATAAATCTCGTATTTTAATATTATATTAAATATAAAGTAATATAAAAATAACATTTGATATTGTGTTTCATTTAGTGCTATTTTTTCTATAGAATATAAAACGAAAACAGACAATGATCTATTTAATAAAATATTTAATTTTATTAATAATGGGTGAAAGAAATGGGGTGTTCCATGATAAATTTAATTGAAAATATAAACATAATCTCATACTTTTAAATTTCCTCAACTCTAATATACATATGAAATATGGCTACGTTGTATATGTTTATATTGTAAATCCTGTCTCAGTTATATATACAGGGTGTAACAGAAAGAGATGAATATTTCCTTGAGGATTATATGATTTTTTGACAAACTTTTCTATTAGACGACTCAGAGAAGCTCTTCGGAAAACTCCGATGTATTCGCGAGAATTACGAAGTAGGCGACATCTGTTGATTTTGTTTCGAACTTCAATATAGGTGAACAATAAAGCCCAAAAACGAACTATTTTTGTTGTTTTATAAACAATAAAAAGTGTTTTGTTAGAAATTTTAGTCTGAATAGTAAAATAAAATTGCTGTTTTAAGTGCTTTTTTGAGATAAAAATAACCACATATCCATAAAGTGCACTTCGTAAATAATAAAAAAATGGTTATTTCATGAGGCTGGGAAATTACACCTGACGTCTATAGACACAAACTTTTAATAATTTTTGAATTTGCACCTTTTAGTCCACGTAATACTAGGTATATGTCCCGGTTTAAAACCCGCTTCACTTCCTTTTAATGATCTGCTTGTGTTTCGTAATATATTTCATGATGTTAAAGACGGTTATTTTCATTCTAACCACACAAACACGTTAAGAAATAACAATTACAAAAGAAATACTACCAAAATCGCTAGAAACACAAAAAAAACTGAACTGTAACAAACGCCATCTAGTGTAGTGACATGTGATATTCGCCAATACTATATACGAGATGTTGTTATTAAATAACGAGACTAGTGCTATAAAATATTTTATTTTGATGTAATGTATATTTATTTATTATCACCTTCGATATACAGGGGACTTGATGCAAAAAATTCGGGAGTGAGTAGAGACGTAAAAATAATGTTACGACATAAACAAAATTTCTCGTTTCTGAGTTATAGGGTATTACCAAAATATGGCAAAGTGCGACAAGAGGCAGGGGGGTCAAAAGTTTTGTGACTTACTACTACTACTGAATATACTGTTTTCACCACCACTACACCAGCGCTCACAATTACACTGTCTGACGCGCGTTTCGATAACCAAGTTATCCTCTTCAGAGACTGAAGGTAAATAAAATATAATAACTTGATTTACCCGTTTTATACTAAATTTGCCCACCAATAAACCTTCTCCCGCGAGAAGAGCTACTCTTACATCTAGCAATTTCAATGCTCTCAAATGCATCCAACAGTTTATTATTGGATACATTTTTTGATAATTTTACATTTGACGTTAGAGAGTAATCTTAGAACATAAAGTTCTACTCTATATTATAATAGAGTAATATTCATGTAGTTTAGTCTATGATTCTGTAAATTTAATGTCAATGACTTGTTCAATGTTACCACTAAATTCAATGTAGCCAACGTAAATTATGACGTACTGGCGCTTTGTCCGCTGATAGGATTCCATTTTGTTTTTCTATATTTACGGAGTGAACATGAATAAAATTTATGATATTATGAATATCTCTGTTTAGCATTGAAGTCTCAAATCTAATTTGAATATATATATTAACACAAAAATGGCTTTTTAAGTAGTTGTTTCACATTTTTGACTATTTATTTTTTTCTTGGATATGTTTTGAGAGACTTTATTTATTTAATTTCAGTTATTCGTGAACTCTAGATTCCCTTGTATAAATAAATGTTTTTTATTCAAAACTAGCATCTCATTTTTTAAATCAGCCCCTCTCGTTTTAATTTATTCCACCTCGTATAGTGTCAAAACGTCAACACCTAACCGGTAAGTTATTTATTTTTCCAATTTTTTAATCAAATAAACTTTCATTTCAAATATTTCATATATTTTTTAAATTTGGTGAACATTAATAGCGATAAAAATATTTGGAATAAATTATCTATCCATATGTTGAATCTTTTCAACTAATATAATGGTAACTAGAAACGTTTAATTATAAATTTATCTATATATTATTAAATTGATGCTGGCAAACGACCTTTTATCAATAAGAAAACGATTGATATCTTTTAGTTCACAAAGAAATGACCTCAGTTAAGTACAGTTCAAAGCTCATGTTAAAATAATTTTGAAAATTTTGCAAAAAGAGCATTAACGAATTACAGGTGTCTTTTTTATCGGCCGAATTTTCACGCAACTGTCCTCCAGATGACATTGACAATTATTAAGAATATTTTGAAGCCAGGGGTGGTAAAGAGCGCACTTTCTTCGAAAAAAATGGCTTTGAATAAACTTTCTATTGATGCACTAGACCTTGCAAACAAAAGGGTATTAATGAGGTAAGTGAATATGTATTAAATTTTACTCATTTTAGACATTGACAATTAATAGTTTTTATGCTTATAGGTTAAGTTACTCAATTTTTTTTTCGCTACCCAAGTTGATTTATTAATTTTTTATTTACAAATATAAAATACAAAATATTTTTACTTGTTGATTATTTATTATATTATGAGCTAAAAATGAAAAAAAAACTTTGTTGATTATTATTTTAATTATTTTATAGTTATGTAGCTACAGGCATATTTAATTTTTTAAATAAAAAAAGAAATAATCTATCTTCCATTCCATTTTTAATCGTATATATTATTAATTTTCATACATTTTCTAAGTGGTTTAAAATTATCTTAATAGAAATATAATTTCTTTTATAAAGTTTAAAAAAAATTGTAAATATCATGTGATCTTATATAATCCAGGATCCTAACTGTTTAAAAATATTTTTAGAGTGGATTTTAATGTTCCATTGAAAGAAGGTGTTATTACCAACAATCAAAGAATAGTAGCAGCTTTGGATACTATTAAATATGCTCTGGATAAAAACGCAAAGAGTATTGTACTTATGTCCCATTTGGGACGACCGGACGGTACCCCAAATCCAAAATACACTATGAAACCAGTAGCAGGTGAATTAGAAAAATTATTGAGCAGGTAAACGATTAATTTCAATAAACTAGTGCTCTACTTTTGAATTAAAACGTTTTAGACCCATTCAGTTCCTTCCTGATTGCGTAGGTCCTGAAATCGAAAAGGAATGCGCCGATCCCAAACCAGGGACTGTTATTTTGTTAGAGAATCTTCGATATCACATCGAAGAAGAAGGTTTTTATCTTAACATTCAATATTTCAGGAAACTTAACAGTTTATTGTCGCAGGTAAAGGTGTCGATGGTAGTGGTAACAAGGTTAAAGCTGATCCAGCTAAAGTTAAAGAATTCCGTACAAGCTTGAGGAAATTGGGGGATCTTTATGTTAATGATGCATTTGGTACAGCTCATCGTGCACATTCCTCCATGATGGGTGAGGGCTTCGACAAAAGGGCTTCAGGGTTTTTACTCAAGAAGGAACTCCAATATTTTGCTAAAGCTTTGGACAACCCAGAAAGGTAAAATAATTTTTTTTAACAATATTGTACTTCCTCTGATGGTATTTGTATCAAATGGAAAAGTGAAGTAATTAAAAAAATTACTGGGTATCAGATGTGGTAAATGTAATGGACAGGTTGTGAATTCAGGTCCCAGACTGATTGTAGAAATAAATTAGTGAAATATGAGTATGAATGTTGTTGCTGTTGTATTTCTCACAATGTTTTTCATTCCAAATACACTAGGTGCTAAATAAGGTGGTGGATGGTGCAGTAGTTCAGTTAATTTGTCGCTCATATATGATGAAAATTGCTTGAAATGTTGCCAGATATATTCCAGGCGAAGTCCAAGTCTTGTATTAGAGCAATTTTTCATTTTATTGAAATTGAACGTTTGAACTACTCAGGAGAAAGCCTCCAATAGCTGGAATATTGTTTATGAAGTAAAAATATTGATTTAAAAATGTACAAATAGTGATTAAAGAATCTTAACGTAGTTCAAGACTTTTCAAAGGAGTAAAAATTGATGATGCGAAGGTTAAACAATGTAAATGTTGTTGTTTTAGTATTTTTCTCAGAATTTTTTGTTCAGAAAAACACTAGGTATTAAATATGTGAATTGTGGTGGATGATTCAGTAATTTGATGTCATATACAAAGGAAACTGCTTCAAATGCTACTGGATATGAGGACAGTATAATATAAGATATATATATATATATATATAATATAAGATACTTCTAGTACCGTATTTGTAATTTATTGAAGCTTTTTTTTGTTGTGGTGTCATAAGGGACAAAAAATTTTGTAATTTTGAAAATTTTCATTGGTTTGCTTAGAGTAACATTTGAACTACTCGTTTTATTAATGTTTGTAGTAGAAGTATTTCAAAAATGATACAAAAGTTGTAAGAGATACTTTGATTGAGTTTTTGTTTATTTGTATCAGTATATTAGTGAGGTGATAATAAAAAATTCGAAATATTGATCAATTTAATAGTGTAAATGTTATTGGTTTTGAATTTTTTCCAAATTTTTTTTATTAAATGGCAATAGGTACCATAAGGGTGGATTAAAGTAGATGGAACAGTGGTACAATTTATTTGGTGTCATGTATAATGGAAACATCTTGAAATGTTGCTGGATATTATCACAGGATTATATAAAAGGGTGTCAATAACTTATCAGGCATATTTTGGAGCAACTTTCTATTCTAGTATAATTAAGGAAAATAAAAATTCTGTAGTTTCTAATTTATTTATCGTATTGTATTTGGAGTGACATTTGAACTACTCATTTTGCATATATATTTGTCACATTTCCGTAGAGGAGTTTTTCCCTGTCGAATGGATGAAATAAAGCAATATGATTAGTGAAGCCTCAATGGGGCTACAGACTCGACTGTAAACTGTGAATTAGTGAAGTAAAAATTGAAATATAAAAATGAATGTCGCTGTTTCTGTATTTTTCTCAAAATTTTTGAATCAAATAATAGTAGCCACCATAAAAGTGGATTGTGGTAGAAAGGAGCAGTAGCTCAATTGATTTGGTGTAATTTATAATTAAAATAGCTTGAATTGTTGCCATATATAATCACAGGATTATATAAAAAGGTGTAGATAATTTGTGAGATATATTTTGAAGCAACTTTCCATTTTAGCGAAATGAAGGAAAATACAAATTCTTCAATTTCACAAATATTTATCGAGTTGTATTTGGAGTGACATTTGAACTACTTATTTTACATCTATATTTATCACAGTTTCGTAGAGGGAAGGCATTCAGTGGCGAATGGATGAGATAAAGCAATAATGTCTCAATGGGGCTCCAGACTCGTCTGTAAACTGTAAATTAGAGAAATAAAAGTCAAATTATAAAGATGAATGTTGCTGCTTCTGTATTTTTGTTATATTCTTTGTTTGGAAAATCACTAGGGGAATTGAGGCGCAGTAATTGAGTTAATTCGTTACTTATATATAACGAAAACGGCATGAAAAGTCACTAGATATGTAGTGTTAGAACGAATTTTCATTTTAGTGAAATAATGAGGAAGGAATTTCTGTATTTTCAAAAATTTCTATTGGTTCATGTTTGCAGTAACATTTAAACTACTCATTTTGGACATGTTTTCCACTATTCCACAGTTCTAGGCTCCAAAGTAGCGGATTGTGGTGAATAAAGCGGTAAAAAAGTGATAGGAAGGACCTTAATGGTGCTCAAGACTGTTTGTATGAGTGAATAGGTGAGATAAATGCTAAAAACTCAAAGCTATCATCAATTTAATGATACAAATCTAGCTAGCTTTGTATTTTTCTCAAAACTTTTGCGTGAAAAAGCACTGGGTACTAAATAAGTGAATTATGGTGGATAGTACAGTGATTTGGTGTTATATATATAAAGGACACTGCTGGATATGATCACATTTAGACCTATAACTTCATTTTGAACTCTTATGGGGAACGGAACGTCATCTAGATATACTTTCTGAGCCATTTCTAGATCTAGAGCTACTCCTAGATCTAGTTTTAGACCTAGAATCGGTCTTAGAACGTTATTTTGATCAATTTTTAGGCTTTAAACATGATTTTAACATTGAATCTTAAAATTACTAGATGTTCTATTAGATCTAGATGTACCTCTAGGCTTCTACGGTGATATTAAGGTACAGTCAGACCTATAACTTCATTTTGAACTCTTATGGAGACCGGAACGTCATCCAGTTATACTTTCTGAGCCATTTCTAGATCTAGAGCTACTCCTAGATCTAGTTTTAGACCTAGAATCGGTCTTAGAACGTTATTTTGATCAATTTTTAGGCTTTGATCATGGTTTAACATTAAATTTTGAAATGACTAGATATTGTATTGGATCTATCTTGTACTATCTATTTGAAAAGTTACTAGGGGATAAATCTGTAATATATAGTGGACGTAGCGGTTGATAGTTGATGTTTTTGATTACAGACCGTTTTTGGCGATATTGGGCGGCGCCAAAGTGGCAGATAAGATCCAATTAATCGAAAATTTATTGGATAAAGTGAACGAAATGATCATCGGGGGCGGTATGGCGTACACTTTTCTAAAAGAGAGCAAAGGAATGAAGGTAGGAACCATAATTGAATATACGGGGTCCGTTATATAGAGGGCGAGGTTTTACTACTACTGTTAATCGAAATGCGGCGCGTTCGAGGGGGCGATTGCTCCATATCGATAATACCAATTGATCGACGAATGTTTTTATTTATTTATTTTTCTCAAAAACAATTATATTCCATATTGAAAGCGGCGAACATCAGGAGATAGACGATAGCGTAAAAGGAGTTTAATAAAAAAACGTTATTTTCATCGACGGAATGTTTCGTTAATAAAAATCGATTCGCCGATATAATATCGGATGTGTTGGTGAATTTTTGCAGATACTTCGGTCGCCTTATCAATTTCGACAAATCGATTTCCCTGAAAATGACAACTTTGGGTTTGTCGTTTCGATTTTCGTTCCGACGAATAATCGATTTATCGTTATAAAAACCTTCCGATAAAATTTCCTCTTCTTTTTCGTCGTAAAATACTTTTATTTTCGGCGTCGATTGCGCCGTCGCCAGCGATACATCCGACGTCGATTCGGTTAATTCAATCGAATTATCGATATTAATCGATTCGTTGTTTCGATTCGTATCGGTACTGACGTCGATCGTTTCTCTTTTATCGCAAATAACGACGATGTTATTCGATTTATTCGGGTTATCGCCTCGATCTAATTCGGTAATTTCCGGTTGATTTTTAATCGAGAACGATACTCGCTTCGGTTTGGCGCATTTGCAAACGTCGCCGGAGTGTTTTTTGAGGCAGCTCGGTTTTTCGGTTAATTCTTTGACGTCGTCGCCGAGGGTGGCGCGGTGATCCATCGAAATGAAATGGACGGTCGTCGGTACGCTGCTGGCGTAACATAACTCGGTCGTTTTGTGGATTTCGATGGCGGTGTCGGTGTGTATGTCGGTGAGGGAGTCTAAAAATTTCAATATGTTGTAATAGGAGGCGCTTTTTACTAATTCATTCGACGATTTCGTTATTTTTTTCGATCGTTTCACCGCGTCCAAAAACGGCGGTAGAAATTCTTGACTCGGTATTTTTTGTTCGATCGAAGAATATTCTCGAAATATCGGTATCGTTGAATTTTCCTTAGTCTGAAATACAAAAACAATAATAAATAATTAAACACTCTGTATATTTATAATTAACTCACCGTTACTTGAATTTCGTCTAATTGACTGTAAATATCTTCGACCCGACTTATTATTTTATTAACTTGCGCTTCTAAATTATCGTTTTTGTCGTATGTTTCGTCGATTTTATCATCATCGGAATCCATAAATTCTTTTTTAGATACTGTTGTCTTCGAAATTTTTTTCTTCCCCGGTAATATTTTTCGTATCGATGATTTTACATCGATTTTCGTTGTCGATTGTTCACAATCGATACTCGTAGACATAAAATGATCCGATTTTATCTTATAATCATCTAAATTCAAACCTGCATTTTTTTTTTCTTTGTTTTTATCGATCGCCTTTTCTGAAAATGATAAAAATGTATATATATATATATATATATATATATATATATATATATATATATATATATATATACATATATATATATATATATATATATATATATATATATATATATATATATATATATATATATATATATATATATATACAACTCACCTTGGGTGATGCAGTCTCCAATTTCCCCCGTTTCCTTAATTTCGTTCACGCAATTATCTTCTTTTGCTGCTTTTTCACCTGGAAAATTTTTTTACTATTAGAAATTGTAATTAAAAAATCGAATTTCAAACAAAACAATTCTCCTACCGACATTAAATTACATTTTATCCCTTAAAATAATCTACAAATGAAACTAAATAGTACAACGACTGTCGGGTGTCGGGGCATATAGTTCAAGGTGGAATGATTTTTATTTTCTTTTGAAATTTATAAAAAATTTATCCATTTTCCAACTGTATTTGATTATTCTGCAATTTTATCGAATAAAAATAAGAATTATTAAAATATATTTGATATGAGTTTGAAAAACCATTTAAAATATATAATACAACAACTGTCGAAAGGTATACTTCGAAGAGTAATGATTTTTTACAGTAAATTGTAAAAAAATCTTAAAAATCAAGGAAATATCGTTTGTATGTTATAAAATGCAACGCCTGTCGTAACCTACAGTCCGAGGAGAAATGATTTTTTTCCGGAGACAAATGAAAACTTTTTGTAACTATACTCGGCTACAATAAAAAACGATACTCACCGGCGGCAAAACCCGTTTCCACTAATATAGAAGAAAAATCTGTATTCGAATTTTTATTTTTAATTTTCTTTCCGATTACCGAAATTTGAGATTTACTAATCGTCGTCGATTCGACGGTATTTTTTTGAAAAACTTCGTCCATAGATAAAAGTGTTTCCGAAGACGAACTAAAACAAAATTATCCAATTTTAATTAATTAACTCCACCACTGGCGATTACCCAAACAAAATAATTACGTAACGATCATTTCACGCATCATTATTCGTTCCCGCCAACGAAACGGTCCAATCGCGCATCATAATTCGTTCCTGCCAACACAACTGTCGATTCACGCCTGCGTTATGGGACCTTGTCATCTGTTTGCCATCACTCAGATAAGTGTGCTTCGATGGTTCGGTTATAGTCCAGTTAGAAAGAGTGTAAAATTGTGTTTTTCGCAGATGTGGTTGAAATGATCGGAAAGTGCGTACTAAATTGCGGGTAAAGAAGAAAAGTGAGTGAAAAAAATTCAAGAACTACCCCGAATTACGATTCGTGGGTTCTATTTTGAAAATATCAAAAAACGTTTCAAATTAATAATATGAATTCCATATAAAATGAACATTCAACGTCAAAATTGTATTTTCAAAAAATAATTTTGAAAATAACCCGTTTAAATTAAAATATCGCGTAAATCAGTTTATTAGAAGGGATGGAAAAAAATTTTTATAATGCAAAGTCAATTTTTTTATTCTTAAATTTTCGTTCTCTCTTACTATGAACCGTCCTGATTTTGTAAAAAATCGTATTTTGGGGGTAGTTTTTAATTTATTGCCTCGTCCACAGTTTTTGACTCATTTTCCTATTATTTCCATTTAATTTCAGGCATATTTAAAAAAAAACGATTTTTGAGTCTTTCTGACTGGACTATTATATGTATAGCGTTCGCCAACGATTCTATTGACGCAAAATGGAATTTACTTACTGTATTTTGTCGACCTTATTTATAGCGGAATATTTCTGTTTGAACTTTGTAGTATCACTCGTATAATTGTCCTTGTGACCGTCCTTGTATAATATATTCTCTAATTTCGCTATTAAATCTGTCGATATAACGTTCAGTTCGGTTTCTAAGACGTCATTCGATATTTGGTTAGTTTCTAAAAGAGAAATTCCGCCTCATAATAAATCACACGTAAAAAACGTTGCCAGACTTTGAAAATAGTATTGAAGATTAAGAAAAAGCAAAATAATGGTTTTATTAAATTTTGTTATGGTGACGTAACGTTATCATAATAAACAACGTTGCCAGACTTTAAAAATAGTATTGAATATTAAGAAAAAGCAAAATAGTCATTTTATTAAATTTTGTTATGGTGACGTAACAGTATCATAATAAACAACGTTGCCAGACTTTAAAAATAGTATTGAGGATTAAGAAAAAGCTAAATAGTGTTTTTATTAAATTTTGTTATGGTGACGTGACGTTGTCATAATAAACAACGTTGCCAGACTTTAAAAATAATATTGAAGATTAAGAAAAAGCAAAATAGTCATTTTATTAAATTTTGTTATGGTGACGTAACAGTATCATAATAAACAACGTTGCCAGACTTTAAAAATAGTATTAAGGATTAAGAAAAAGCTAAATAGTGTTTTTATTAAATTTTGTTATGGTGACGTGACGTTATCATAATAAACAACGTTGCCAGACTTTAAAAATAGTATTGAGGATTAAGAAAAAGCTAAATAGTGTTTTTATTAAATTTTGTTATGGTGACGTGACGTTGTCATAATAAACAACGTTGCCAGACTTTAAAAATAATATTGAAGATTAAGAAAAAGCAAAATAGTCATTTTATTAAATTTTGTTATGGTGACGTAACAGTATCATAATAAACAACGTTGCCAGACTTTAAAAATAGTATTAAGGATTAAGAAAAAGCTAAATAGTGTTTTTATTAAATTTTGTTATGGTGACGTGACGTTATCATAATAAACAACGTTGCCAGACTTTAAAAATAATATTGCAGATTAAGAAAAAGCAAAATATTTATCTTACGTTTTGAACACAGTAACTTACCATTTTCCAACTGGGATAGATACTGATATGAAGTTGTTTCTACCGATTTACATATCGATAGTTTTTGTAATAGCGATTTTTCCGATTCTTGAGAACAATCAATGGGTTTAGGTCTCGTTGGTTTTTCGGAAACTTTACGATCACGTGTCGATTTTAATTTATCACGTGTTAAATAATTACATTTTTTGGAACTTCCCTCTCGCTCGTTTGAATCGATATCTTTACCGGTAAAATCGATAATTTTTTCATTAACAGAAGAATCGATTCGTACTTCCTTGTCAGCAGAATCGATTATTGGCGTTTCCTTGTCAATAGAATCGATTATTGGTGGTCTAAGAGCGGAATCGATACATTCTGTCTTCACATCGATTAATGTTTTTTTGACAGGAGAATCGATACAAGTTTTCTTGACAGAAGCATTATTTGTTTTTTTGTTAGGAGAATCGATGGATTTTTTATTTGTTGGAGAATCGATACACGTTTTCTGGACTGAAGAATCGATTAGTTTCTTCTTGATATGAGAATCGATTAATTTTTTTTTTACAGGAGAATCTATTAATGTTTCATTGTTATAAGAATCGATTGTTTTATCGACAGGAGAATCGTTTAATGTTGTTTTGACGGTAGAATCGATACACGTAGGTGAATCGATAGACATTGTTTCTCCTCGGAACGAATCGATTGGAGAAATTTCATGAACGGGTGGTAATTTATCTTTACATTGATTTTTCATTAAATCTAAAACGTTATTTATTTCTTTTTCCATAATGTCGAATGCTTCGGCGCTGGCAGTTTTGTATGGAGACGATAATACGTCCACCATTTTAGTTTCTATCACGCCGATTGCTTTTTGAATGTTGCTTTGGATGTGATCATTTTTTTGTTTGAGACCTTTGAGATGGAACAACATTTGTTTGTGTTTTGTGGGAAAATCTACGAAGAAAAATTGAATTATATTACAGATTATTGGAAAAAAGATCGTGAAAATTTTTTAACTAAAAGAAATGACGTCATAAATTAAGTCGAAATGTTGATTAGCTAGAATAACGAGAGCCGGACCTGTCTTGTACGGCAACACTGTTCGCAGAAACGTCATTTAACCCAACCATTGTCTATACATTCCAAGAAAACGAAGTTTTTGAAATAAAATTTTTTGTCTTACCGCATTTTTCTGATTTATTTTGAATTTTCGTCGGTTGGAATTTATTTTTTTGAAACAAAACGTTATTACATTTTTTCATTACTTCCCGATTTCCGTCCAATATTTCCGATCGGTTTTTAAATGCATCCATTTGTTGTTTTCCTAAATTGTTTCCACTTTTGTGTAACCTAAATATAATTTTACGTGATCAAAATTATATATATATATATATATATATATATATATATATATATATATATATATATATATACGAGGTGTATGAGAAAAGTAAACGGTATAGTCAATAGCAATATTTTCAACCAAATTAATTATTTAATTTTTTTTTGGTTTTCTAATAATGATTCTCTTCAGCAGAAAATGCGTACATTTGATAAAAAATTCCCCCATAACTCGCGCTCATAAACCGATAGACGTTGACAGATCGCTCGCAGTATTACCGCTGTCATTACTTTTCCCAAACACCTCGTACTATGAAATAATAGGATAGTACTAGAATTTCGGTAAAATTCATGAGTGAAAAATTGACAACACTGGATACGGAGAATAAGTATTTTATGAATAGCCCTCGTATTTTTCTTTCGATGGAATAGTGATTGTTTTGCAAAAAATATTTTTTCCTAGTGAAAACAAACTTCAAATATTGATCGTCCTAATAATTTTAATCACTTGGCAACGCTGTAATTTCTTCTACCAATAAAAAAGAGAGCAGATTGAGAGAAAGAAAAATAATCGGTATCGACAAAAAAATCAATTTGACAAAATGCGTTGATGCCAAGCTTAAGTCTTTTTTCCGAAATTATAGGAAATAAAATAATTAACAACGAATTTAGTAATATATGCGTTGTTGCCAAGCTTAAGTCTTTTTCCGGAATTATAGGAAACGAATAGTTAACATCGAATTTTTGTGATATATGCGTTGTTGCCAAGTTTAAGTCTTTTTCCGGAATTATAGGAAAGTGTTTTTATATCTACTTACGTTTTTAACTGAAAATCCCCTTTAGACTGTACATTGTTAAATCGATTTACGAACATATTTATTTTGGTTTTTCCCTCGATTCCAGTGGTTTGTTTAACCATGGCTTTTTCCAAATTTTTATTCGTTTTTCTGTAAGCGTCTTGTGCGTCTTTAGGATCCTCCAAAAATAATTTGAAACCTTGAAAAAAGTTAGTTTTTTGTTCCTGATAATGCTTATAAACAGAAAGTTTATCATTTTGGTAAGGTAAGTTAAACTAATTGAATATACGAGGGCGGTCGAATATTAAACAAGAAACGTTGATAATTGACACGAATTATCTCTTGTCAATGAATGTCATGAACTTACAAAAGTTTGACAGATATACGAGGTGCAGTAGTTCGATATGAAAAAAAAATTGTTAAAAAAGACATTATGATATACGAGGTGTAACCGTGATATTTGACGCAAAGAAGAGATTCTTAAAAACTGCATTATAATATACGAGGTGCAGTCGTGAAAAAATCGGTATTATACGGGGAGCAGTAATTATATTCGATACTTTCCGATTCTAATGTATTAGAAGGATTATGTTGTAGTTTTGACTTACGTTTACTTTCAATCGAAGTATTCAAACTTTTCGAGGAATCGATTTTTTCCGATTTCGTATATTGCGTATTATGTTTATTCCCAATTAGTGACTTTGGAATCGCGTGTTCGATTACCGGTTTCGGGGAATCCAATTTCTTAACTTGAAATCAAACATTTTAAATAAACTCGAATATTTTAGTCGAATTAAAACAAAAAAAAAAAAGAATCGTTGTTTTTACGTTTTGTGTTTTCGTCTTTCATATACACGTTCGAAAATTTGTATAATATCCGTACGAGGGTTGTTACATAAGTTTGGGATAGACAAATAAAAACAAATATTTGTAATCCAATATTTCCCGTTCCGAATGAGGTATCTTCAAAACACAACAATTTCTTCTGATGTAAAAAAACGTCGATTTTTGATCTGCGGGAATAATAAAAAGAAATCATCTGGTGCCAAATAAGGACTGTACGGTGGACGACACATTCTGAAATTTTATATATTCATATCGGATCGGTGTTGCCATATCTCAAAACTTCCGTAGCATCCCTCGTATTTGATCGTATTAGTTATGAATTTTTTTGTTTGCAACCCTCTTTGAAAATATTAGTTTGTTATAACTGCTGGAATTGATTTTTTCGTTTTAAACTATCAATTCGTTCACGTTCAAGTTTTTTTTTACCTGTTTTTTTAACATTGGCGGGATTCACCCATTTGGCCCGATTTACTTTAACTTCTTTCAGTGGTAACGGAGTTAAGGGTACGATAGAATTTTTGATATTATTAGAATTCGTATCTATGTCAGAGGCATTATCTTTATCGTAGAATAATCGGACCGGCATCACTACTAGACTTTGAAAATTTCCGTTTCGTTCGAAATCGGGATCGAACATATAAGGAGCCAATGTTTTCATAATTCTTTTTCTCTAAAATAAATTATTCGACCATTACTAATTATTATAGTTACTACTACCCCTCGACGAGCTTCAAATGTGATTATTATTTTTCAAATGAACGATCCGTTATGTTACAAACTCGTCAACTGACATAGACCGCGAAGCCGGACCTGTTTCTCAATAAGTTATCGAAGCGGATTAGTCAGCAATTTTTTACGGCGTTCTAGAAATCTCCAGAAATCGAAAGATCTAGAATGTGAATTTAATATATAAAGCGGAGAGTTTAGAAGTGGAGAAATCGAAATTAAGTTAATAACTATGTCAATAAAATATGAATATGAAGATGTTACGTTTATAATTTACCTTGGCAATAACGCTGGTCGTCTTGTCTACGGGCGGAACCTTCGACGTCATTTTTCGTTTTTCGTTTGTCGATTTAATCGGAATTTGCTTTTTCGATTTGTTTTTCGAATGAATGCAAAACGCGCAACTTGAATCACGACATTCGATTGTCGGTTGTATGAGGTGATTCCAAATGCCCGTATTTTTTTCGTACATAATTTTATAAAGATAAGAATCGTGTATTTCTTTTGAATTTCGATCCTGACAAACGTTCAAATGATCCTTCCTAGGATATTCCGAATGTAATGGCAACAAATCCCTAAAAAATTACGCTTGGTATGATGTACAACGTTCGTACACAAAAAATAAGAATTTCTTAGAAAAAGTTGTTACGAATACCCAATTTTGGGTACCGCATCCGTTGAAATATGAAAAATACCGAAAGGAATAGTACTAAAAATATGTTGCGAAGAATTTCTTTTGAAATTCTTCTATTTTTTGTCATCTCCTTTTTTGTAACATAATCTGATAATAAAAATTGATGAAACTTGAATAACATCACGTGGAATGACTTATTTGACGAACCGTTTTACCGTACAGCCATAGTTGGACGCCATCTATCGAAAATAAACTAATAAACTGAATTTTGGATCGAATATTTTTGTTTTTTGGTGGAATTTCATGGATTTTCAGTCATTTTTATTTGTTACGAAACAGTCCTACCGGACACTTTGTATTAGGCACTTTCCGATTCAAACATAAGGGAAAACATTGTATATAAATTTTAGTCAAATTTGATCAATAATTTTTGGTGGAATGGCATGGATTTTAAGTGGTTCCTACTAACCGTACGAAATTCAGTAAGGTTGTAGAGTTTTTCAAAAAATTTACCTGTTGGTTAGATCATCCAATATATCCAAATAAGCTAATTTTTTCCTTGAAACTTGAACGTGAGTTCGAGGGTGTCTTCCGCTGCAATAATTCTGTACGACCGGATTGTTATTGGTAACTTTCACCGAGCATCCACAACCTACAATACACAACACACAATACATCAAGTTTCTTGCTCGCACGTGTATTTTTGGCTAAAAACAATAATGCCTCAGCCTCCATATACGCCAGGCGTGGCTTTGTGTGATTTTTTTCTATTTTCGAATGTCAACACATCCAATAAGTCATCTCACTAAGGAAAAGACATTTTTTTGTTCGCGACGAATAACCAACGTGTGAACAGGTCATTATCTACATAGTTGCGCGTATTAAGTCCCATCCACACGCTTGTCAAACAGTGGAAAACAACAATCAGCGAACGTGTGCTTTTGGATGGGTGTTTGTCGTTGTTGATGTTCGCGACGAATCACCAACGTGTGAACAGGGCATTATCTACATAGATGCGCGTATTAAGCCCTATCCACACGCTTGTCAAACAGTAGCAAACAACAAACAGCGAACGTTTCCTTTTGAATGGGTGTTTGTTGTTGTTGATGTTCTCGACGAATAACCAACGTGTGAATAGGGCATTATCCACATAGATGCGCGTATTAAGTCCCATCCACACGCTTGTCAAACAGTAGCAAACAACAAACAGCGAACGTGTGCTTTTGGATGGGTGTTTGTCGTTGTTGATGTTCGCGACGAATAACCAACGTGTGAACAGGGCATTATCTACATAGATGCGCGTATTAAGCCCTATCCACACGCTTGTCAAACAGTAGCAAACAACAAACGTGTGCTTTTGGATGGGTGTTTGTCGTTGTTGATGTTCGCGACGAATAACCAACGTGTGAACAGGGCATTATCCACATAGATGCGCGTATTAAGTCCCATCCACACGCTTGTCAAACAGTGGCAAACAACAAACAACGAACGTGTACTTTTGGATGGGTGTTTGTCGTTGTTGATGTTCGTGACGAATAACCAACGTGTGAATAGGGCATTATATCGATTTATTGGATAAGTTTTACATTTTATCATTTAAATTGTGTAATCAATATAATGTTTAATCGATTATAATCGATATTTTCATACAATTATAATCGAATTCGAATTTATTTGGCGAGAAGCTTTAATCACGAAAAAGCTCGTGGAACAAATAGATTTCAAATCAATTCCTGCAAGTTGAAAGCTTTCTAATTAATTCCACTTTCAACAAGTTCAAAATTTTGAATTGATAATTACAAATTTCAAATTTCCCGTGAAAATACACGACAAAAGTTGCTAAAAACTTTACAGATACAGCACAGTGTAAAAAATTTTTCTAAAAATATTCTACCTGTTGTAGACGTAGGTTTTTGTTCTTGATTAATCGCGGCTCGTTTCTTTGTTTTCGACTTAACGTTTTTGATTTTTTCTTTCCTATCTTTCTTTTTCACTTTTTGAACTTTCGACATTTTAAACAATTTTTTACCGTTAAACCATAAACTATCCGAATATTTGAACCGCGAATCTCCATTAGCGCCGTCTTCTTCTTTTATCTAATTTGTAAAAATAATCACATCATTTTGACAATAAATAATTATACGGGGGTGGTTCAGATATAAACCAGAATTTTTGAATTAACGCGCTAAAGTCGTAAAAATTCGCATCCCAAAAAACCGACGCCTGCAGATGGAACAGTCTTTGCCTTTTTTAGAACCGGTTTTACATTTTCAGTCCATTCCTTTGATTGTTCTTTCTAGAATCGTCCCTTTATTTATATGATGCTGGTCCTTGCAGGTCGTACGACTGCTACCCAATATACAGAGTAGTATCTAGATCAGATTTCATATTGGTTGGGGCAAAGCCTTCCAAATAACAATATTGTATCACATAAGCAATTTTTTTGGATTGGAAAACATTGGAACACCCTCCTTAGAGTCCCGATTTGGACCTACGCGGACAATCGAATAGATTTTTACGAAAAAGGCATCCGAAAATTTGAAAACTTGATTATAAAATTTTTTATAGAAAAATTTTGGTTTATATTTGAACCACCCTCGTAAGTACCTACATTTTTTTTGGTCAATCTTTTCGTTTGTTGCGATAAACACGTCGGCGTATCGGTCAAAATTGGAATATTTATTTGCGTAATCGGACTGTCGATCTTTCCGGTTTTGTTTTTTTCTTGTTTTCGCATCAACTTTTGGAACGTGGTGAAACTATCGTTGGCCTCAATTTGCCACAATAATCTTCTATGGATATTCGTAACGCCCGGTCGATGGTACACTTCGGGAATTTCTATAGAGCATTTAGGTTTATCCACGGAACCATTTAGTTCGCTATGAGGCGATTTGTCTTCTTGATCTTTCAAAATAAATTGAATTATTTATCAAATCTATCGAATAATCTATGTCTGTATTACATAACTAATACACAAGAAAAATTCGAGTGGAAATAGCAGATAAAGGCATTCACACACTTTATTTTGAAGTTTAAATAATAAATAAAGGCATTCACACACTATTTTTGAGTGGAAATCGTAAAATAAGGCATTTACACGCTTTTTTTCAAAGTAAAAACAGTAAATAAAGGAAACCGCACAATTTATTTTTAAATGAAACTTATAAATTAAGGTAATCGCACACTATTTATGAGTAAAAATAGTAATCGAAGGCAGGCACACCCTTTTTTTGAGTGGAAATCGTAAATAAACGCATCCGCACACTTTGTTTTTAAAGAAAAATAATAAACAGAGTGTGTGAAAGCTTTTATTTATTATTTTTACTTAAAAATAAAGTGTGCGGATGCGTTTATTTACGATTTCCACTCAAAAAAAGGGTGTGCCTGCCTTCGTTTACTATTTTTACTCAAAAATAGTGTGCGATTGCCTTACTTTATTTACTACTGTTTTTAATTAAAAATAAATTGTATGAATGCCTTTATTTACTATCTTTTCTTCGAAAAAAAAAAGTGTGTAAATGATTTTTTTTTACGATCAACACTCAAAAAGAGTGAGTGAATGCATTTATTTGAGTGTATATCGTAAAAAAAGCGTTTACACAAATTTTTTTCGAAGAAAAGATAGTAAATAAAGGCATTCATACAATTTATTTTAAAGTAAAAATGGTGAACGGAGACATGCATACACTTTTCTGAGTAGAAATATTAAATAAACGCATCCCAACACTTTTTTTTAATAAAAATAGTAAATAAAGGCAATCGCACACTTTATTTTTACGTAAAAATAGTAAATAAATGAATCCTACACTTTGCTTTTTAGTGAAAATAGTAACTAAAGTCACTCACAAACTTTTTTTTCATAAAAATAGTAAATAAAGGCAATCGCACACTTTATTTTTACGTAAAAATAGTAAACAAATGAATTCCACACTTTGCTTTTTAGTGAAAATAGTAAATAAAGGTATTCACAAACTTTTTTATAAAAATAGTAAATAAAGACAATCGCACACTTTATTTTTACATAAAAATAGTAAATAAATGAATCCCACACTTTGCTTTTTAGTGAAAATTGTAAATAAAGGTATTCACAAATTATTTTTTTTTATAAAAATACTAAATAAAGGCGATCGCCCACTTTATTTTTACATAAAAATAGTACATAAATGAATCCCACAATTTGCATTTTAGTAAACATAGTAAATAAAGTCACTCACAAACTTTTTTTTTATAAAAATAGTAAATAAATGAATTCCACACTTTGCTTTTTAGTGAAAATTGTAAATAAAGGTATTCACAAACTTTTTTATAAAAATAGTAAATAAAGACAATCGCACACTTTATTTTTACATAAAAATAGTAAATAAATGAATCCCACACTTTGCTTTTTAGTGAAAATTGTAAATAAAGGTATTCACAAATTATTTTTTTTTATAAAAATACTAAATAAAGGCGATCGCCCACTTTATTTTTACATAAAAATAGTACATAAATGAATCCCACAATTTGCATTTTAGTAAACATAGTAAATAAAGTCACTCACAAACTTTTTTTTTATAAAAATAGTAAATAAATGAATTCCACACTTTGCTTTTTAGTGAAAATTGTAAATAAAGGTATTCACAAACTTTTTTTTTTATAAAAATACTAAATAAAGGCGATCGCACACTTTATTTTTACATAAAAATAGTACATAAATGAATCCCACAATTTGCATTTTAGTAAACATAGTAAATAAAGTCACTCACAAACTTTTTTTTTATAAAAATAGTAAATAAATGAATTCCACACTTTGCTTTTTAGTGAAAATTGTAAATAAAGGTATTCACAAACTTTTTTTTTTATAAAAATACTAAATAAAGGCGATCGCACACTTTATTTTTACATAAAAATAGTAAATAAATGAATCCCACAATTTGCATTTTAGTAAACATAGTAAATGAAGTCACTCACAAACTTTTTTTTTATAAAAATAGTAAACAAATGAATTCCACACTTTGCTTTTTAGTGAAAATTGTAAATAAAGGTATTCACAAACTTTTTTTTTTATAAAAATACTAAATAAAGGCGATCGCACACTTTATTTTTACATAAAAATAGTAAATAAATTGCCCTCAAAAGGTTTACATAAATACGGGGGTTGTTCGCTTTGCAGATATGAAAAATTATTTTTTCGAAACTGCTAGAAAATTCATAAAATAACGTCATGGAAAATGTATTAAATAATAAAAATACTAAACAATTTTATGTATAGAAACAAAAATTTTCATATCTAACGGTGATTAATATCCAAATCAGTGACTCACCTTTCATTTTTATCGTTTTATATTTTTTTTTCAATTCAAACTGATTATCGCCCATAGATAAATCACCTAAAACGTCTATTTGTTCCGTGACGTTTTCTATTAAAGTTTGTAAACTATGAAAATCCGTTTTTTCCACATACAATTTAAGTGAATCTCGCAGATTATCCAACAATTTCCGTCGTTTTTCATTTCTGTTGGTTCTCTTTCTAGCTACAATTTTTTTAACGGAATCCTCGTTGCGTTGAGTCGAATTACCTAAATTAGTACATCGTTATTAAAATTACCAGCCATTAGTCGCTAAATACCGAATCTGGATAATGTGATGCGTTTAAATCGACTTAACCCTTATGTTTATGGTGTCCCATTGTTTTCACTTACAGAAATCATTCATGAATCTCGTCCTATTAAGATACGAGGGGAATCATCGTCTTTGAGACGGGTACACAGCCGCACAATCAAAAACTGCAATTACCAGAAGATCAGACATATTAAAAGGCAACGCCTCGTTCACAATTCGGTTCCAACGAAGAGAACCAGGAAATGCAGTTGTTCTTTCAAGAACAAATCGCAAAATTTATTGCAAACACTGTTACCGGGCTAAACAAAAAGTTACCGCAAATACGAGGGTTGTTGTATAACAATTCCTCTAGTAGTCGATTTGGGTGAGTCTCTATAGTTTCGTGATGTTGATGACCCTTTTTTGGATAATTCCTTGTAATTTGATAAATAATTGTAGATAAGGACTTTCGCTTTCGAGTAAGACTTTGGATTTTCTTCCTATCATCGATTTAGTCCACTCGCTTTTATCTAAAGTTATTTTACTTTTGGGGATGTGATGTTGCCAGTTAAATTTTTTTGTCTGAGTGGATTACTGGGTGCTTGTATCAGTCAAATTAACTGGAGGACATGTACCTTTACGTTGCATGAATGAATCCTTGAATCCTGCGTTGTACTATCCACTCTTGTAATTGATATAGATGAGCCTCAACATTTTTTGTTGCTGTTTGTTGTTTTTGATTAGTTCTTGATCAGTTCCTGTTTGTTTTATACTGCGCCTGAAGTATTCAGTATGTAAAGTAGCGGGTTTGGTACGATACCTTGTGGCACCCCTTCTACTTTAGTAACAAAGTTCAAAATTTTCCCCATTTTTGTTTGGAAGGTTCTAAATTTTTCATTCTCAATTGTCATTCAACTTTGGTTCGCTTAAGGGTTAATATCTTAGTTCAACTTTGTAATGGTACAATATAATACGGGGGAAGTACAGAAAGAATGACTAATTTTCAAAAAACAATAAACCGGGAGTTGTAACGATCTTAGATTGTTAAATTTGATGAGTTACACACTAAGAGTGTTTCTTAAAAGGGTCGAAACGGGGGACTTACCATCTCCCACAACGGTAATAAACTTCGGTAAAAGCGGTTTAGTTTTTTCTTTCAATAAATTCGGTTCTCCAATTTCAATAACTCGTTCTTTGGAGCACGCTTCATCTGACGATATAAAACTTTCTATAAGGTAAGCCGAAGCAGTACCGGAACGCGTTTCTTCTTGTTCTTCATCTTCAATTTCTTCGATTTTCATCGATTTTTCAGTGTCTTCGTGTATGCTTTCGAGTAGATTTTCCGTCATGCCATCGTCGACGTTTTGAAAAGTATCATTCGATTTGTGTAAATCGGATTCTCTATATCGAGACGAACTAAAAAAAAAAAATTATTTTTGTGTGAAACTAATGTCCTTAAAAAACGATTTTTCGCTACGTACATTTGTTCGTGACTAAAATCCGAAACGCATTCTCTGACTTTAGTGCAAATACTATCGATACCTTTGAAACTTTCAATCAACATCTCGCTTATATTATTGTTAATTTCCGCCAACTTATTATCGACATTTTTCCGATAATTTATATAAGAATTGACGGATTTCGAAGTGGTAATTGTCGGTAATTTTTCGTATTTAACATCAGATCTCATCTAGAACGAAAAACCTTGTTAATAATAAACGAAATAACATTGTCGCTGTTAAATTTTTCATCCCTAACTCGCCCTTCGGCGAAAAATAATCGAACGCTACCAGATCGGGGCTATATGGTGGCCGGAAAGCGAAGCGGCGTGAACCGGAGCAAAAACACACCTCGGTTGATTTTGCAATAATTTTTATCGATAATTGGTCGTGATTATCTCTGGGAGACTTTCCACTTGTCATCTATCAGGTTCGCGGTCTAGTGCTAGTACTAGGCTATCCGCTCTATCACGAGATATTCTATGTACTGTACGCGTTTGGCTGTTAGTTAGGTCAGTATTTCTGATATACAGTTGAACAATATGTCGGTTTTTCTACGTTACGTTGTCCATCCGCCCAACCAATATAAAAGTTGAATTAGATTCTACTCTGGGTGAGACTGATCCTTCGTGGGTTCAACGAGACCGTACGACCGTCGCAGTGGTCGACCGAATGAGGTGATTACTCAAAACATGATGAAGACAATCCACTGAATGATCGTCGACTTGAAGTGCACGAGCTAGCAGACGTAGTAGGCCTTTTTGTTCGGAACTAGGTTGTAGTAGTACGGAGGAGAATCCATCTCCTTGCTTGATACTTTTTTGACTCGTTTGAAGCGTTTCCGGATGATTGCTTTGAGTTGTGGTGATATTCCCGGTTCTTCGAGGTTTCTCTTTATCTTCTGGTTTGTAATAAAAATCGTACGATGCTTCCAATGGGCTTCGAAGATATATCGCAAGGTGAACTGATGGATTTGCGTCTTCCGGGTTCGGGGTGAGCCCGAAAAGTCTCTATAGCTAGAGCATTTGGTTATTGGGTTATAACGGCTTCTTTTTAATCGTCAGGAATCTACTCATTTGCCCGTATGGTGCATTTTTTGTTCTTAAATATACGATCGTGAGCGAAAAAATCGACTTGAGTCGCACGTTCGTGGTCAAAAATCTTTTTCTGATTTCAGCATCTCAAAGGTATTAGTCTTAGCTTCATAATGAGTGGTCTATGTTGTTATTGAGTTATTTTTTTGGTAAATAGAAAAGAGAAAAATGAAATTTGAACAATTAAAAAAGGAGTTTTTATGAAAACTAATTCGGCTTTTGCTTCCATTAAAATCATCGCCCAAACCATCCGGGAACTTTCTCCAAAAGCCGCGTTTTCTTTTTTGCAACACTGCGAGAGTTTTCCACCAGGTCTTTAGTAGACTCGTCCTCTTCTATCTTTCGTGTGAAAAGAGAACGGAGCCCAATTGATCGTCAGTCCAACCAACGTGTTCTCTGGCAAATCAGAAACGAGATACTCGATGGGTTGGGGTTAATTTGAGGCCAGTAGCTAGTCTATCCAATCAACGTGTTCTCTTGCAAATCGGAGACGAGATATTCAGTGGGTTGGGGTTAATTTGGGGCCGGTAGATAGTCTATCCAATCAACGTGTTCTCTTGCAAATCGGAGACGAGATATTCAGTGGGTTGAGGTTAATTTGGGGCCAGTAGCTGGTTTTTTTGGCTCAAGGTTAGCTGCATTAAATCTTTTTTTGACTGTCCAACCATTCTTCTAGTTTCTCTGAGTTCTTGTTAGACTTACCAGTTTCTTGGTAACGACGGAAGACTTTGGATATAGCAGATTGATTCATATTCAGACCATTGATCCCTTCCGACTCTGGCCGCTTGAGGAACTTTATCACTTGTTGTATCGATTGAAGTTTGATGGTTAATTTATAGTAGAGGGGCTGGTAGATTACTTTTTGTAAGGGTCTGTCGGTTAGCCCTAATTAGTACTAAATAAACTGTGAGAGCAAGAACAAAATTTTATGTCATTTTGAAGCAATACTATCAGCTTTAAGATTTTACTGAGAAAAATAAAAATTTTTTGTTCACGAGTGTGTTTATGGCTTCAGCTACCTTTAACCTAGTTTAAGGGGCGTTTTTTTGTGTGTTGTAGTCCTCTAATGCGAATCATGAATAAATTCCTGAAATTTAAATTTTTGAAATGTCCAAAATAGATATAGATTTGTCAGAAATATTTTGAAACGTCTCTCAGGTAGGTGTTACAAAAATTAACGAAAAAGGTTTTTTCTTTTGAATATTGGAAAAATATGATAAAAGTTCGAAGACAAAAACCCTTAGATCGAAAGTTAAATCACGATATTTATGAAATTGAATTTCAGTATCAAGAAATTTTTTTAAATTATTTATAATAGCAAATAAAAATTTCGAAAATTTCGTATTGTTTAGACACCGTCAACTACCGAGCGGTACACACTTTTTGGGGGGGGGGGGTATTTTTGGCGCGCAATTCAAATATAACGTTTAACACAAAATAAGTACTAAACACCATGGAAAACCGTACCGATAATTTTAGATTGAAGTATCTGTCATCGATAGAAAATGTAATACGAATTGATTTATCATAATTTTAAAATGTAAAAACCGCACTCACTTTATCAGATGCCGCTGGTATTCGATTCATAATGATCATTTGATCAAATTACAAAACCATTTTAATAATCGTTCGGACACCGTCTTCACTTTATTGAAATTATTTTACTCTTGATTTTGGACTTGACGAGATGTTTGATTTACATGAGAGAAGAAAAAAAAACACTTTTGACAATTATTTTCAATGCAATGACAGGATTCTAACGATCCATTAAATTCTTTCAAAGAGGACTAGATATATATATATATATATATATATATATATATATATATATATATATATATATATATATATATATATATATATATTGCTTAATTTTTTACAATTACGTAATAATCGATTTTGAAAATTGTCCGAAAGTGAAATCCCGCTTAGAAATACTAATAGTCCAGTCAATTTATCCGTTTTTATCACTGAAATATAAATCAGAGATCAAACTCTTCAATGAAATACCCGAATTAGGGAAATATGGTTATTTTCGTAAAACAAATATATATATATTGCCATTAAAGAACTTGGAAATTGTGCCACCAGAGGCGCCCAAATCGATTCAGACGACGCGTTGTTTAGTATTTGTTTGGAAGCCATCAAAATTGAATTTGGTCTTCGATTTATGATGCGATATTTTTATTTGAAAGGCGTTAGGCTAATATAAAAGCTGAACTAGATGCTACCCTGTATATTGGGTAGCAGTCGTACGACCTGTAAGGACCAGCATCATAGTTGTCGACCGAATGAGGTGACGACTTAATAGGCATTTCAAAAATCGCATGTTAACTGAAAATTTGGACACGAAAAAGCTGTGTGCTCACAATAGACTAAATCAGCGTCGTGAAGATGTTTCCATCGAGTGTTTTATAACTGTGGAAGAAACGTGGGTCCATCACTTAACACCCGAAACCACAAAAACCATCAAAACAACGGATTTAATAGGAAGAACCGGTTCCAAAGAAGGCAAAGACCGTTCCAACTGCAGGCGTCGGTTTTTTGGAAGGCGCGTGGGATAATTTCCATCGATTATCTTAAAAAAAGAAAAACTTAATGGAAAAATTCGATTATCGTATATAAAGTATCACTTATTGGGTGAATTTTGAAAAAATTTGCTTTTTTAATTTTATATTTTCGATTAGGCTCTCTAAAATTTTTACCATAATTTCCACGCGTTTCTCGTGGTTACTTTTGTTGTAATTTCTATTCCTTAAAGCTGAGATATGTCCAACGGTCGTTCTTAGTTACCCACCCTGGTATCTGATAGATTGAATACTGATACTAGATATTCATCGTAAACAAATACCAAATTGTTCGAAAAAAAGAAGAATATGACACTTGACGTATATATCATTTCAGATTGGCGATTCTCTTTACGACAAAGAAGGTGCTAAAATCGTCAATAAACTATTGGAGAAAGCTAAAGCTAATAACGTCCAGATTCATCTACCTGTCGATTTCATACTTGCCGATGGATTTTCCGAAAGCGCCAAGGTAAGTAAACAAACACAAAAAAAAATTTCAAAACACAAGTTTACTATATACAGCTTGTTATTTTAGAGAATTACACCATAAGATACGTCAAATTTACCAAAAAATTGTTTTATTTAAACATTCTTATTAAACATTAAACAACTATCTCAATTTTTTGTGATAGTTACAAAAATTTATAGGAATATTATTGTTTGGACAATTTTTTAAAACTTATTATTTTACACTTTAAAAAAAAAACTGGTGAACTGACTAAAAAACTATTTTGGATGGGATGAGGAATTTTTTATAAACTGGAATTGGCCCTGATATAGGAGTTGAAGAAGAAAAAAACGGTTTGTTTCAGTTTGAGGATAAGTTTTCCTGTTTTTTTTTTAACTTTTTTTTGTTTATTTCTAAAAAGGAAGCGTGCAACACCTATGATTGAAGAGGTAGGGTTTTATCTAATGTCTAAAGGGGATTTATTTAAGAATTTAGGTTGTTCACGGGGAGGTCTTCGTATGCTGTTGCTAGCAGTTGAGGGGCAAATAGTGAAGTTTTTTCTTGGACTTTTTATTTTAGTAAAAGTTTCTTTGGCAGCGGAGTTGTTTAATTGGATGGTACGAATTACATATCGAGCTTGATGATCATATAGACAGATTGGAATAGGCGGTTATGTCAGTATTGACATAAACGATATTACTGGGGCTTAATCGATACTTGTAATGGCAGTACCTGCTTACATGTCAAGAGTTTTGTGGGTGGGTGAGGTACTGTAGACGTTTGCCCTTTATTCGATTTTTGATCAATCTACTAACCAACTGAGGGTGTGAGTGAAATTCACTTCTGGATAGTTAGTTTTTCTGTGGATCACGAGCCTCTCTCCTCATAGTATCAATTGGAACACGAGAATGAACTTTTGTGCATCGATTAAAGCAACCTTCGCCTTTCTAACTGAGAAACTGGTATTCCATTTAAAATCTAGATGACATGTGACAACGTTTGGTGTTGATGGGTTGATTAATTCTCAAATTTTTTACTAAGTTTGTCTATTAAAACCAAAAAAATGTATCTTTTGATATTTTCAGACGTGCTCTGCCACCCAAGAAGAAGGAATTCTCGATGGTTGGATGGGACTCGATATCGGTCCTAAAACCATCGAAAAATTCAAAGAACCCATAAGGCGCGCCAAAGTTATCGTTTGGAATGGGTAAGTTCCATAAAAAGAAAACATTTTTTTTCGCATTTTTTGATTTTTAACATCTTATTAGACCAGCCGGTGTATTCGAATGGGAAAAATTTGCTAACGGTACCAAAGCTATTATGGACGAAGTTGTAGCCGCTACTGGAAAAGGAGTAATTACCATCATTGGTAAAGTTGAATTCTTCTTCCTTTATTATCTGATAATAAGTCCTCGGGCAGATAAACGCGCTTTATTCGTAAAATTCGATATGAATTCAAAAAATTTTAGGTAACTACAACTTTCCCTTGAATGGTTTTTTCAAATTTGAAAACAGTTTCCACTCTTGTATATAGTTGAGCTATCGGCTTACCATTTTTAAATTTGATTGAACAGAACAACGAACGAAGCCGAGTCTAGAGTCAAACGGCCCAACGAACATTTTCATGATCTTTCTAGCGAACGTTCTGGTCGATGCTTGTTAAAAAAATCACTGGACAATGACAAAAGCTTTGCTCGGATTAAGCTCGTAGCAATTCACTTTCCTTTGCACACTCACATTCTTTTTTATTTTTTTAGCAAGAATACTCATCACAAAAGTCTATCAGCAGCAGTAATATACAGTAATTTTCATCATTAAGTGATTTTCCCTTTCCAAATAATCGATTACCACAATTATGCGTAAATGACATGATATCACACATATCTCACCAATTGATTGTAACGCTTTTACTCGTTTTCACTCGCTTCCATTAGTTTTTACTCGTTGGGAGCAGTTTTTACACTTTGGAACAGTTTTTCATCGCTTCGAACAGTTTTTATTAGTTTGGAGCAGTTTTTACTCTCTTCTAACAATTTTTATTTGTTTGGAGCAGATTTTACTCACTTGAGCAGTTTCCACTCGCTACTGCTAATTGCTCAATGGGCACGAAACCTCAACCCCCCTCCATCTCCAATTAGTTGAAAATTGAATGCGTTGATCACAATTAATCAGTCCGAGGACTTATTTTTCGATTGTGAAACGTATTTTCGCAGTCCAAATTGTACTTATACTCATTTAGGTGGAGGTGATACTGCAACTTGTGCTGCAAAGTGGAAAACTGAAGATAAAGTATCTCACGTGTCCACCGGGGGCGGCGCTAGTCTCGAATTGTTGGAGGGAAAAGTCCTGCCAGGTGTCGCCGCTCTATCTGATGCTTAAATTATAAATTTTCCCCCCTAGAATATTCTAGAACATATTTATATTGGTTATTACGATACGTGATTCAAAATTTAAAGTGAAATGTCGAATGTATTTTTATTTCTGTTTATTATGTGTTTAGCAAATAAATTATTTAAAATAGTTTAACGAGATTTTTTTGACATTAACAATTTGTTTTTTTTTCGTCTCCTTTTCTTCATCGTTTCAACATTAACACGCTTTTATTAGCATCACCTCTACTTTGGACTTACGTGCGCGCCCGCGCAGACGCTCTCGTTGACGTTACGTTCGAGTTCACGTTGTCTAGGCGTTCGAACGCTAACGCGACCGTTTGTGCTTATAATCAACTACTTGGTAATGTCGTGAACGCGAACGTGGGCGCCCCCTTAGTCTGATCAATTTATGTGTAACGCAAATGGGAGCGCGAGCACCAACGTGGGCGCCCTCGTAATCTGTTAATTTCATGTTTAAAGGTCAATTTATAATCTTTTATGATCGCGATTTATAAACACAAAACAACCCCTACGCTCGCGTTCCAACGCTTAGTCAACGTGAGCTCGAACCTAACGCCAATGAGAGCGTCAGCGCGGACGCGAACGTAAGCCTTTATTAATCCACTTTAAGCGTAAAAGTTTATGAATTTATGTTTCCGTTCGAACATTCGATCTCTCCGTGTTCGAAATCAAGCACTTCGATAACCTTACCAACTACATCGTGGCGGCTCGATATAAGTTTCGACGAGATGTAGGTATATAAGCAGCCTTTTTCTTTGAAAAAAAAAATACTAAAAACACGCTTTTAAAACACATCAAACAATAATTAATGGAAGAAACTAGTACTATTTTTCATTCATTTTTGTTTTAAGTTTATTTAAAAAATTATTCTCTACTTTTTGATTTGATGTGTTTTAAAAGCGTGTTTTTCAGCTTTTTATTTCAAACTATATTCATCTAATTGATACCGCACTCGTATAATGGCATCGGTGCTACTTCTCGTCGAAACTTATATCGAGTCGTCACTGTGTAGTTGGCAAGGTCGTCGAACTATAGTTTTCGGGTTTGTAATCGAGAAAAACATGGCAACAACAACAATTACGGTATCTTAAAATATGTTTGTGATAAAAATCAGAATTATTCAGGGGGTTCGAAAATCTCACAGTACAGAGTCGTTTCGAGGATAAATAAATAATCGTAAAATCACCATTTTCCATAAAATTTTCACACAACCTCAAAATTAAAATTATTAAAAATAATCAAAACAAATTAATTCTTTTTAATTTAATTATTGTCTATTATATAAATATATATAATGTTATATAAAAATAAATATATTTTGTTAATTTTTTCAACTTCTTTTTAATGTGGAAGATCTGACTTCGAAGACGACCGGTTTTTCTTTCGTGCTCGGCATAAACGAATGAGCCCTTCTCACCTTTTCACCTACGATCGGATAAAGTTTGTTTTCCAAAATTTCCTTCCTATTTTCGGTGTATTTCATTTGTTGATTAGCGATTTTTAATTGTCTGTCCAAATGTAATCGTTCTTTTTCTAATTGACTCAAACGTTCCTCGGCGCCTAAAATTTACAGACGTACAAAAAAACCGGCAACAGCGCGGCCATCTCCATCGCATATCTCTCATAAAACAATCGAATTGCAATGTTGACAAATCGAAATTAATTATTCCCCATACTGATTAATGAAAATTAATCTCAAACATTTTCAAAAAAAAATCCATAAATCGAATGAAATTTTTGATATAATGCCGTTCGTCAATAAGGAAAATGTTTATCACAGGTTATACAGAGTTGTCAATGGCGAATTGACAATCTAGTAAACAGGAATACCAATCACCATGTTTAATTTCACTTTACATACGATTTCTAAGGGTATAATTTCGAAATTATTCACTTTCGTAGTGGGATTGTGGAAAAATTAAACATCAAAGTGTACTAACTCTAATATATTCCGAGCTTTCGAATACAGATGTATTCATCGTCTGGAAAATAATTAATTAAGAATTGAGGCGTTTTAAATTTCGTTTTTTCTTTAAAAGAACATTAAATTTCAAAAAACAATATTCGAATTGATGCTTAATAGAAGTCAATTTGAAAAGAAAACATCAAATTTAAAACGCCCCAATTTTTAACTAATTAATTTCCAGTCGTTGAATAATAAGTATTCGAAAGCTCGGAATATATTAGAGTTAGTACACATTGGTGTTTAATTTTGCCACAATCCCACTACGAAAACAAAATCGCGTAAAAAAATTTTCTGCCATATAAAAAACAATTATTCGATCATGGTGGAAGCAGAGGAAGAGAATTTTTTTTAATTTCATGAACTTTTTTATACTTTTTAATCGCTTGGTATAGTGTAAAAAACTCCACAAAATTAATAATAAAAAAATGTTTTTCCTTAGATGCTTCCCGCATGATTGGAAAATTATTTTTTGTAATGACAGAAAATTGTTTTTCGTGATTTCGTAGTGGGATTGTGGCAAAATTAAACACCAAAGTGTACTAACTCTAATATATTTTAGAGCTTTCGAATACTGATGTATTCATCGTCTGGGAATTGCGGCGCTTTAAATTTCGTTTTTCTTTAAAAAATTAACTTCTGTCAAGCGACAATTTGAATATTTTTTTTTGAAACCGACGAATTTGATGTTTTTTTTAAGAAAAAACGAAATTTAAAACGCCGCAATTCCCACACGATGAATACATCAGTATTCGAAAGCATGGAATATATTAAAGTTAGTACACTTTGGTGGTGTTTAGTTTTGCCACAATCCCACTACGAAAACAATTTGGAGTAGCATTAACACGCAAGAGGACAAGAAGTGCGTGTAGTTGGCTCCAATGCTGGGTAGTCCTTGAATACGAGTCAAAAAATCAACTTTTAATGGTCAACGTTGGAAGCATTAGTTTTATATAAAAATGTACCAAAAAATCATTTTACGAAATAGAAAAATACAAGAAAATTCCTCACATTTAAGTTGAGCTTCTTTTTCCCTTTGAAGTTCCTCGTATTCTTTACGTTTTTGTCTTTCTTCTTCGAGTAAAACTCTTTGTTCTTCTTGCAATCTTTCCAATTCTTCACGTTTCTCCCATTCTTCTGCCAATACTCTAGCTTGCAATCTACGTAAATCAATCAATAACCATAAATTTATAATATACTAGGGAAATAGAGGAAAAATATAACGACAAATCTTAACTCACCCCCTTACAATTTCCTCATCTCGTTTCGCTTGAGTTTCTTCTTCTAAAAGTCTCTCAAGTTTAGCTCTCAGTTCCTCCAATTCAATCAATCGTCGAGCTTCCTCTTTAACGACAACTTCCAATTCTTTTGCATGCCCTTCGGCGGCTTGTCTGGCATTTCGTTCTTGTTGTAATTGAAATTTGGCTCTAATCATTTCCTGAATCCTACCTTGTCTTTGTAGCCTTCTCTTAACGGCCTGAAGACGTTGGTAACTTTCATGCTTACCTGTTACAAGGATAAAACCCAGAAAGTTGTGAAAAATCTAAATCAAAAGGTCTTGGCGAAGAGTAAAATCATTACAACCATGGCACCGACGAAACCGGAAGGCAACTTCATGGCAGACTTACTGATGACACACTTTCTAGGAAGCGGCGATCGGCTTCAGAAAACAAAACATAAGCAAAGCTCAAGACAAACCTCAGCTACAGCTAAAAACTTATACAGCACAATATACGAATCAAATGGACTTCCAACCATTCAAGTCGCCAGTAGTGAACGGAATCTTGTTCAAAGAGGACATGAAGATATCCCGCCACACTTGATCCACCTTAGTAGAAGCAGTTTAGAGCTGTGGCAGATACCAGAGCATTGGAGAAGCAGCCACATTTCCCAAATTCTTCAGACCAATCAATGTGTACCTCCATGTCAATTCGCATACAGGCAAATCTACGGAGACTGCACTGGTACAAACGAATGGAAATCAGATTGATTTGACAATCCAAGAAAACTCCTTCTAAGATATGGAAGGCGCTTTCAAAAATCCACCACACGTGGAGCTTAGTAGAGAACAAAATTCTTGAGTAGACTTGTCAAGGATATGCCGACTACTTAGTCATCTCCGCAAGATATGACTCTGGGACTTAGTTCAAAGAGAACTCAACAATACAATAAAATGGTGTGGATCGGGGGGACTAACTGTCCAGCAAGCTAGACGAGCGAATCGTTAAGTGGAAAACAGATGGGAAACTTCTGTAAACCTTCTTGAAAAGGAGATAACCACTAAAGACGTAAAAACCCAGTTGGTGTGCAGAAACTTCGCTGGAGGAATTAAGGTTGTAACCCTAAGGAGCTACTGTGGATGTAAACGATAATGGTGGGGTACTAGAACTGGTATGGTTAGCACGAAGAACAATCTTTCGATGGTACAAAAACTGGCTTGCTTATGTCCAACCGAGGTAATGAAATCATGTCCAACAGCTGCACTAAAAATGATTCTAAATCCCCCAACTCCCCATATTGTATTCGAACGCGTGGTGGGAAAAAAGCCCTTCAAAAATCAGCAATTTTGGGACGAAATATTAAAAAACTATCGTATTGAGAAAAAGTTTACCTCAATACTATGATGTAGAAGTGGGATCAGATCAGAAATGCCATAAAATCGTACAAGTAGGGCTCTAAAGCAACAGCCAGAACTGGAATAAGATTGTACGAGCTGGGAATCAAACACACTGAAAACTTGGACCTATTTTTCAAACAGAAATTTATGCCAATGTGTTGTTCAATCTAGATAGCAATTATCCTGTCCGACAGTCAAGCTTTGAGCTTCTATATCATAAAATCCAAATTAGTTTGGGAGCTAGTCAAGAAAAATTACCCTCCAATGGATTCCAGGAAACACAGGAGTGGATGGAAATGAAATAACTGACCTGAGACCTGAACCCTTTCATGGTATCACCTACAGAACAATGTGTAATGGAAAAGAAAGTTGATAGGGGTAAAACCAATAACTGGAGAGGTTGAAACAAGCAAAAACTTAGCAGATATAAGGGAGTATCCAGAAGGATGAAACCTCTATCCACATTCTTTCGAAGTGTGAGGAACTCCAGAGTACTACACCTGGATGCGTACCAAATAGAAGTCGAAGATCTCTAGGGGGTTCTCCAGTATCGCAGAGGGATACGTCACTCAATAAATCGTGTGACTAACTAAGAAAAACACATTTTTTTGTCGAAAATAGATTCTATTCATCGATGTAATAACCTTCAAGATCATTCCAACGCTTCTCTAACTTGTCCATGCCGTGCTTGTGGAAATATTTGTCTTTATCCTCAAAGTAGGCTTCAGTTTCAATATTCACTTCTTCATTTGAGCTGATCAGTAATCATTGGGGATCAGATCCGGACTATATGGATCTGACAATGGCAACGCCATCTGTGTGTCAGTCGCACGACTTATTGAGTGATGTATTACACGTAGCAGCAACTTAAAGATAGTTTCTAGCGGTATTTACGATTAATACCTGTCGTGAAATAAAAGTAAATAAAAAATTACGAAATAAATCATATTATATACGAAATATCGATTCTCCTTTTATTAAATTACTTACCTGAATGTTCGGAAGCAAGTTGTAGAGCCGATACCCATTGTAGTCTACTCATATGATCCGATGTCCCTAATTCAAAAGTTCTTTCAGAACTGTGCAATAAAATTCTATAACCAGCTTTGGGTTCAACTTTACATCCGGGTTCTATCGGTAAAGAACCTTTTCGATCTTTTTCGCTCCTCCCCGTATAATATGCCAATTCTGTCGGTCTTAACACGAACCAATATTCTTTCATAGTGGGAAAAATGTAACCCTTTTTCGAGAGGAATCCTTTTTTTATAACATCCTCGACTATTTTTTGATAAACATCGTATATGGCTTCGGTAAGAGCGACCTCGTCTTTAATTTCAATCAAATATCTTTAAAAAAATATCAAATTGTTACTACACGAATAATTTTCGATGTATCGATGTTGATTCAAATATAAACAAGAATTTTTGAATAATCGCGCGAAAAATTAATGTGGCAGCACTGGAAGTCAGATTTGCCCGGTTCTAAGCGTAGAGAATTATAAAATAATATTTTTACGTTTCTAAATCGTCTTGATTCTGGGTCTCTTCCGTTTTAAAATGAGTTTTTTTTTTAATTTTTGACAGATAGATAAAAATTTGACGTTTTGAACTACAAGACCAATCGAAATTTATAGGTTATGTTAAAGATAATTGAAATATTACACTACGTGACTATTCCGCCATATTGGAGACAATTTTTGGCGCTTAATTTGAAATTTTTAACTAATCCATCAGATATTACCAACCCCAAATTTCTAAAATTCCTAAAAACATCCCTATATTGAAACTCTATCATATTAGTCGAAAAAAAATTGTTTTTTCGTTGTTTATTATTGATTTGATGTGAAAAAAAATCTAACCTCGATTCTAAAACGGCGATAAAAGGCGCTAATCGAAAATTCCCCATCGATACGCTTAGATTGGAGAAATCTTCTTCGTCGAATTTACACCCTAGAGACGATGAAATATTCTGAGCTATATTACAAACTTCGGAAGGATGCAGTAGAACTTGATAAACGTTATCGTTGTTATGATCGATTACCAGTTCGGCTAACACGCAGAAAATTCGAAATATTTGAAAAACCGAATCTTCCGATAAAATTCTACCATCTCTGGGTAAATATTTTTTTCTGCATATCAACCAACAAACTTCGGCGATTTTATTCTCGTACACTCGAATTTCTTGGTGTTGTAGCGTTTTCGGCAACGAGGCGAACACTTCTTTTTGCAAATAATATTTGAATTGGTCGAAATTTAAAACGGAAGTGCTGCGGAAGTGTTCCAAGCCTCTTTCGACCCCATAGAGATCTAACAGCGTCCCTATATTAGCGGTTAATACCTAAAATAACGATATTTCAAATCACACAACAATTTAAGGTTAAATTGGTACTAATACGATGATGATTCTTGTAATTCCTGGCCCAAAAAAAGAAAAAATATCTCTATACATTTGCCAGGTATTTCTGGAACCATCCTCATATTGTTCGTACTTGGTGATCCGCCCTCGTATCTAATGAAAATTGCGTTTCGCCTAATAATAGGCAACCCAATAATTCCCTCCCACTTTCGACAGATGGGCGGAGTAACTAATACGTGATTAATTGGCCTCGAGTTAAGGAATTAAGTGGTCAACTTATATGTTATTTACTATTTGTACATTTATTCAAATTATAGAAATTTTATAAAGGAAATAACATTCAGATTAAAGTCCGAGTTGTTTTGTTTATATTCGCTAGACTACATGACAGGAGCGATTGAAGCCGCGCGCAAGCGCAGGCGCCATTAATTTCTTGAAAGGTAAAAATAAAAAAGGACACACAGACATTTTTGTAACTATTATATTTAATTTATATTGTGTTATTAATTAATTATCGAAATTCTGTGATTTACTAGGTACGAAATTGCTCTGAACAATAATTGCTGGAACCATTGAATGTAAATCTAATTCGATGGTTGGAGCGCTAAATGTCATTTCTTCTTTTTTATACGATTAGTCTAATAAACATCGCACAAAACAGGGTGAATCTAGAGGAACTTTGCATGTTTTCAGCACTGATTTTAATCTGTCATAATAAAATTTGACATTTTTATTAGTGACCGTTCTCAAAACGTGCTATTTGAGTTGTTTACAGCATCTAGGGCCTTTCTTATAAGTACTAGGTGATGCAACTTGACATAGAGGTAAATTGTACCTTATACAGTAGTACACTCTGTATATCTTTTAGATTGAATTATTTAAAAAAAAGAGAATGCAGCCTTGACATAATACGTGTTTTTACATTCACATAAAATCGTACCAACTCGCAGATTGAAAGCGAGTTTCTATATTTGGCAAAGCATTGAAGAAAATTGAAAACATCTGTGATTATTTTCAATAAAAATTACAATTATTCCGAAAATTAAAAAATATATAATAACAATATTCAATTCTTGTTACCAAAATAAACAAATCGGTTTAAAAATATTTCACTTGACATTAAAAAATTGTTTAAACTCATCGTGAATAATCTGATTAAGGAATTGATAATAACATCAAATTAAAAATCAATTTACGTTACTTTTAGTTTAGATTTATGTACAAATCCGGATTTATCCTGTTGCAAAGATTCGAACGCAAGCCAAACACAATTGATCGTATTTTCTAAAACCACCGCCATGATTTAATTAAATCATTATCACAAATGTTCACTTTATAATCATCGGTATGACTCACTGTACTGACTGCTCGTAATCTTCAAGTTACCCACGTTGAAAAATGACCGAGACAGACCACTACCAGCGATAAACATGTTTATATAAATTATTATATACAGGGTGAATTTCCTATACACGTGACATTTATTGACAATTTTTTTTCTCGTAGCTTTAGGTAAATATCAATTAGGGCTACTATATAAAATTATTTTCAGTATCGAAGGTAGTTAGAACAAACTAATTATACGGGGTGTTCTGCGAAAATCCTTAATAAAACATTTCTGTTCATTGAAAGTATTTTTGCAATTTTAGGTTAGGTTGGGTTGTGCGCGTTAGTTTCCCAGTGAAAAATGGAAGATTCTGAGCCCGTAGGTGGGTTCCCGTTTCCTCTATTTTCCAGAATCCTAATGAGTCTCGTCGGAACGTGATATCTGGAGATTTGACATCCGTGATAATATCTATGGGAACCTTACATGGTCAAATGTCAAATCAGTCAATTTTTGACAAGTTCGTTACGCGGAATCGGTGGTGTTTTGATCAGCAGATAAAAATTCAAACACAAGCACCAAAAAAATTTCCAAGCTAGCAATATTTAAATACAAAAACCTTATTAAAAGTTTCTACATTTTAAATTCCCATATATGATTAAATATGGAACAATCCATTTAAAAAATCTTTTATTAGATGTGTTGAACTACTTTTGGGACATCCTGTATGGCTGTAAATAATTTTAGACGGTAAATGAAAAATGTTACTGTTTGTCTAGTACATGTGACTCACTCTGTATGAATACGTTGTACTATTTTATTTAGTCATAAATTGTTAGTACAAACATTTTTATTAAACATAAATTATACAGGTTTATATCGAAAATATTATTTTTTGTTGAAATATCTAAACCGTATTTTGAGTAAAATGTCAAAAATTGTTTTAGTACGTAATAATATACACGGTGTACTAAAATTAATTATAAATAGTTATAGTTTAAGCGGTGAAATATTCCATCACGTGACTTAATCGCCAGCAACAATATTCGTATGAATCAAATCAAAATTTTTGTCAATAACTTTTGTTTTGTTGTAAAATTATGTTATAAACACGTATATACAGGGTGTTCAGGATAATAACCGACACAGAACAGAGGCATATCCCGAAATATGACAATTTGGGGCGATTTACCTCTTTACCAAGTCGCATTTCGGGGGTTTCAAAATAAGGACAAGAAATTTCGTAAAAAATTTTTTGCTAATTACAAAAAGTTTAAATTAAATCGTAAAATTTTCACAAATTACGAATACTGATATTACTTATGAGATAACCCCCGTAATTTGGGGGAGATAGGAACATTTAAAAGTGGGTCATGGTTCGTTTTTGACAAAACACAGTTAAAGGGATAAAAATTGCATTCCTAGAGATATATAGGGTTTCAAAATAAGGGCAAGAAATTTCGTAAAAAATTAATTTTTTTGCTAATTACCAAAAGTTTAAATTAAATCGTAAGATTTCCACAAACTACGAATACTGATATTACTTATGAGATAACCCCCGTAATTTGGGGGAGATAGGAACATTTAAAAGTGGGTCATGGTTCGTTTTTGACAAAACACTGTTAAAGGGATAAAAATTACATTCCTAGAGATTTATAAAGTTTCAAAATAAGGGCAAGAAATTTCGTAAAAAATTAATTTTTTTGCTAATTACCAAAAGTTTAAATTAAATCGTAAGATTTCCACAAACTACGAATGCTGATATTACTTATGAGTTACCCCCCGTAATTTGGGGGAGATAGGAACATTTAAAAGTAGGTTATGGTTCGTTTTTGACAAAATACAGTTAAAGAGATAAAAATTGCATTCCTAGAGATGAGTCCTGGTTCCAGTTTCAGTTTCCAATGTTTTTATTTGGAAGGAACTAAACCAAGAATATAATGGAGAATTTAGGGCTCCCAAAACCGATTTTGATGAGAAAATAAACACCTCAGGTCAATGTTTAAATTTTATATTTAAAAAATGTTTGTTACTAATATTCTTAATATTTGTAATTGTCGTCATGTTCTTCGTTAAGTTCCCCTTCGAAATCGCACGGTAGCCTTTCATCTTTCAATAGATTCGCCGACAATTCTATCAACTTTTCCCACGATCCCTGGTTCGCGTAACATAATATTATGCAGTCGTCGAGACGGCTGTTATTTAAATCGGGATTGGGGTAGTCAATAGGAATAATATTGTCACTAACTTCCATGATACTTTTCCATCTTTCTTCCACCTTTTGTTTCCTCTCTAGACGTTCCGTTTCTGGATCTTCAATACGGCAAAATAAGTACAAAAGTCGCACGTACGAGGTTTGCTCTAAAACTATCGAACTTATCCTCATTGACAATTTCGTGCGACCTTTGTAGGCCTTGAACGTCCTTCACTAACTTCATATATACAGTCACCGACTGTGAATCGATTTGACGATAAGTTCGATACTTTTGGTATAAACCTCGTATATTTTTTTAATTTCTGAAAGCTCGTATCGTAAATTGAACCAATTGACAAAATGGAGCAATTTAAACAAACTAAATAATAGACGACGCTCAAATTATTTTTTATTAATTTATTTTTAATATTTTGATAATGTAGTAGCAAAAACAACAATGACACTTATAGATGTCAACTGTCAACAAAAAAATGTATGAAGGTGTCAAATAAATAGAATCGTTTTATAGGAGATGGCGCTATTAGCTTACGAAAGCGGCGTTCCCAATTTTAAAGACGATCCACGTTGAAAATCGGAAAAACTTAAAAGATTCGATACTCAACAAATCGATTCATACAGATTTTGTCGATAGTACGGAGATCGATTCATATAGATTAGATACTTGATTAATCGATTTATATCGATTCCTTTCATCCGGAATCCAATCAAATTCGTATGCAACTTATTCAAAAACATTTGGATCGTTTTTAAAACGATTTATTATGTTTTTAATGGCACTTCTAGTTCATTCCTGTCAACTCTCAACAAAAAAATGTATAAAGCTGTCAAATAAGTAGAATGGTCTTATCAGAGATGGCGCTATTAGCTTCCGAAAGCGGCCTTTCAAATTTTAAAGACAATCCACGGAGAAAATCGGAAACACTTAAAAAGATTCGATACTCAAGAAATCGATTCTTACAGATTTTATCGATAGTTCGAAGATCGATGTATTGGGAATCGATTCATACAGATTTTATCGATAGTTCAGAGATCGATTCATTAGGAATCGATTCGCGGGTCGAGTGCGCTCGATACGTGGAACAAACTTCTTGAGAGAACATCCGGTTAATCCAAAAAAGGAATTTGAAAAAAACCACGAAAAGTAAAAAACATTCGAAATGGCAAGTTCTAGAACATGTACAACGTTGTGGGTAATAAAAATATGATGTAGTAGTAAATTGGTATGTGAAATTGAAATATTTGAGGTTATGATTCACGTATCTTAATAATAGGCGTCATATTTTCAAAATTTAGTACTTGAAAATGATAGAAAACTTTAAATATTTCAGATTAATTGAGCTCCAAATTGTCAAATTTTGATTGTATGAAATTGTTATGAAAATATATTTTTTTTTCAAATAATCAATCACCTGGTTCTTTGGGTTTTCTATTCATCGGTGCGACATCAACTATTACAGCATAACGACTTTGGAATCGTTCAATATTCGGACATGGCAAAACATCAAACATTTGAGCATCTTCTGTAAGTAAAGATGTCAAATAAATTCATAAAAAACAAAATTTTTTGGTGACCCTTGCCAGGATAATAATTCGAATTCATTAAATTAATATATTGTCATAGGTCGTTAATAACTGTACAAAATTTCGAATCAATCCGACGTTTTAAAGTGGGACAAAAACTCAGTTGAAAAATTCCGTTATACAGAGTGTTCCACGACGAGTTAAAACTATCTGTATATGGCAAAATACTCATAGTAAAGTCATGAAAGTTTCTACGTTTGGGTTTTCGGATACGATCCATTTACCTAAAATTTTTTCAAAGATAGCCGACTTCCGGTTCTACCAGAAGTCGACTGTAACTTTGTCATTTTAAATGAAACACCCTGTATATTAATATATTTTTGAAATCTACGTAAAATTTTAGTATACTTTTGTCTGAAAACTTTTTTCGAAAAAATGCATACTTTTTAAGTTATTGATGTTTTTGCAAAAAATTTGACAGTTGCAGACGCTTATAAATTATTTTTTTACGTATATACCATTAAAGATATTAAAATTATTTCTGTTCAGTTGCTTTAAGCAAGGTCAGACGTATTTGAATCTATGTTGAAAAATTTTTCATTTTATACAGGGTGCGTACATAATATGTTAAGTTTAACTTCATATATATCAAATTTCTTAATTTTTTTAAATAGAACCACCCGGTTTTTTCTATTTTATTGCATTCGGGAGTAAAAAATAAGGAATATTCATGTATACTTTCCTATATCTAAACCTCACCGTTATCCAGATATTAAATGTTTTCTGTAAATTTTAGAGTTGAACTTTGAACACTTTTTATACACACCCTGTATAAAATGAGAAATTTTTAACATAGATTCAAATACGTCTAACCTTGCTAAAAGCAACCGTATAGAAACCATTTTCATATCTTTAAGGGTTTCCTCGTAAAAAAGAATTTATAAGGGTCTGCAACCGTCAAATTTTTTACAAAAACATCAATGACGTCCTAGTGACAGTTTAGGCGCTATTGAAGGTGTTTTTGTACTACCCTTCGAACGACAGTTAGTCTGGAACGACCAATGACAGGTCTTCTGGAAAAGGGCCGCTGTCCACCTCACCGAAGTCCGTGACATAATCAGACGAAGGGCAATGTGGTGATGAACAAAATTTAGAAACAAAAAATGGGCTCTAAACATAGACAAACTTGAAAATTTAAGAGGGGGGTCAAGTTTTTTGGAGATGTGTTTATTCGATTAACAATTTTACCTGCAACTGCTCCTGATAGTGCCGGGCAAGGTACGGTCGATAGTGAAGTGGTAGTATTTTCAGACGTTTGCGATTTATTTTTTGATAATGGACAAGAAACTATATTCGCTGGTGGTACCGACGGCGCGTTCTTTCCGCCATTATCGGAACAGTAACGCCGTTGCGCCATATTTTCACTCAAAATTTAACAAATTCGATTTAAGACACTAAAAATTTCGAGTTGATTGACAACTAACAAATTTGACACAACAAAATTCTAACATATGATTATGTAATACCAACCGAATTTTTTATTTACTAATGCAGTACTGCCAATCATATTTTTTTCATTAAAAAAACGTTTCATACTTTATTTAAAAATAATAACCTTGGCTTTTTCCAATATTATGAACAACCCTGTATATTGGTACGTAATTCCAAAGTGATAACCTCGAAACTGCCTAATGAATTTGCAGAAAACTTTTTTCGATGTCTCTTATAATAAAAAATAAAAGTGTATTGAAAAATATGGTATGAAAATTCTTGAAAACGGGCTCTGTTACCGACGCGCCACGTTCTGGATGACCGGATGGTGTCGAAATATTTTCCTTTTTTGCACTTTTGGGAAGATTTACATCGATCTGCGTACGAAACTATGTTTACCTAATTTCAACAACAATTTTCGAACTCGCTGATACCAAATCGTTCAACGGTATGGAAGACGTACCAGGAATTATTAAAAACGGGCTCTGTTGCCGACGCACCACGTTTTGGATGATCGGTATCTGTAACAATTAACGGAAGTATGGAAACAGTGCGGCTGGAGTTAGTTAAGTAGCCGAACCAATCAGCAGTGTGACTATCGGGAGAACTTCAAGTACCCGATTACGACGACTGCTGAAACGCGTGCGCTATGGAGTATGGATTCGTTGATTTGCACGGTTATGTAATCTAACAATCTGCGATTTCTTCCCGTGAGGTCCGCGTTTGAGCTTCCTCGTTCTCCGTATAGTCCAGATCTAGCTACCAGTGATTACTGATCTCAAAAAAATGCTCGTTGGTAAGAAATTCAGCTCAAATGAAGAAGCAGTTATTGAAACTGAAGCTTACTTTGAAGCAAAAGACAAATCCTTCTACAAACACAGCATCGAGAAGTTAGAGAAGCGTTGGAATGATCGTATGGCCCTTGAAGAAGATTACATTGATGTATAAACTCGAATTTTGTTCAATTCTTCTATCAATATTTATATTGAAAAAAATTATTGAAAATCCAAAAATTTTGTAGGTAGTTTAAACATTTCAGTAAGGCCGCCATATTGCGTGACGACATTGGTATAAAATAAATCCTGTACATGAAAGTGAATACGACAGTTATTCTTTTGGTTATTATAAAATAAGGATTTTAAAAATACCATGACTAAAAGTTTTTTATGATGCCAAGAAATTCGATTATACAACAAAAATTGTTTAATAGTGTCGGTCGTTTCCACGATCTTGCGATATTTAATTATTTTTATTGCCAGGATCATTTTAATTGAAGTAAGATTCAAATTTAACTTATTTTAATATTTTTTAATAATAAATATTAAATAAAATGTTTTTGTTAGATGTTTGGGTATTATATCATATTAGATAGTAGGTAGTTAGTTCTCTCGGATCCTTAACATTGTAAAATCTGACCCTTATCTCGAAAACCTTTTTTCTCCTTCATTTTAGGAAACACCAAAATGTTAGTTAGTTAAAGTTAATATTCCCACAAAAAACAACATTTATGTAATTAATGATATATATTTAATATATATATATATATATATATATATATATATATATATATATATATATATATATATATATATATATACATGTGTAACTTATTTTATTAGTCGAATATTTCTTCTTCTTCGCCACCGATGGCTTTCCAAAACGCTGTAACCATTTGCTCGGCACATTGTTTCCTCTGGTTTACTGGCATTCCTTGTAAACTGTCTTTCATCGTTTGTAATTGCGAAAATAAATCAGCGAAATCATCCAATTCATCATTTGGTAATATCTCTTCATTCCCATCACCGTTATCTTTTTTTGTATCACTACATTTAACAGGTTTTATATTTTTTTTATCTTTCATCACTAAATTAGACCACGTATGTGAATGTAGTGCTTCTACTACCTAATAAAATAATAATTATTTATTTTTATTAGAAAATAATCGATTATATTCACCCTCTCAACGCCGAATTTCTCGGTGATAATTTCGTCTTCGTCTTGTTTTAAAACTGTTGGATACAATTCAATAAATTCGAATCCCATTTTTAAGCACCACTCTAGTGCTTGAGTTTTAGTTATTTTGGTGTTTTCTGTGCAATAATTTGCTAAAAGTAACTTAACATCGGCGTTCCATACATCTGAAAATTCTTATTATAATCGTCAAAATATAGAAACTAAACTGGTTTACCCAAAAATTTCCATTTTTTCAAATCGTCTAATCCAGTTTCACTGTTGGAATCCATATGTATAATTAGAGCCTCTATACTTTTAATTAGGTCTTCATCTTTTTCCGCGTCGGTAGTTTCGATTTCCAGAAAATTTACTCGCGCCGTATAATATTTGGTATCAATATTCCAACAATGTTTTGTAACACCAGGCTTATCACTAGTTTCAGAAATAATTTGTAGCTTTGTAATTAATTTGATAAGAGACTTAGGTCTAGTTTGACTACTGCTAACTACAGCTATTCCTGGTAACGTTTCCATTTTTATTTATAATAAAAACATTTGGATAAACAATTCTTTGGAGGTTTCAAAATGAACAACTTCTTCTTTTATTTGATTTCATTTTCTCTACATTACGAATCATAGATAAAACTATAGATTAGAGATGCATTCTATGACGCCTGAGGTACTCTTTTGAGCGTTCCATGACGCTGGTTCGATGATAAACATAACCTTAATTGCGGGTATATAAGAAATTTGAATAATGATCATCAATTTTAAATTATTTATAATGTATTATATTTAAATAAATTGCATTTCTTTAATTGGAAACATCGTTTGCTTTACTATCTGTAAGTTATGATATCTATGGCAGAACTGTCATGTCACAAATTCTGACATCCTTTCACTCATAGAAGTAATTGTTCAGAGTATTTGCAACTATAAACTACACTAGAAAAGTGGGATTATGTTTTTGACGTTCAGCGGCAATCAGCGCGTAAAAAGTAGATTAACTTCGATATCAAGAGCACGCACCAGCGCGATCATTGTTTGCGTTATCACAGTTTCTTAACAATTTGAACTATGTTTCATTCTGTATATCATTTAAATGGAACGGGAAAGATCATAGTCGTGAACGTTATTATCGTGAGTGCTTAATGGAATGCACTATAAGTAGATAAATAATAATTCAAAATATAGTTGTATATCGATTTAAATAGTTAATTATTTTAATATTACTCCATAATATATTATTAAACGTGTTTTAAAAATTATTAATTGAATATGTCTATAGTGGCCTTTTCAGAAGTGCATCCATATTGACGTAATATGTGGTTTGTGATCTTGACCGATCTATTTGACAACTGTCATTTAAATCAAAACAAAAAATTGACATATCTACGTAAATGTCACAGTTATAAGTTCTATTTAGTTAAATAACACAATTGGGGACGTAAAAATGAATTATGAAGAAATATGTGATTATTATTTAAATACCTAAATAAAATACAACTCGAAATATGTCCTGAAAGTAAGGTTTTTATACATCGTGAAATATTACCCTTACACTTGATATTTTTTAGTTACCTCAATATAATTAACAATGGAATTAAAGGTTTGGGTGGAAGGAATACAACGTATAGTTTGTGGCGTTACGGAAGCAACAACTTGTCAAGTAATTTTGATATATATTTAGATTACTATGTCACATTTATTAATCAATATTGAACATTTTATATGTCGAAATAAAAACCTGTATTAACATATCAATAATTAATTTTTAGGATGTGGTATTTGCACTCGCTCATGCTACAGGTAAATCTGGTAGATTTACTTTAATAGAAAGATGGAGAAATAATGAGAGACAACTTTCTCCAAACGAAAACCCAATGAAGATCGTCATGAAATGGGGAGAATATTCAAACGATGTTCAATTCATTCTCCAACGTAGCGAAAGTGTTAAATTTGCTCAACAGTCAAAAATGAAAAATTCTAGTAGTGCCAGCAGTACCCCAACTCACTGTGTAAATACACTCGATTCTTCTGATCAACAACAAGATCTCAATAGAACTTTCAGGTACATTCGCAATTTATTATCGAATTTAATATAAATTTTGATGTCTTCATTTACAGCGGCAGTTATTTACCAACTTATGATAATGTAGGTATAGTAAAAGGTATTCCACAAACGAAATTTACTTCTCTGGAAGTAAGGGAATCTTTATCGCACTCTGCACACAGTTCTCCAAAGAAAAGTAACTGTTCCGGTGGTTCTGATGTGTCAGATCATTCTAGTCAAAGAGTGGCACCACCTGCTCCTCCTCCATACAGAGATCCACCACCTCCAACGTCTTCAATATACCATGACAAATTTAAAAAAGGAAATATACCTGTTAGTATAATATTTTTGTTATATTTTTGTTTTACACTTCTATTTATTATTAATCTCATAGGAACATATAAAGAAGGATAAAGATGAAAACCGAAACAAAGTTCAAAATAATGTGTTCTATAATACCCAGTATAGAGAACTGGTAGCACTGATTAATTACCAACGAGAAAAATTATCTAATCAACAGGCTGATATTAATAAGGTACCGTATCTATTAGTCCTTGTTTTCAGTTAATTATAAAATATTTTTGTTACAGTACGATGCTGAAATTATATTTCTAGAAGGAAAGGAAAAAGAAAAGCAGCGTCAATTAGATTTTATAACACAAGAGTTAATAGCAATATCAAATATAAGTAAAAATCATCAAGAACAAGTGAGTTTATTTGAAAAAAAAATTTTGCTTGTAATTATTTGGTGTTTATTTCAAGATCCAAGCTCTGAGTTACGTAGAAGAAGAAAGTGAGATTGTAAAACAACAAGAAAAAACTTTACAATCAGAAATTACTTTGTTAAGATCGAAATTGGCAAATTGTGAAACAGAATTGTTGCAATGTAAAAATAAAATACGGTAATTGATGATAACGTTCATTTGGTTTAAGAATGTGAAATATATATTTTTTTTCAGGCTTCTAATGGATGAATTACAGTTAGAACAACGAGTCCAGAGTAGAAGGGCCGAATCTTTGAAACAACTTGAAAGGAATATACTCACCGAAGTCGAGAGGCTTCAAAAAGATATAGAATTAGCTAAACAGAGCACAGATTTACATCACTTAACAGCAGAAACTTTAAAACGAGAGGTAAATATTAAATTAACACCCATAATTATTTTTCTGGCTTCTGATTTTTCTTTTGTATTGTACATTTGAACTACTGTGATTTGGAGGTCTTGAATAGCCATTTCAATGGTTGGAATGGTCTATTTTTTTCTATTAAATTGCTTACATTAGTGTTATGGACGAGATATCTTCATTTGGAAGACCTTTCCACCTCATTACAGATGTATCAGCCATCTAAGTTGCAGTCGTATCATTTTTTTCTTGTATTAGATGATTTGGTTTCTGTTTCTAATCGTTCCTGATGCTTCTGACTATTTTTATGTATTGTACATTTGAACTACTGTGATTGAAGGTCCTGAATAGCTGTTTCAATGGTTGGAATGATCTATTTTTTCTGTTAAATTGTTTACATTATTGTTATGGACAAGATATCTTCATTTGGTAAACCTTTCCACCTCATTATAGGTGTATCAGATGTCTAAGTTGCAGTCTTGCATCATTTTTTTCTTGTATTAGATGATTTGGTTTTAGTTTCTAATCGTTCCTGATGCTTCTAAATATTTTTATGTATTGTACATTTAAACTACTGCGATTCAAAGTTTCCAAATAGTAATTCAATTTGATGAAATAATAACTTTTTGTACTTAAAAGACAATTCAACTGATGCTGTTGTGTTCTTGTAAGGGATTCTTCTATTAAATATTCCATTTCTGCTCTATATTTCGAACTGTATTTGTTTCTAATTTTCCTTGGTGCCTTAGACTCTTCTGTTGTATTCAGTGTTCGATGTTCCTAGGTCGCTTCTTTGGAAACTGCCATATTGGAAAAGAAAAAGCAAGTAGAACATTTAGTTTCCGAAATGAAAGAAGCTAATTTGGAAAGTTTGAGTATAGTACCTCCGGAAGATATCAGACAAATTTTGGAGGGACCTTTGAAATCTGGTAGTACTAGAAAGATGATAGGTTCACCTAGACAACTAGAAAACGCCGTACCTACCAATAAAAATCCTCACGGCGTTTGGGTTTAAGCTGATTTATTAATAAAAAATTCCGAAAAAAATTATAGAGAACACGAATGCGTTTTCTAAATGAATTAGAAAAAATTTTATCACTTAAATGTCTAGTAGATAATAGTAAACCAGATATAATCGTATGGTGATCGAAAATTATACTTGTGGTAACAATATACAAAGTGTTCCATGACGATTTAGATTGAATTTTGTACTAACAAAAATTTAGTGATGCTGTGGTCTGAGAAATATTGGAATTGGTATTATTTTAATAAAGTATCCATAACTGGGGATTGAATAACAAATTTTAGGTATTGTAACTAATTTTTATAAACTATTTAAAAGGAAAATACCAAAAACATTGTTATCGAGGGAAAAAATACAGTGTATTTAATATTTAAAATATTAATAAGACAGTTACTTGTATGAATCAGAGTTTGAAGGTCAAAATTTTCATTTATTTTAATAAAGCTAGATTTTTGCTACTTTACATTGAGCATTTTACTAAATACAATCTGTTTTAATGAGATTCAAGATTCAACACCCTGTAATTCAATAAATTATGAAACTGTAAAAATAAAGTTTATTACTAAAGTTTTAAGTATTTATCTTTTTTATGGAAAATTTTTAATATATATTTAATAATATTTAATTCAGTGGCAAAAATCATTAATTAATATTATTTTTTATATAAACTTTGAACAGATTTTAATTTAATTTTAATAAAATTGTGTGGCATTTATTCAAATCCCATATCTCTAACTATGTTTTGAACATTTCACAAAAGGGAAAACGTTTTTTATACCCACACTTTATAACAAAATGATTTGAAATCATAATATGAATCAATAAATCGTCGTGGGACATGAAGGTATTTGTCGAATAGAAATAGTTTGCAATAAAATATGGTAATTTTATATTATCGTGGTCCTTTTGTTTTTTGACTCCAGAAAATTGAAAAATCATTCGAATTAAATGAATTTTTGTTCAAAGATCTTCGTTTTTACAAAAAAAGAATGTAGGAAATATCTCACTTGAAGATTTTTACTGATGAAACTTGAAAAGATTGGGCTTTTCTTCACCGGAAGGCTTACCACAGCTCTTATGCCCAGTGGTGAAGCATCTTTTAAACAACTTGAGCTTCAAATCAGATTAAAACTGCAAAAATTATTGCTAGCTCTTCTTTTTCATCCGCCCAAATGGAGTGTAAAATTTTTGTATGATTTGTTCTCAATTTTTTTGTTATTTTGTATATATTGAGAGAAAAATGTAAAAATAATAATAAAATAAATAATATAAGTTTTCATTTTAGTGATTTTTTTGTAAAATGAACATTTTGAAAGAAAATTCATTGATATCAGATGATTTTTCAATTTTTTAAAGCCAAAAAAACGAGGGGGACCTGATACAATTACCTAAATTATTTATAAATTAATATTGCTCATATAAAACTTGTTTTAATTAATATTAAAATGAAAATTGATATTTAATCGCTGTATTTATCTATAACAATCTTGAATTATTGTCCATTGTCACAGCTGATGAGATTTTTACAATTGTTTACACTTATTTTATATAAACACTATGCGAAAGTACTTATTTAAACTTTTGATTGTATATACGCTTTTAATTTTCGTATTTTCATGTTGTTTTTCTTGTATTTTTCCACTTTTATAAGTATAGTTGTGATATGGTCATTTTTATAATTTCTCTTCAAATGTACTGTCATTTCTTTTTTTAAAATAATTGATTTTCATTCGGCATATTTATAATGTAGTTATTTAATCGTAAAAGATTTTTTTATTTGTTGTTTTTTTTAAATAATGTAATTAGATCATACTTGAATAAATAATTCAACTGTTATCAGGTTTTTTATTAATAACATCCCAATTGTCCTGAATTTTTGATGATTTTCATCTTTCTGAGCTCAAACTGTCTCGATTCTTTCAGAAAAATCTTTGAAAACACTCTAGTTGGTCTCTATTAAAAGAATTATTTTACTAGTTATATTGCTCTAAATATATTCCCTTTGCTTCTTATCTCTAATTTCACTAAATTTTTGATTATTTTCATCTTCCTAAGCTCAAACTGTCTCGATTCTTTCAAAAAAATCCTTGGAAATACTCTAGTTCATGTGAGCCCTGCAACATCATGATAAAATAACTATTTCATTAGTTATTTCGGTCTAAGTCTATTGCCAGTTGTATTTTTCTCTAATTCTCTCTAGACTCTTGGCATTTGTTTATTCCTAATCTTAAATTGCTACAGTTTAAAAAAAAATCTTTGACAATACTTTAGATAATCTGAGCCCTACAATTTCTGTAATAATAACTATTTCACTAATTTTATAGCTCTAGATCTCTCTCTATTTGTACTTTATCCTAATTATACCGAGTTTCTAGTGAATTTCATCTTTTTTAACTCAAAACGTATCAATTCATTTATACAAATTTTTAATACTACTTTTGTTGGTTTGAGCTCTGCTGTTTTTGAAATAAAAACTATTTCACTCATTATTTTGTTGCAAATTCCTTTTCTGTTGCATTTTATTTCCAATTGTACTAATTTTTTGCTAACCCGTCTTTCTTTTCTTTGAGAATACTTCTAATCCCAGCTGCAAATAATATCTAATTAACCCGAATAAGTGGTAATTTACAGTTTTTTCAACTTAATCCATCCCAATTTTTTTACCAAATTTTAAAAAACTTATTTTCTCTTAAACTGAAATATTTCGTGAGAAGTAATAGTAAAAATCACTGAAAATTGTTTTCCATAATGATAAAATGTACTTTAAGTTTAAAAATATAAAAAAAATATCAAAATAGTTAAAACAATTATGTAAAAATAATAAAAAGTCTTTAATACTTACCAAAAATTTGTTGGAATAATTCGAAATTTGATCTAAAAGTCCAGAAACTAACGTATTATAAATCATTTAACAATGTTTTTATTTAATTTAATCACTTTAGTATTTATTGTCTGGAACATCACCACATAGCAAATATTTAGAATCAACTAAACTACATTTTCAATTTTACCTATTAATTTGTCTATAATTTACCGACTGAGTAACTATTAGAATATAAACGATGTTTATAGCCACCTATCGTTGAATAACTGTATCATTCGTAAACAAATTACAGGATTTTCCTTAATATATTACCAAACTTTCTATAGTTACCTAATTCATATCTAGATGGCAGTGTTATGAAAGTATCTAATATATTCTATTTTTAGATAAAGCTTGTATTGATGTTATGAATACAACTTGTGTTTTTGCGTATTTTCTGATTGTTATCATTATTAATAAATAGTAAGTATTTATAATCTAATTAGATCAATTAGAACTTATTTTTTTATTAAAATATATATTTACAAACCATATGATAATTACAATAGAATTCTAAAAATAAAATTTTACGAGATTTATTAATTTAGTAGATTCTATCCGTTGCAAATAAATGCACAATCGTTTCGAGGTATAAGAATAACAAATACTACATAAAATCAAAGGGCATTAGTATATTTTAATTTAATTTAAAAACAAAATTACCACGACTATATACATTATATTAATTAAAAGTTAATTAGATACGGGGTTTGTTTGAAAAGTAATTGGAATAAGATAGATATTCGTTTCCTTTCAAAATGTGTTAATGTCAATTTTAGTATACGAGGAGATATTTTTTTAATTTGTATATTATAATATGTGGAACAATTTATTGCAATTAGATCTTTTTTTGAACAATAAAATTGTAGTACCCCCCGTACCGTAGTTTAACTAATTTCACTGAATAAATGTGTATCCAGTCCGGCTCTGTCCTGGGTCAATTTTTTCATTTACCAATACGTATACTTCATTGAAATATTTAAATGTCCGTATAATAATAATGCAATTTGTTGTAAGTACGTTGTTTATTTGCTGTTAGTACGTAGTAGATAATAATAATAAATTCAATGCATAGTTCTGTTGCCTTTTGTCGAATTGACTGTATAAAACAGTTAGATAAATTGAAGTGAAATCATAGGTTATGTCAAAAAAAACTACAAAACAAAGAAAGAAGAGGAATTTCAGAAAAAAAAGTACGTTATATCAATGATTTATTTATATATTTAAAAATTCGTATTATCTATTCCAATCCACTCATGTAATCGGTGTGTTTGTATACGAGGAGTGTTCAAATATAAACAAAACAAAAATAAACAATTTAGTTTCGTGAAAGTGACTGCCTTTGATGCTAGACTAGGAAAAAGAGAGGACAGGTAACCTTACCTGTTACCATTTGGCGTAGCGCGCAGAGGCGTATCAAGGCATTAGAATTGGGAACGAAAATATGACTAGTTAATTATATTTTTAATGTCCCGAAAATATGGCCGTTATTAGTTGCACACTCGCTACTTTCTTTATATGATTATGTAGTTATTAAATATTTCCTATTTTGGGAATTTTAGAGAGAATTAAATTGTCCATAATACAGGAGAAAATAAAACGTAAAACGTCAAAGTTTGTAAGGATTTTTTTACTTAACCTAACCTTGAAATTTAATTTTTTTTATTTACTTAATGATTGAGAATGGCAACACTGGTAATGTTATTGACGTATGCAATCTACTAGTTTATTTTGTAAGACAGTTCGAAACATTAAATTGTAAATTAAAATTTTCACCGAAACTTGCAGGGTTTATAATGTTTGAAGATTACGAAGACGAGTCTTCCTCCTCTTCGGGGGCTGAAGTGACGCCTACGAGAAAAAATAACTCCAATAATCACCTTCAAAATGTACAGAACAATCCATCGATCTTATCGTCACTCAGAAGTGTATTAATCGTTTTAAGTACGGCATTAATTTGTTTTGCGGCTGCGAGAAATTCAATTACTTGGTAAATTCGTATTTGTTTTAACCCACCCCGTAGTGAAACGAAATTGTTTACAGGCATTGTCAACGATTCTGGGGTGCTTCGGGTGATTTTTGGCAAGCGCAGTGGAATAAATTTTTGGATATAGCGGGCGAAGATCCGTTCAATCTTTGGGTTTACGGATCATTGCTTATAACTTTCGGTGTTTATTGGTTATTCGGCGGTATTTACACTTTCATGGACGTCACCAACTTACCGTCGGTTATTAGAAGATATAAAATCCAACCGGGTACCAACGAACCCGTAGATAACAAAAAACTAATGCATGTAAGTATAAACAATATTTTGACGTTTCTAAATCATTGTTGTCAACTGAAAAGTTTCAACGTAAAACGGTAAATTCGAATGAAATATCCCCAAGTACGATGTCGAAGTTGGTATCACTGTATTCTTCTTCTTGTCTAACTTCTTATTCCTCGTCGCCTAGACGCTCAAAAACACGTGATTCAATATGGCGTTTACAAGAAAACAGTGTACGTTAAAACTTTGGAAGTTTCTGTGTTTAAGTGAATTATTTATGTTAATTTCGTTAAATTTTGATATAAAATTGAAAATGCGAAGTGCTTATTTGAAGATATTGATGTAGAAAAATCGAAAATTACGCAAAAAATTACAAATATTTGCGACTTTCTCATCTAACCCCTCAACATATTTTCCGAGCAGAAAATTTTACTTGAAACATGAAAAAAGTTTAGTAATCGATGTTTTAAGTAATACGCTATCATACCGGGTGATATTTTTTTCTTATAACGTACGTCATATTGGAAAAAATTTTGTCGTTGGAATTCCTAACGGAAAATTGGAAAATTTAGCATTTATATGTTAGGTTTGTGACTTCATTGGGTCCGTATAATGCGTGATTACGTTAAAAATTGTGGTATCTTAATATGTATTATGTGGAAACTATCATTAGCATTTGGAATGCGAAGATGTTACCGGAAGAACCCCAGAGATGGCGGTACTTGCTTGGAAAATACCTGTGACCGAATTTTTGCGCATTTTCATAACCATGGATGAAACACCCGAAACAAACAACCACCAAAACAATGAACTGAAAAGGGAAAACCGGTTCCAAAGAAGACAAAGACTGTTTCATCTGCAGGCGTCGTTTTTTTTGGGATGTACGTGGGATAATTTAGTCTCCTCGGATTATTTTCTGTTGCCAGACTTGAAATAACGGCTCGTTGGTCAAAGATTTTCCAGTAATGAAGACGTGATATCAACAGTTAATGGTTATTTTGAAAAACTTATTTTTATTATAAAAACGATATCGAACTTATTGATTATCATCGTTCATCAGTTTTTTCTTAATATCTACATTCGTGAGCAAAAAAATCGACTCAGTCCACACTCCTAGAATCGTAAGTCAATAGCAAGAAGACGGATCTTCGGAAAATCTTACATCTAATGGTATTAGCTCCAAAATGACATTGTTGTCATAATTCTTGCTCTCGCAGCTTAACGATTTGTCATGATCGGTAACCAGCTCTTATAAATAGTTATGTACCTGAGCTACCGCTATCAATTACCCATCAAAAGTCAACCGATGCACAGCAACGTTAACGAAAACAAGATTCTGCTTGAATCTGGACACACCAAGTGATAAAGCTGGTCGATATCAGCACATCGCTGAGGAATCGGGACTTCACTGCTCTTGCATAAAAGAAAACGTGGCTTTTGGAGGAGGTTTCTGGATGGATTTGGACTAGCATTCCAATGGAAGCAAAAACCGAGTTGTTTTTTTATTGAAACTGGCGATGAAGCGGGAGGATTAACGACGAACCGATACATATAGGAAATTTTGGGGGATCTCGTCCTTTACTACACTAGTTTCCACAGCGAAAACTTTATTCTAATGTAGGACAATCCCCGTTAACATACTGCAAGTTATATGTACGGTATTATTCACGAAATGTCGCCGTGAATTGGCCAGCGCGGTCTTAAATTCTATCGAGCATTCATGGGATTGAACTTAAGAGAAAAATTCTGGCTAAAAGTTCCGAACCAAGAGGAGGGAACACTTAATATTGATGGGTTAATTTAACCATTTGTCGTTGTTTTAGATTTCTTTTCGTTTGATATTTTTTTTACCAAAAAAAAATCATTCAATAATAACTTAGAAGGCTCATTATGAAGCTAAAACTATTGGCTTGGAGATGGTGAAATCAGAAAAAAATGGAAGCTACAGATTTTCCGCCAAAAGCTTTTGACGATGGACAAACCACTGGGCAAGCTACAATACTCCCATGAGTCGTAGAGACTTCGTCGTCGGGCATATTCGACTGACTCACGGATGCCTGCAATGCAAAAATCATTCACACACTAACAAGTTGTCCACAATACTCCAATAAACGCCGTAGCCACCAGCTAGCAAGTTCGCTCCAAGAAAGTTCAAATCTATATGGTGAAATAAAAATTCTCAATGACTTTTGTCTTTAGATGTTATAGCAAATATATGTATCATAACTGTACCATGTGTCGATGATCTCAGTTCTCCAGCTCCGGGTTTTGTCTTCGCTGTAGACTACCTAGTGGACCGGCTGCTGGTTCTTCGAGCCTTTCCTCTTCCAAATACTAAGACGGCTACCGGTTTGTCCCTTCCACCAATCCTCTTGGTGTTCTTCTACAAATTATATTCCTCGGTTGGGTTTCTGGCTTCGATGAGGACGGCGGAATAATTTGCTTTCTAGTCCAATCCTCCAAGCATCTAAGAAGGAAATTCCACCGCCCTCTGTCGCAGTTCGCGCCACCGCTTTCTCTCTCCATAGATTCTGGAAGGTCTCGTTAAGAATTAGACTGTTGGCTTGTCTTCTTTGGTTTTCTGAACGTCTTAATAAGACAAGATCTAATCCAGGTGGTCCTTCGGCTTCTTTGCATCTATCCCCGATGTATAACTCGACATTTGTTTATAAAATACGGCGTTACGTGTCGGGGGGTGTCCTCTTGTGAGTTGAATTTGGGCATTTTTTGATTTTTGTTTCCATTTTATTGCTGTAAGCGCTTTCCTTTATCTAGGTCGCTTTGAATTGAGTGGGTTTCAGAGCGCGGGGGAAAATGCAACCCTTGTGAATAGTAATTTCAGAGGAGAATTGTATTTTACATCAAAACCGGGTTATTTTTCTGGTTATATTCGTTGCTTTCACTGAACCCTGTGTATTGTAAATGTTATTTTAGGTAATTTATTGCGTTCTGTTTAACCAATTCGTGATGGGTATACCAATATCGTTTCTGATGTACTGGGCTATGAAATGGAGAGGATACCCACCTTTACGTGAACTACCCACTTTCCATTGGGTGTTGTTCGAATTGGCTGTCCACATTTTAACCGAGGAGATCGGTTTTTACTATTCCCATAGGTAAGTTTCGAAAAAAAAAAAACGGGTAACTCCAAAAACAAATATCTAAATACCAGACGCTTTACAATAACTTTTATATTTTTGAAACGCCACCCGTATTCGAAGTTATAACTTTTTACTTTCCCTTTTAACTAAATTCAAGACGTAATTTTTGTTTTAGTCTGACCATTATTAATTTTTCTAATATTCATTTATTCAAATACACTGTGATACAAAATGGAATGTTTTCGTGGTATTTTTTAATGAAACTAACTACCAATAATTGCAGTTGATTTCACTTATTTCTTGTATTTTTTATATTGAATTTTATTATTTTGGTATCTTACTTTCATTATTTCGAAAAAAACCAGAAGAAGTATAAAAAAACAATGTTACTGCTAATTTTTTTGTATCTCTTAAACGAAATTTTGGAAACGAGTTTTGCATAGTTGTCGCCCTGTATATGAAATAAAAAATCCCCAAATTGTTATAGTCTCCTATAATAATATACGAGGCCGTTACAAAACGCTTTAAAAAATTCGATTTATTCAAAAAATATCTTGAATTAATTTTTTTCCGTCCCTGTATTTATTCTAATTATCTAATTAATTATGTGCGGAATATGAAGGGAACTGTCATTATTTTTAATTTGGCCGGTATTTATACTAAGTGGAACCCCGATAAAGGATTCGTTTCCTCTGCAGACCTTCGGTCTTGACGTTTTTTCGGTGATGAAAGACCGATGGACGTTAATTTTGTGAGCAAATGCTAGTTTATCACTTGGAGATTGTTAGAGCATTAAAAAAAATCATAATACTGATTCAGATTTTTTCCCAAAATTTTTGTTTTCTTTGTTGCGTCAGGTATTTCTAGGATCACCCTCGTAGTATGACACTATAAACTTTTTGTCAATATTGAAATTTCGTATAGCGAACATAATCTTAAAACGGATTATGTTCGTACGGAAGTTAATTTTAACCATCAAAAAGTGACAAAAAAGAAATATATTGAATATATGTTTTTATAGGGTTTTGCATAGTAAGTATTTATACAAGTACATTCACAAACAACACCATGAATGGACGGCACCAATAGCAGTAACGGCTATTTATTGTCATCCAATAGAACATATTTTTTCGAATCTTTTACCGCCATTTTTGGGAATTTTTCTAATGGGTTCACACGTTGCTACTTCCTGGTTATGGTTTACGCTCGCCATTTTATCTACGTTGAACGCCCATTCGGGTTACCATCTACCGTTTTTCCCGTCGCCGGAAGCCCACGATTTCCACCATTTAAAGTAAGTTATTTTTATATAACTTATGTCATTTGTCACTATTGACATATGACGGGAATTGACGTTTCTTCGATGCAACATGTGGTTTATTATAAATTCAATTTTTATTTTCAGATTTAATAATTGTTTTGGCGTACTTGGTGTACTAGATAGATTACACGGAACGGATACTAGTTTCCGTCAATCGAGGACTTACATGCGCCATATCATGATGTTGAGCTTCATACCGCCTAGGGAAGCCTATCCCGAGCCTGATACTTGCAAACATAAACTTGGTAAACGTCGTTAATCGCGTTTTTTTGCACTTTGAAACGGATTTAAATGTACACATAATGCACCAAAAAACGAACTTTTACATATATAATAGACATAAAAGTAATAAAAAATTGAAAACTAAGAATTTTTTTTCATTTTTCCTTTATTATTATTGTGTTTTTGTTAATTTAGCAACGTTGTTGTTTCGAATGTCCGAAAAAAATGTTTTATTAGAATTGATATTAAAAATGGAGAGAAGTGTATGTATGTAAGTGGAATTGTTCTATTGGAATTCCGAAGGTTTATAACTCTCTATCTCTTTCTACTCATTTTTAAAACTTGTTATTCCCATCATTTGTCGTTATCTACCACCAGTCAAAATTTACGTCAACGCGATTAAATTAAAATTAATTAGTTATATATCGATGATCTTTCTGTCTATTGCAATAGTACTATTAAACTTACATGAACTCTCTCTATTTTTATATTACTCTATGGTCATTTGACGGAGATGGTGGACACCATTTTGCTTCCTTGTGATGTAAACAAATAAACATAACCAATTTTATAGGATTAACAATTGTTAAATTTTTGGATTCCGATTAATATATGGAATTATATAAAAGGATTGGTGAATCTTGGCATTTTAGTTTACGTAAAGTTGTTTGTTTTGCTTATCAAAACAGTGAAAATCTCCTAATAGATTATAAAATTTTACTCTTTTTTTCTACTATTGATTATAATACCACGCGATACAAGGTGTAACGAAAAGGTAAGTTATTAATTAATTTCGTTTTTTTTACGAAAGAAATAGAATACTTCAAAATTTCTTAATATGAAATGATGTATTGCAATAATTGACGAGAATGTAACACTTTTTTTTCATAATTTTATACTGTTTTCATTAGTTACGTTATAAATAAATTTATCAAAACTACTAATTTTTGATATCTCGCTTTGTTTTCGAGATATCGATACTTAAAGTTATAATCAAACGTTAGTTCAAAATTGAACAGATTAAGTTCAATACTTCGTTTCAAATGAATGTTTTATCAATTCAAATTCAATATAAATTTTGTAATTCAAGAAACAAAATATGACGATAAAATAAAACTAAAATAATCCTCACGTGAAAAATTTTTTATTATGGATGTAAAAATTTCACGATTTTTGAACTTTTTAAACTCAAAATGCACCACAAGAAGGTTAGGTTAGGTTGATATATACAAATAGGCGTACATAAATCGTACTCGTGTCTGTACGTATATATATATATATATATATATATATATATATATATATATATATATATATATATACACGCTTCTCTAATTCCTCCATACCGTGCTTGTAGAAGGATTTATATTTGTAATACGGTGTATAAGTATTTAGAAGTTTTTGGTGGATGATGTTGCATACTAGGTTATGTCGGGATATTAGCTAACACACTACAAGCGGATGTTATATGTTGAATGGTCTCTAATGTTTGTTGACATTCTCTGCATTTATCAGAATTAGTGTTCAGATCCTTTTTCTCGTAGTTGTCTGTCTCTAGAATGAGACTACCAATAGTAACCCAAACTTCTGATTGAGGTCATGGTGTAGCATCTTTCTTGACCAGCTTCTTGGTGTGTAATACTATCTCCAAGTCAGATTCTGGCAATGAGAGCTTGAAGGATGAGTAATTCTTGGATAGGGTTTAAGTTTCTGACTTCCTATGAAAGAATTCAAGTAGTTTTGTTACTTGTCGAATGTGTTGGTTAAGAAAGTCAATCATCATCCCTCTTTTCGGGGTAATGTTGGATGACTTCGGGTGGTGGTTGTTGCCATCATTGTTCGGTTTAACCTCTAGCTCTGTTTTCATTCACTTCAGGATTCCAAACGTTGGTGTATTGACCCTGGATACTACTTGTGGTCCAATAACTTTAGCCATGTTGATATTGTATAAAACTAATTTTTTTTTTTAAATAAAATAAAACAAATTTTTATTCCGGAAACAATAGAACCACTAATGCCCCAAGGAACAACCATTATTATATTACACCATACAATCAAGACACCCACTGTGTGTTCCAAAATAAACACGAGTGTCTGAAGATGATAACTTGGTTATAGAAACGTGTATTTGTTGATGTAGTAGTATTATATACAGTGTGATATAGAAAAAACTTTGGATATATAATTCAAAGTATAAATATATATTCAATTGAGAATAATAATGATTTTTTTCACTGTTTCCTCAAGTTCTGTATCTCTTTTTGTATCTCTTTGAGGTCGGAATATACTTTTTCTAATTTGTTGGCCATCTCTTTGGATTTTTCAAATTCAATTTGTTCTTCTAAATTTCGACATTCCCTTTCTATAACGCCTAAATCTTCCGATGTTTTCAGTATGCTGCCAAAGTCTTCTCGAAGGGCTACTAATAATTTGTAAGACCTGCGAGCAATCTCATCATGTTTGGCATCCTGAATAAAAAATTAATCGTTTTAATAATTGGTAAGAGATCAATTATAAAATTATTGATGATCTAAATATAATTTCTAATCAGAATATTTCTACTTTTGAAACAGATTCATTTTAATGCACCGAGGGCTGAATTTTTTATCACAGTTTCATCTCTATTGCGTCAAGAACATTCAACACATTTCCTGGTAAATAAATTTTCATATATATTTGCTTGTAAGAGATGATTATACCATACAAGAGTCCTAATAGGGTTTTGGTACCGGTTCCAATCAGCTATGAGATTTTGGAAGGTTCTGGGGGAACTGAACCCCCAGAAGGTGGGGGGAGGGAGCACCACAATATTACCAATTTGATCATTTATTTTAAAATAAATATTGGTTCCATAGCAAAATTTGCATTTTTTCCAAAAATTGTTTGGAAATATTATGTTTTAAAACTCTCCTGTTACTTTTGATTTACTTAAGTGGGTCGATTTTAGCCCCAGGCACCACTACTTCTTAATCTGACGCTGGTCCCAATTCCCCATGTGGTTTTTTAACCACACCATTTATATAAAAACGTTGTAGTAGCCATATCAATGCTTATTTTTTTTTGATCTTTTAGTTTTTGAGGTAACAAATTACAAATTTTATGATTATTCATGAAAAAAATTAAATATATATGGTAAAATCGATATTTTTATCAATTAAATTTCAATAAATCAATACTGTAATGTGATTTTTATACTTACGTAAAATATAAGTTCATCGGCTAGAGTGAAAGATCTATCGACTTGACCGCTGAGATTTTTAATTTCTTTCTGTATACTTTTTGTGTCTTTCAATACTTTTTGTATATCGAAATTTTGTTTATTGATGTTTCCAATAATTTCCAAAATTCTTTTTGTGTACATATTTCTGAAAATAATTTTAATTTTAAAACTTCCGTTAATAAAAATTTTAGTAGCAAGAATGAATAGAAATTTGTAATTATTAATATTTGAAAGTTGAATGAACACAGTAGTATAATAACACTTAATTTTAACGTTTAAATTATCTTGCAGGCACTAGTATGTATTTGAACACAAATCACAACAAACTATCAATTTTTATTGTAAACACTGATATAACCTCAAAAAATGCCTTTCGGCACTCAGTCAGATTCATATTCGTATTCCTTCTATCGTTCGAAACCATATATAACATAAGAAGAAGAAGCATTTCAATACTTGTACGTTTTGTTAGTTTTTAGTACATGTATGAATTAAGTTACATCCACGAAAAAAGTATAAAAATAAAAAATGAGAGGAACAAATAAAAAAAATACAAACCACTTGAATAATTTGAAAAGTTGATTGAAATTTATGCAGAAAAATGAGGAATAAAGAGCTAAAATTCAAATAAAGTTTTCACAAAGAGAGAACTGGTGAAAAAACTGTAAAAACAAAGAGAAAAAGTGTCAAAAAACATAAGTTATATACTGAAAAAATAAAAAGGAAAAACTATGAGAAAAATAAAAAAATATATGGGTGATTCCGTTCTAACTGTGATTTTTTGTATTCAAAATTTCAAGATTTTAAAATTTAACTTTTCTAACTTTTTTATGCATATTATTCATCTATTTTACTGTAAAAATAAAACTCTAAGAGGAATTTACTACAACTTCAAAGTATCACGAGCAAGACACAAATGTCGGATTTTGAGTTCCACGGTACTGACTCATTTATCCACGGTACTGACATGGTAACTTAAGATATTAAACAACAAGTGCATCAATTTTCCTCAGTTTGATCATAAACATTAGAATTTATAAGGTAATTAGTTTAAATCATTTGTTACGACAAAAAAAATTAATAATTTATCGGTAAATTCTAGGAATGGACATGACACGGTACTGACATTCAAGTGATGTAGTATAAGTTTTCTTTAAGTGGCAAGTTATATTGTATAAAAATAATGTTTAAATATCTTAAGAATTATTCAATTAACACAAAATTTTTATTAATTGATTATTAATTAATGACTAGTACAAAAAAACAATACAGGACATTGAATATCACAGTTATAATGGAATCACCCATATACACAAAAACAAAAGGAAAAAACGACCCCTACTATCTGTACTGGCCTCAATTAGATTCAACCCTCGTTCATACAAATTCCTTGTCTCACAGAGCTGCATTCTGTTGGATTTATCCTCATCAAGCACAGTATGAATTGACAGCAATCTTTAAGAATAAATATGAGGAGTTCCAGTCTAAAAAGGCGCCACCACCTCACTTCTACCAAAAATATTTCTTTTCGAAACATTTCCTTCACCACAGAAAGTTATAAAGAGCTCATTTTTTAACAAGTACATTGGCCTTTTTATTTTCTTCGCTTCCTAACGACCCAGATTAAACCCATTCAGATATTCTTGCCTATTTCAATACATGGTTAATTTCATTTAGGTTTTTTTAATAATTATAAAATCTGACATTAATAAAAATTTACTTGGATCTAAGCTCGACTTTCTTGAAACAATGTATAATTTAATGCCCATTTGTTCCTTAAAATTTATCTTACCAAATCATACATTAATTAAAAATTTGTTTAAATTGAAAATTTATAGTTTATCACACCCCCTATATAAATAAACGTATTAATTCAGTTTCCAACGCCCAAAATACGTATTTGGAACATAAAATCATCCCTTTAGTAGATTTTCATAACATTCTTATACTTACCTGTTTATAGTTCGATTTAATTCCTGATACTGCTGTAATAAATTTTCCCCAGATTTTTTCTTTTGTGTAATATCAGTCTTGAGCTTTGTCTCTGTTTCCTGTAGGTTTTTCAGTTTATCCTGTTGAGCAAGAAACACTGATTCCTTATTTGAAACACTCGTAATTAAAGATCTGTGTTCTTCTACTAAAGTTTCACGCATTTCATTCCATTGTCTGGCCAATTCTTGTAAACGTTCGTTTGTATTTTCAATCATATTACGTAATTTTGTTAAATTCTCTTCTTTATCTAAAACTGTCGCTGTTTTCGTTTTCAATTTTATTTTTTCTACAATTTCTTTCAATTTTTTATCTTCCTCTTCTCTAGAATTCACCAGCTGGGTAAAGAAAAATTATCTATTAACCAAATTGTGTAAATATGAATAATAAAATAGATTTACAACATTTGTTATGGATATATCTTACCTGGGATAGTTCTAATTCTCTTTTTTCTATAGCATCGCGAGCTTCTATGCATTTACTTCGAAGATCTTCTACTTCTTGAGTAAGCACTTCTGTCCTTTGTTCAAGTTGTGTTTTTTCCAAATTAGTTTCAACAACTAATTCCTTGTAAGATAACTGTGGAATATTGAATGTTGTTTCTATGTGGTCGAAAGTTATTTTTTCAGATTTTTCCATGACTTTAGACAAGTCTAATTTATCAGAAATTTCATTATCGTGGAATAATAAGGAAGGAATTAATTTTTTATAAGGACATTGTCGTATCAATTCAGGTATATAATGTATCCTGTATTCTGTAGAATCTAAATAAATGATAAATGATAATTTTGAAGTAGAATTAATGCTTTTTTACCTTTCTGTTTATTTGTGGGAAGATCCAAATAAATAGATTTTAATGGATAACCATCATGTATACCACCTTGTTTAAGAAAATAAACAGGCACCCATTTATTCAGTGAAGATCTCTTAGTAATCTCTTCAAGGGATTTAATTATCCTAGATACATAACCCAATTGCTCGGGAACATTTTTAGTACTTTCTCTAGGTAACCTTTCTAATAAAAACATCAAAACTTTCCTTACTTCGTCTTCATTACAGTATAAAATAGTTTGGTATCCCATTTCTCCGCAAAATCCCAAATCCTTTATTTGTTCCGCTAAATACGACGCTAATTTTAGTCTTGCACTCATAGAAGGAGGTAATTTTTTTGTAAACTTGTTATTTTGTATAATTACTTCCAAACATGAGGAAATTGCAGATACCGTCGTTTCAGCATTAAACTGTTTAAGAGATTTAATATCATCATCGATGTCACTAAAAAGGTGACTTTATTGTATTGGAAAACAATATTGAATTAGCTATTATGCTGTATTTAGATCATAAAATAAATTAAATTGTTTATAGTTAATACGGTAATTCTAAATTTTCAGTAATATTTAAGGTATTTAATTTTAATTATCAATAGATTTACTTACCAATTTAAGAATTTTAAAGTATCTAATATTATTTTATCAACTTCTTCCATTTTCGTAAATAATTCTTTATTTTTTTTTGGTTTAAGGTTAAGTTTTTCTTCTCTAAATTTATTCAGATCATAGAACTAAATACATAAATAGACAATTATGAAAATCCACTTCTGTATTGAAATAGTCTAATCGTTTGAACGATACTCGCAAGTAAAGTTTTTATCGACCTATAGCATGATTTTACTCTATTGCCGCATAAATTTAAACCTCTTACACAAATTTAGCAATGTATTATTATGGGCCAGAGATAAATGTCATTGCAAGCCATCCAGTTAACTGATTAATTTCACATGTCAAAATTAGTATCTATTCCGAATCAGTTGAGTAACCTGTTTAGGATGCTTGGTTACGAACCTTTTTAAGAATAATTGATTGAACGATGAGCATTCGAATCAAATTTTTAGTCCTCTAACAAAAACCAATCAGCAGCTCACTCACAGAAGATACCCTAGGATAGAGTATGTTCTGTGGCTTGACTGATGCGTCACTGATTTCCGCTTCCAGCGCGTGGCGTTATGAAAGTGCCAAACTTCACATCGTTCAGAGTTCAGTTTGTATTTTGATGTTGAGTGAATTATTTGTGTATTGAATGAGTGCTAATATATAAAAGTACCAATTGAAGCCAGAGCTGATCTAGAATAAATCCTCAATCTCACTTGAGAAGTATCATGTAAATAACCCATGATATTAATTAAGTTTATAGACGCAATTGATATTTTTATGAGTAAATACAATTTTTTAAAAATCAATCTATTATTTTTTTCCTTCTAATAGTTTTCTTTCTAACTTCATGTTCTCTTCAATTTTGTTGTTTTCCAAATAACTTAATTTATGTTTTTGACGCAGTTGATGTGACGTGACTTATTATGTCCACAATGGGTGCATTCAATGAGATTCATTCTTATGGCTGCAATTTGCTCTCCGTTCCTTAGAGACTCGACACTTTTAGTTACACTAAGTTGGGTTTTGGCTCCGTTGAGTTCGCCGATTTCAGTCTGTTATTGTTGTCAGAGTGACCAGGCATCCATCACCAGTTTCTGTAGGACTTTCTTGCATTCAAACACTCCATTTCGATCGTTATGGCTTGTAAGGTAACTCTTCTATCTGGTCTGCAATAGATTGAGATTACTGAGTGATTGAGTATCGCTCATTCCATCATAGTTAATACTATGATAGCTTGTTACCCAAGCGAAAACGATTTAAGGTGAGGAGCCTTCAACAGTTAAGCAATACCTTCTGGAGCTGTTTGAGTATCAAGTAGCTCTATTATTCAAACTTAGAGTCATCGATCCACTGATTTTTAACTGTGATATGTGCCTTCAAGCTTTTATTATTAACGGTTGTAGGTGCTATTTAGTCACTGCCCATCGAAATGATTGTACCGGAGTCCAGATTATTGTATGGTTAGTTGGAACGTCCTGCAGTTCTTTGTGGATGTTCAGCTTTCGTGGTTTTGAGTTGTATGGCTAGATACAAGGGCGGGAGCACTAAAAATAGGTTATGTAGTGTATATAAAAAATGAAAATAATTTTTAATAAATTATATTTATGTATATATATAAAATAAATATATAAGTATATACATATGTACAAATCACTAACAAACAACGATACACTTCTTAATTTATATTTTAAACTTAAAAAGTACATGGTAAAGAACAGTTTGGAGCTTAATGTTAGGAGAGAGAAAAATGTATATAAACAAATATGTAATATCTAAACTTAAAATACATTTTTTTTTCTAAAGAAATATGTTTGATATAATTAATAAAGTATGAATTAACGAATTATCAGATTACACGATTATCTACAATCTAATAGTCTTTTATAAACACTCGAGTAGTGGTTTCTTCCGGTTTTCACTAGTGGATTTTCCGAGCGGTAAAGGTGAAACTTGTGTTTATACCTATATATTTACAAATTAAGTTACTTATCGAAACTTTTTTCTTTATTCAAAATTGCATAGAACTTTCTATAATATACACTAATAAAACAGATCACGGTTTGACTGTATAATAAATCACTTTTATACCAATGAGAAGACACAAAAAAATTTCCTTATTTTAAATACTAATAATCTACGAGGTCTGGTTATTAAAAAACGAAACTTCGCGTCTACAGGGCGCTCTAGACGGATAGGGTGAAAAACGAGTAGTTCTAAAACATGTTTTTGTCACAATTATAGTATTTGTGGAGCAACGATTTAATCTCAAATTTTTCTTTAAATCGAAAAAAACTCCCACTGAGTGCTATAAATTGTCCTATGGGGACAATTCTCTATCTCGAGCGCGGGTTTTTGAGTGGTGTAAGCGCTTTAGTGAAGGCACTGAAGGTGCCCAGGTCGCTCCGTGACTGTTTCAACTCCGGAAACAGTTTGTGCGAAATTGGTACCAAAAAAGCTGCCTTCTGATCAAAAGCTCTTGCTCAAAATTCCTTGAAAGGTTAGAAGAAGATCTGCTTTCAAAGAGACCCGATTTGAGTCGATGGAAGCGGTAAAGCAGAGCTCCTGTAGGCACTCACCAAAGAAGACTTCCAGCACTGCTTCGATCAATGAAAAAGCTTATGGAAAGATGGGTGGTGAAGAGGGGGGAGTATATTGAATCCTTTTTCATAACCAATCTCGTTATTTAATAACCAAGCCTCATATTTACCGATTTTGATACCAGGGCTGCTATTTGTTGATTTATGAGCATCCCTTTTAACTTTTTAATTTAAAACTAAAATTTTTTAGTCTTGTATATTCGTCCTCAAAGTTACATCCTTACACACAGATACAGTTGTCTAAATCCTATTATCAATTATTGATAAAACATCTTCTATTACGTCAGTCAATAAATCGTGTGACGGACACAAAGATGGCGCTGCTATTGTCAAATCCATATGACGTTTATGAAGTACCAACTGTCAAAAGACATTTCGATTAGTCAGAAAAACAATTTTGTTTGTTAATTTAGCATTGCTTCTTGTACAGTATTGACAAAAATACTGTACAAGCTCAGTAATTGCTTCAAAAGACTCTGATCCATCGAAAGAATCATTTGTTCTTAGCTTTCTAAATTTAAACGTGGTCGTCCTGACACCGATGATGGCGAACGTTCTGGTCGTCCAATTGAGGTTAGTTTACTCCACAATACATAAAAAAAGTCCCCAAGTTGGTAATATCTAATAGTAAATTGACTCCGGAATCAGTCTGAGGCTGAGTGAACTGCAGCCGAAGCGTCCAGAAACACAAAAGTCAGCTGGGATATTGTTCGTAGACTATCTCCAAAAGGGAGAGGAGGACAATCAATGCACCGATTCACACGTCGACGGCAACGATGGTTAAATTGAACGAATAGCTTCCTCATCCACCATATAGTCCAGATCTGACTCCCAGTGGCTTATTTTGAAACAAAAGACAAATCCTTCTACGAGAACGGCATCTAGAAGTTAGAGAAGCCTTGGAATGATCGTATTCCTTTTGAAAGAGATAACATTGATGAATAAAATCGATTTTTGGCAAAAAAAAATGTGTTTTTCTTAGTTATTCACACGACTTATTGGATGATTTGTTATTTGATAAAAATTTTAAGGTTATTTGATGGTTTATAATTGTGCCTTCAACTTTATTAATTGATTTGAGCCTCTGGAGAGGGCACTGTAGAAGATTTTGCGCTCAAAATTAATTTATACCATATATTTTCAATACATCTATCAATATTCAAGTTATATTATCGTCCTTTAGTAGAATAGCTTCTGTTCGATGTCTATTTTTCTATTGAGTCTATTTTTTTATTTTTCATACTATTTAGAGCTCTATAGAGGACACCATAAAGTCCATCACTCCCTACATACTCCTTAACGGTCCTCAAAGTTATTATTTACCACAATCTTAATCCAAATATAGATATCTAGGTCCTTTTAGTTTCCACTAGTATAACATCTTCTGTTTGATGACAATGTGTTGCCAAAATTGCTGTCTGATGCTTTATGAGTGACACTATAAGTTTTTAATTGATTTAAAGCTTTAGAGACTGTCCTGAAAAGGATTTTCAAGTCCTGTATACACCTTAACTGGACCTCAAAGTTAATGTTCACATCCTTTCAATGCAGATACTGATATCTAAGTTCTTTTAGTTTTCACTGGTACAACATCTTCTGTTCAATGACAATGTGTTGCTAAAATTGCTGTCCGATGGTATCTGACTGTCCCTTTTACCCTTTTCAACCGATTTAAGATTCTAATGAAGACACCGAAGAGGATTTTTTCTTCTACCACTTCTGTATAAACCTCAACTGGTTCCCAAAGTTAGTGTTTACCATATCCTTCCAATACGGATACCTTTATCTAGGTCCTTTCACTGGAAACTAGTAAAACAGCTTCTGTTTGATGAGAATGTGTTGCCAAAATTGCTGTCTGATGGTATCTGATTGTCTTCTCTACCTTTTCAACAGATTTAAGACACAGAAGAGGATTTTTTAGTCCACCAATAATTTAATGTCAAAACTGTTATCCTTAATTAATTTAAAGCTTTAGATATGATCCTATAAGGGAATTTTCAGTCATTCGGTCCTATATATACCTCAACGGGTCCTCAAGGTCAGTTTCTACACAGATACCAATATCTTTTTAATTGCTCCCTAGTAGAACATCTTCTTTTTAGGATAATTTAACGTCAAAATTGCTGCCTGGTGGTTTATGACTGCTCCTTATACCTTTTTAACCGATTCAAGATTCTAAAGAAGACACCGAAGAGGATTTTTCAGTCCCTCCACTCTTGTAGACACCTCAACTAATCCTCAAAGTTCCTTTCAATACAGATACAGATATCAAAGTCTTTTTTTGAATTTACTTGTCACAAAGAAGTTTTGAGATTGAGTCTGTCATTTAAAAAAACATTGTCTAGTACCGAATAATCAATTAGGCTCTTTCTACAGTGTGTTTAAAAAGTGCTTTGACTGAAAAAATAATGAAACCATTTGGAAATTGTGATAATATAAGAAAATCGTTTAGAAAGTTCTATACATATAAATGTAAAAATATTATAGAATTAACAAACATTATAAAAATTTGTGCTTCTTATAACCTAAAATTATACTGAAGAAGGTGATGTAGCTATAGAAACCTTGATATAATAGTTCGAAGAAATTGTTATACAAACATAATCGGAAAATTTTAAATTCAAATTGAAAGCAGAAAATAAGAATTAGAAAAATGTAAGGACAAAAAAAATGATGAATATTTTCAAAAGGAAATGGATAAATATCTGAAAATAAACAATGAAAAAAATTGTTGTACAATTTTTAGTAGAATCAGTTTTTGGGGGTTATGAAACGAAAAAAATAGAGAATCTAGAATTTTTTGCTATGTTTTGAGTGTTCGGAAAAGCATCGGTCACCTTCTCCAATAAATTGTAACATTCCAATTTGAATATCCACCTGGTAGAATTTCATATTGTTGCGTTTTTTTCTTTATTTTTTCAATAAAAGTTTATCAACGAAAATCAGTAAATTATTTTTAACCTCAAAATGAAGCAGAAAAAATTTTCTAGCTTCAGAATTTTACAGAAGAAAATTCCCTTGTGAAAAATAGATATCGAAATGTCGTGGTGTGCAGAAAATTAATATTCTAAAATTAAAGAAGAAAGCTGCTTCGAAAGATTTAATAAAATCGAAGAAACAACAAATTTAAATGAGGTTATTAACTCGAGATTAAAAAAGAAGAAGAAAAGTAACTGAAAATAGGAAAAGACCGTTAGGAATAGAGTAAAAGGGAGTGAATTTGATGAAGTTGATTGTTTTCAAATTATTCTATAACTTGATGGGGGGTTAGAAATAGTTAAAACAAAGGATAAACTGCGAAATATTAAAAAAAACAAAAAAGATTATATTAAATTTTACTGAAACAGTATAAAATGTAGGAAAAAAATGTATAGATAAAAAGGGTAACGAGAAGAAGAAAAATACAGAGAAGAATGAGGGCGAAGAGGAACAAAGTAAAGGCCAAAAGAAAAAGAGTAACGAAATGGAGGAAAATAGAGTACATATATATAAAGAAAAAGAGAATATAGAGAAGACAAGAAAAGAGGGAATAGAGAGAATGATATAGAAAGAAGAAAATAAATAAACGAAAGAAAAAATAAGGTCAATTAAATTGGAACATGCAGAGATGAAATAAATTTGATAATTGGATACTCGATGTCCAAATTTCAACCCTCAAAATAAACAAATCGGAATGGGGATAAAAATGGAAAGAATAAAACTGTATAAAGTGAAACATCGTAAAAATAAGGATGTTGCAAAAACGTGAGAAAACAAATTAAAAAAAAAGATTATTAGTTTCATCGAAATTTTAAAAATTAATTGGGATGTAGGAGAGAAATAAAAAAGGGAAGAAGAAAAGAAAACGGAAAGAGAAAAAGGGGGTAAATATATAGAAGAAAAATTAGAAAGAGAGAGGACGGTGAGTAAGAAAGAGAACACAAGATATTAAGGACAGAAAGTGAAATATAGTACAGGAAAGAAAAGAGAATGAGAGAAAAAAGAAGAGAGAATAATCAAAACAACGATTTAAAATGTAGGAGGAAACAACAAAGTGGGATAAATCGGTCAAAATCTACCAGATGAATATTAAATAAAATAAAATTAACACTATTAATGATTAAATAAAAAACAAATAAATAATTAAGGAAAGTACCAAACGCAATAAAATGTACACATAAAATAAAAATCGAATATTATGTTTTATATATCACAAAATATAAAAAAAAATATATCACATTCAATAAATATTCCAAAACGTTAAAAATGTAAAATACACAAGATTTATCCCCGCACATATACACAAATTTCGATTTATAAAAACAGTTCGTTAAGAAAATAATTGAAGTTGGTCAATTTATTAAAAAAAGTTTCATTATAAATATTTGAAACAGTGCAACCGAAATATCTAATGAATAATAACCTGCAACAACCATAATTGTAATTTTATTAAAAAAAAATGTCAATCATACTTAATTAATATGAAAAAACAACTGCCAGTTAAATCGAAATTAAACCATAGAGACGTGCCTTGATGTAACAAACAACTGGATCGCTTGAAAATTGAGGTTAGAAACCGTTACAACATCGCAAAGATTACTGGAAATTGAGCAAAGATTACTGGCAATCGGGCAAAAATTACTGGCAATTGGGCGAATATTGCTGACAATTGAGCAAAGATTACTAGCAATTGGACAAAAATTACTGGCAATTGGGCGAAGATTACTGGCAATTGGGCGAAGATTACTGACAATTGGGCAAAGATTACTGGCAATTGGGCAAAGATTACTGGAAATTGGACAAAAATTACTGACAATTGGACAAAAATTACTGACAATTGGGCAAAGATTACTGGCAATCGGGCAAAAATTACTGGCAATTGGGCGAATATTGCTGACAATTGGGCAAAGATTACTGGCAATTGGGCGAATATTGCTGACAATTGGGCAAAGATTACTGGCAATTGGACAAAAATTACTGGCAATTGGGCGAAGATTACTGACAATTGGGCAAAGATTACTGGCAATTGGGCAAAGATTACTGGCAATCGGGCAAAAATTACTGGCAATTGAGCAAATTATAGATCAGCCCTAGAAAATTACATCAAGGAGCTCAGGAAATCTATTAAAAGAATTTGAAGACAGTTCTGTGAGGGAATTCATGAGTTAGCAACAGCACTAGGGTGGGTCAAAAGAATCAACTATTTTTTTGGTAGATGGGTTGCTAAACAAGTAAAAAAATTCTCGCCAAATATGAGCTCTTAATTTTAATAGGGATGTTTTTTATTATTTTTTTCCCAGATCAATAGAAATAAATTCATATCTGATTATTAATTAATTGTACAGAAAAATGTTGCTGAAAAATTTTGTAGGAAATTTGATGTTCTACAAAAAAGGGATCTAATATTTTTTTCGGTAAACCTCCCCATTTTAATGATATTGATTTTAGTTTGATTTACGATTATTGTATGAGGGGAGAAGCATTTAAAAATAATAAAAAGTGAAAAAAAAAAATGATAGTAACATGAAAACTTATTAGAGTAGGAGGCGAATATGATAAAAATAATTTACGTACGATCTGAGGACTAAAAAAGAAAGGGGGTGAGTTTTTAATGGTAAAAACCGGTTTATCTCGATTTCGGGCAAAACTATGAGTCTTATGGGAAAAAGTCATAAAGCAAAGTTGTAGGTAATAAGATCTACAACCTTTGTATTGACACTTTTTCAACATAACCTCAAAATTTATGTGAAAAATTCAAGTTTTTCGTTTTTAATTTTTATTTTTACATTTTTTTTCACGAAATCTTGTGAAAAGTTATCTTTTCATGTCTCATATACACTGTAATTTATTTGATTTGAAATATATTTTTTTTCACTTAATATCGAAAAAGCACCTCAATCTAAAACGAAAATTCTCCTGTCAAAATGACCTTGAAAACGATTTTTTCTTGCACCAAGAAAACAATCTAGAAGCAGACCCGCTTTTTTGCGCCAAATTGCTTAAAAAAATAAATATTTCTGATCCAGAGCTAAAATATCAACTCATGGAAACCCCAGGTGTATATATTTGGTCATGGACGTAAATTAGATCAGTGTAACTTCAGATTTGAAAGATACCAAAAGAACGATAACATTCTGGGAAGAAACAAAAACTCTTTCACCTCCCATTCAACTTCCTTTGACTATTAGGAAATGTGTCAGGAATTACTAGAAAGAATTTGGTGGTGTAATAGGAAATAATTTTATCTTTACCAAATGTCTGCGAATACAAAACTTAACCTCAAACTAGTTTGTAGTTGATATAAACCGATAAAAGATGGAATATTATAAGGATAATCCATTAGAAGGATTACGAGTATAATTCAAGAACTAGAAGAGGTTTTTCTTTTAGTTAATCATCCGAAAAAGGGCAGTTTTCTTATTTATAGAAATTTCCGCTTTTTTCCCCGTATAAAGGTAAGGTATGTGTAGTTTATAGGGGTGAAAATAAAGAATCTTATAAATCAATTGATATTTACCGCTAAAAAACAAAAAAGTTAACAAAATACGATAATTCCAGTTTAGTTACATTCGTTTGATACAAAATATAATTTTACCCTTCGAGAATGTCACTAAACCTTATACAGAAACAATGTTATACGAGGTATCCAATAAAATAATAGCAGAGAAAACTAATATTAATACAAAAGTAAAATAAACATAACAAATATACCTGTTCCAATAAATCATGAACTTTCCGTTTTTTCTTCTTCTTAATTTTCACATCTTCGACTATATCGTCGTCAGAATTCGAGGTTCCCAATCTGAAATGGATCGGTAACTTCCCTCCTTTCATTCCAGACACACCTGAAGTTATAAACGAAAAATAAAAATCTAAACTAAACGAATAATAGATAATCTCTTCATTTTTTCCTCCTTACATAACCTCAAATTTTTGTAGAAAATATCATAGGCAAGTATATCCTTCACTCACTAACCTAACAATGTATTCACATAAATTGACAAATAATTTTGACTTGGATTTACTTCTTCATAAATTGAAGCACAGTTTTTTTCACATTTTGGCGATTATAACATAAATGGATTGGTTTTTACAATCTGGAACAAGGAAGAAAGTTTGCACTGTTGGAGAAATCGTATCTGGCGTGCTACAAGGTTGAATAATTGACCTACTTGGAGGTTAGGTTGATCTTCCGCTGTTTATAAGTTCAAAATAATGAAGAAATGTGTACAAATACCAGATAATTCGAATATATACTAAATAATAATCATTTAAAGTTTATGGATACTTGCCTTCGGTTGATACAACTTTCCTTTTTGATTTTTTAGATTTCTTAAATAGCGCCCCATGTAAAGCAAATTGAAGAATTCGCGATGAAACCGATTCGTGATCCGTCGGTAATTTATATAATTTTTCCGCTCTCTTTCTACTCAACTGAGTTCTAAGATCTCCTGAAAATACGAACAATTCAACTACATTATTTAGTACTGCAGCTAATGGGGGTTCCCGTAGCCGTTTCATATTCATACTCGATTTTAGAACATTATCCAGACCATTATCGACAAAACAAATATATAACACCCCGTATATATGATACTTCGATGTTGTCTTTATCACCTCACCTCACTTTCTAGTCTTTTTTTTTAACACTGCGTATTTCGGTACTTCGACGTTGGTGTTATCGTCTGCGGTTTGACGTGACGATAAGGATACTACTACGTAACCCGTAAACGTCTTATAACTTGATATAAACAATTTAATTGTTTAGAAAGCTATAACTCTTAAACAAAGTGAGATATGAAAACAAAATTAACATTTTGAGCTACTATAAGTTGCATTTTTTCATGAAAAATTGTACATTCGAACTCTTGTAACTTCTTAACGGTCTACGACGTCTCATTTTAAAGCTCAAACTTTAACGTTTAAAATGAGCTGCTTTTTACGTCATGTAGGAACCAAGTAATGATCGATAAAATGAGAAAAACGTCAATTTTTGGAATAATTTTGTATTCTATTAGCGATAACTTTTCAAATATTAATTTTTTTGAAAAAAAAAAACTGTGGAGACCTTTATTGTAGATCTTTATTAAAGGAAACTTTTTCATATCTCTATTTGTTTAATAGTTATAGTTTTAAAAACAATTAAATTGTTTATGACAAATTAGTCGACCGGATTTAAGCTCGGCACACTCGAAAAATCGATTCTACGCATCAAAAAGAATAGGAAGCTCTAGACTGATTCTAGGACGAAAGTGACGTTTACGGGCTACGTAGTAGTATCCTTATCGCCACGTCTAACCGCAGACGATAACATCGAAGTATCAAAATAAGGAGTGTGTTAGAAAAAAAGCGGAAAAGTGAGGTTAGGCGATTATGGCAGCATCGAGGTATCGTATATATATACGAGGTGGACAAAATTGCTGCCAAAAAAATAAAGTGTTCGTCCAGGACGGATAGATTTTTTAATATGATGTATAGAGAGTTGATTTGTGAGAAAAATGTACAAAAAATAAAAATGTTGTCATCCAAAAGTTGTAAAAAACGAATTTTATGTACTAACCTTGCGTCAAAACGACGTTCTCCTCATCGTCGCTGTCATCCTTTTCTTCTATGATGATTTCGTCACTTCCTCCAGAGATGTCGCTTTGAATCGGTATTCTTGCAGCTTCGCTTTCCGTTTTGGTGGATTTCCCTTTACTACATTTTTGATATTTCGACGGGTGTTTGATTTTTATTTCGATTTTTCGTTCCGGTACCTTTTCCACGGGAGGGGGCGCGTTTTTTTCGCTTTTCAACGTTATTTTTTGCCTTCCCCTTTGATTATTCGACGATTTGTCTTTTTCCACTTTATCCTTTATCGGTTTCTCTTCGTTTCTACTGTTTTTCGTCGGTAAAGTTTCCGTTTTCAATTCCGTTTTAGTACCGTTTACCAATTTATTAAAAGACAGCACCGGTACTTTTTCCCCTTGTTTCGTTTTAGCCTTGAAACGACCTTCGTTATCGCTGGCGGATTCTTCGTCCGAAAATATATCGGCCACTTTATGGTCCAACAGATCTTCCAAAACGGCGTCGTCGTTAAGCAGCCTTTCCAATTCCTTAAATTCCTCCGGATCCTTCGATCTATCGTATTCTTCTAATTTATTCGTCGCTACCGGTGATTTGTTGGGTTTCTGAGGTTCTTCCTTTACGATTTCCGTAGTTACTTTCGCTTCCGTTTCATCTATATTTTTAGGAACTTGTTCGATTTTCTTAGGTGTTTCCGTTACCGGTATATCATCGTTTTTCACATCTTCTTTGGGTTTTAATCGAATGATACCTTCTTTCTTCTTCAATTCGTTCGATTCGAATTTCTTTCTTCTCGCAGCCAACACCGGATCCACTGGCGGTTCTTCCTCTTCTTTTACCTTCGGTTTATTTTTAATTTCTTCGGATTTTAGACCTAAGCGATCGTGCACCGGTCTACCTTTCGCCGGATTTCCCCCGGTAGCTTTTCTTTTCGGCGACAGCGAGCGCCGTTTCGGCGACGGCGAACGTCTTTTCGGCGAAAGTGATCGTCGTTTCGGCGACAATGATCTCTTCCTAGGCGAAAACCTTTTCGGGGATCTGGAATGTCTTCTCGGCGAAACCGATCTCCTGAATCGTCTTATCGGCGTTAAAGATCGCCTTATAGGCGTCAAAGATCGTCGAGGGCTGCGGGATAAGCTTCTCGTGGGGCTCCTCGAGTATGATCTTCGAGGGGAACGTTTGCGTTTTTCGATTATGGCTTTATTTTGTAAAACGAAAGCCGCACTTCTTGGGGACAGCGGCGCTCTGGTAGCGGTAGTCAGAGATTCCGCGTCGATGGTTAGCGGCGATATAGGTCGGTCGAAGTACTGGGGAAATATCGGTGGTACGTTGAATGTCGGATGTACAATCATCGGATTCGGTTGAGGGGTATTCATGAAGGGTATCAATTGCGGTTCAAACTGGTTTACTGGATTGAATACCGGGTGCGGTTGATGAATAATTGTCGGATTAAATCGTCGGTTGTGCTTTTTTTGATGATACGCTCCTCTTAAGGGAGATCTTGTATTCGGGTGCTTTCTAAATACGGGAATTTTTTCTTCTACAACGTTTTGTTCCTTATTATTTTCGCCGTCGTCTTTTTCTTCGCCACGTTCATTTTCTTTTTTGATTTCCGTATCTAATTCGTTGATGAGAACTTCCAAACTGTCGCATTCTTTCAATTTATTTTGCTCGTTTTCTTGTTTGTCTTCAGATTCGCTTTCCGATTTATCTGATTGATCGTATCTGTTGAATTTACTGCGAGTATCTTTTTCTGTATTTTTAGAATTTTCTTCTTGTTTATCTTGAGGTGAACACTCGATTACATTGTCATTTGGTGTTGAATCGGTTTCGTCGGGTAGCGGCGTTATCGATATCAGATTAGTATTTCTAATTCTTCCTTGACCCTATAATTTAATAAAAAATATTTTTTCCTAAATAAAAATGCAATACACACGATATAAAAAAAATTAAGTATTAATATCACGATATTAATAACCAAAAACTAAACCAATCTTGTAAAAATAAATCTATAATCCTCATTTTTTCTTATATTTTTTTGAAAAACACTAGTTAATACAATTAGTAACCTAAAAAATGATAATAAAATTTATTATTTATTATTATTATTGGATATAAAATATTTATATCCAATAACTTCTGAAGTAAAGGTCAACGTGGCAACATAGCGTATCTTCGTTATGACAGTTGAGGTTGGTTTAGTTCGTAATGGCGGTTATAGCGTAAACAATAAAACTTTTTGAGTTTTAAATAGTGAGAAAGTGTATTGAAAACTGCGGAAATAATCAAAATAAGATGAGAAAAAAGCTATTGGAAGCTATTATTGGAAGAATGAATGTAATTATTTAAGCTGAAAAAATGTAGTATAAACATTGTGATTCACAATATTGATGTGTGGATTAAAAGTATATATATATATATATATATATATATATATATATATATATATATATATATATATATATATATATATATAAGAAATAAACATATATATTCCATTGACGATAAAAAACTACTTGTATGTAATAATGTGAGATTAATAAAAGATCTGATAAAAGATTAATAATTTCCGTAAATATTGGGATCCCAAAGATGATCATACTGATGTCAACCCCTAAGTACATAAGACACCATTGTTTTTCTTAAAATATCCAAAAATTTGTTTCTAATGGTTTTTAATTGTGGAATAACTAATTTGTCATCACTTCGTTGTTTCACTGAATTGCCACTTTTAAGCAGTTTTTTTGATGTTTCCAATTCAATGTATGCGTTTTAGCATTAAATGGGACTTCTGGTACGTTTAATTAATATCATATTATTTCATAACCACTATTTTTAGTATTTATAAAGTTTGAAGTAGTTCATTTATCCCCACTTTGTTGTAGTAATCAATTTACTTTATTCCGGTATTTTTGTATGGTAATTTACCATAGAATTTCCATTTTCTCTGGTGTTTTCTAGTCAATCTCCAAATTTTAGAATTAAAAGGGACTCCTGATACGTTTACTTAATATCATATCATTTCATAACCACTATTTTCAGTATTTATAAAATTTGAAGTAGTTCATTTGTCCCCACTTTGTTGTAGTAATCAATTTACTTTATTCCGGTATTTTTGTATGGTAATTTACCATAAAATTTCCATTTTCTCTGGTGTTTTCTAGTCAATCTTCGGATTAAATGTGACTTCTGGTACCTTTACTTAATATCTTATCATTTCACAACCACTATCTTCAGTATTTATAGTTTGAAGTAGTTTATTTGTCCCCACTTTGTTGTTGTACTCAATTTACTATATGTATGCATTTTTTTATTGTAATTTATCATAAAACTTCAATTTTTATGGTGTTTCCAACTCAATCTACGCAAATTTGCATTAAATGGGCCTCCTGGTACGTTTACATCATCTCATATTTACTATTTTTAGTTTTTACATTGTTTGTAGTAGTTCATTTGTCCCCACTTGGTTGTTTTACTGAATTGCTACTTTTGAGCAGTGTTTCCAATTCAATATATGTGTTTTAGAATTAAATGAGACTCTTGGTAAGTTTACTTAATGTCATAGCATAGTAGTTCATTTGGCCCCACTTTGTGTTTCACTGAATTGCTACTTTTAAGCCCTTTTTATGGTGATTTAACATAAAACTTCCACTTTTGTGGTTTTATGTTGAACGGAAACTAAACGTCGAAATTTTATTGGAAATCTCTCAACGCGTGCGCAAATATATTTCTTAACTTACATGTATTGATAAATGCTGACATCTTTAGGTTAAAAGCTTATCAGAAAAACCTGGTAAGTCAATACTTAACAGATTGAAGTTGCTTTTTTATAAAATAAAAAAAAATTGCTTTTGAATGAAAAATATAAAACATAAGTATGATATTAACAATAATCAATAAATAAATAAAAAATTGGAGTAAGAAAAGTTTATGGCTGAATGGCTTTAACTCTTCTTTTTTATATATGTCGTATACCAGTAATTGATACTGTAAAATTTTTTGATTATGTGTAAAGGATAATAATTAATAAATAAACATTTTTTGTAGATTTTAATCTTTCGGAAAATACGTAACAAAATGATAATTTTCTAATTTGTCAAAAATTCCGACCTTAGGAATATTAGTCATACTGTTTCTTTTCAACTGTCATATTGATGTCAATCAAATGTGAATGGTTGTTGACGTCTCAGTCACATGTCAGAAAAGATATTCTGCCTTCAGACAGGACGAGTTACAGCATTGCCAAACTTTGTAACGTTAATAATAAATAAATAAATAAATATATATATATATATATATATATATATATATATATATATATATATATATATATATATATATATATATATATATATATATATATATATATATATATATATATATATATTAGTATAAAAATTAATTTTAATCTATAAAATTAATTCTCATGGTTAATTTGAAATTTATTGCATGGGAATAATATATATGCGGAAAAAAATATTTAACAATAATATTTACATAGACTTTTGTTATTTAATCCCCAAATTATAATAAAAGTACCAAAAACAAACATTTATTCGAAAAACATGGATTTTTCAATTTATTCATATTTTATACTATATATTTAAAATAAACAAATACATATTGAAAAAATTTTAATTCGCCAGTTTTTGAAATACAAGGGGCGCGCAAAAATACTAATACAAAATAAAGAAGGTAATAAAATGTTAATTAATCATAATTGACAATTCAAACATATAAGGACAAAAACCACCTGGCAAATTTTTGAGACCTCCCTCTAGTCACATTATGTTGTAAACATTCCTTTATCCCCTTGTAAAATACAAAGTACAGAGTTGACACACTGGATTCACATAAAGACGATCCTTACCATTCAAAACAGTTGTAAACATTATGAGGAAAACAGACAAGACAAACAAACTTAAATAAATCTATGAAAATCATTATTTTTTGTTATAATAATCTAAAAAGATCAATGTATTTCAATTCTTATTGCTTTGGATTATTTACTGTTAGCCACTCAGTATGTATCACAAAGTATCTGATACGTTAGAAATATTAATGCACACATCACCTTAAGAAATTAACTTATATACTTACTAGTGTTTGATTTATTTTTGACATGACTGATTATAATTTTTATCATTTAGATTTTATAAATAAATAATATAATCATCATAGAAAACACTGAATGGAAATATTATATAGGAAACAATCTTTAATGCTATTTAAATTATATCAAATCGCGAAAATCTAGCATATTTTAAAAAATTTAATAATAGACTCACACTTTTAGCAGGTCTTCCTGGATGGTTGAATCGACCCCATTTATTTCGACTTCCTTTAGCTGTTCTGAAATTTGAATGTGAATTTGCTGGTATAATATCCGAGAATGCATTTTTTCTCTTTAATGATTGAAGGGCTGCGATTCTCAAACTTTCTATATCATCCTCGTCCTCTGAACCAGGTATCTAGAAATCGTACTTTAAATATTATTACATAAATTATTTATTACCTCTTACCTTATTCATGGTAAGTTTAAAATCCAACGACAAAAACTATTTAATTGAGAAATATTATAAACAAAAATATAAATATGGCTATTTCACGTATCTCATATATCTCACAAATATAGAGACGAATTGCTATTTAACGTTCATTCGTCACTGTTCTTTTGTAACAAGTAGCTGTCAAATTATTTCTTCTTCATACGTTATTGGTCTTTTTCGTATTAAGCTCGCGATGACTTGTACATATTTCATTAGTGGAAAATCAATACTTTTTACAGTAGGACAATATTTTTTTTATTTATATTAATTGGTAAGTATACTATATTTTATTGAGAACGTTAAATCTCTTTAACAATAAAATACTAATTTTACTGTTCGTACTTTTCAAACTGTCATAGATGACTTTAATACGCTTCGAATGTCATATGTGTAAGGCAATCAAAAAAGTAAAAAAAAAGAAGAAAGTGATTTAAGACGGGAATATAAAAGTTTATCTATGGTAGGTGTCAACTTTCTAAATAAAAATTAAAATCGAACTTTATAAACGCATATCTCGTTACCAATAAGGTTAACTTCTGTTATTATTTGTTTATATTATCATTCTTTTCTTTTTGTATTCTAATTAGCCTGTATAAAACCACTTTCATAACACGTAAGTAAAACTAATGTTTATTTTTTCGTATGTTCTCTATTTATTAAAATCTCTTTTATTACAATATCTCGTATGCTATCGTGATCCGGTATCGGCCATTGATTTAAAATTACTTGACAAATCATTAGTTCCTTTCCAGTTGTTTCACATAATCGATTTAAGTATAACAAAGACATGTTATCAACAGAACGTCGTGACAATTCCATATTCCTTTCCATATCCTTATTCAATATATCCAAAATAACAACGTATGATGCATGACAGAAAGGGGGACCACGTTCATATAATACTGAAATATTTATAAGTATACCACTTCACTTTGAAAATATTAGATTAAACGTATTTTATATACAATGTGTTAAAAAAATTACATAACAACTTAGTAATTTAATTGGGATTAATCTGAGGGGCGTACTGACCAATTGCCAGCTCTTCTTTTAATCTTTAATAAAGCACTTTTGAATAATTTTCAATTGTTATAAGTTTGGTGACTCTATATTACTGGAACTAATTATTTAGGTTATCTTTGTATAGGAAATACAAGGTGTCCAAAAGAAAGTTCACCTTTTTATTGCTTATTGCATGAACGCAGCTATCCGGGGAGTGCTGTGCGGGAGGTATGTCAATTGCTAGCCTGGCTTTTAGGAATTTAGTCCCTATGGAGCAGATAGTGAATTATGCGTGCGTGACTTTTACAAAAACGGTAATTTGGACGTTAGAGGACCTTGAAGAGACCATATTAACACAGTAGACAGTGTTACTTGGCTGTTGCTTTGTACATGGATCATTGGTCACCTCCAGGAGAAGTGACATAAGTTTGCCTCCACGCAGTCCCGATTCAACACCTATGGCACCAGAAGGCATCCTTTCCACAAATTCCAACCACCTCAGACGCGTCCCCCGAATGAACGCCACCAAATCTGGCACGTCATACATTTGTCTCAGCTCAGCATTTCTCAGGATTCTCTACGCAGCGTTCTCTCAAATAGGGCCAAAAATCTTTCATTCCCAGAAGATCAAAATCTGCTTACTAGTCGTCAGAGTCCATGTCTCGCATCCGTATGTGACTACGGGACGGATTATTGTCTTTTAAATTGTGAGCTTTGACCTTCGTGAGAATCCTCTAAACTTGAGCGTTTTCCTGACTGCCCAAAATCATCTGTTCCCCGCAGCAACTCTTGTCTTGATCTCTGTTGTCATTTAAAAATATCCATAAAAAATGGTAGCCATCGCGTAGAATACATGCGGAGCAGTCATAGGCAATTTGAGTGCGCGGTTAAATTAATGCCATGAAATAAATAGATTCTCTAGCAATGTATTTAATATCCAACATTTTTTCAATAAAGTCCTTCATTTTCTTGTTTTTTTTTGAGAAACTATATATAAGATTTTTTATAATTTCTAAATATTTTCAAGAATTTGACTACCTTTTAACAAAAAACACCACCGATTTATTTTTAAACGTCTTTGTGTTCTGTTAGTGACCTTTGAAATTGGTATTTGTAGTAGGTCTAATAGACCACGATTGTAGTTCAAATGGACTATCGTCGTAGTTCATATTAACCTATAAGTGATAGAGTTAGGGTTTTGTGTTTCGAGGATATGTTTTTGACGCAGCTGCTCGGCAGCATAATAGTTTTAGATTAGTTGATTCTCATTGGTATAACTTTATTTTTGAGATTAAAGTGTTTAATGATACTGTTTGAAATAAAATAATAAAATTATTAAGTAAGTAATTAATTTAAATTCCAGATTTCTGTGTAAATTTTTTTGGTTCTAAAGACATGATCACCTAGTAGAATCAACTCAAATAGTTAATAGAACATAGTTTAATTTTTTTTTCAATAAACCTATCAAGAAAATTTACTGATATCTAAAATATAAACTGACAACTTACGGAAATCACCGCCAAATTTAATACCTGGTTTAACTACCCAATTTTTAGTCTTGAAATAAGTATAAACGGCATAATTTATAGTAAAATGAGGGTCACATTCTGCAAACGCCTTCCATAATTCATCCAAATTTATTAAACTAGATTCCTTATAAATTTCAAGAATGTCTAGATTCGAAAGAAAAAACGCTTCTTCCAAGCTTAAACAAACGATCTCGTTGATTCCGGATCGATCTATTTGGTAATTTGGTTTGAGATTTGTAAAATATGAATCGTATTCATCATCTGAATCAGGAACTGATATAACTTTCTGAGGATGTACAGCTTTTTTATTACTCAATTTAACTCTCCGTTCATACTGCCGATTTCTTAAAATGCTCACTTTGTCTACACTGAAGAGTGGATAATTCCTAGAAAATATTCCCTTTCCGTAATATCCCATTGCAACAATATTTTTCATGTTTTCTAATTGATCTACGCTCACTGATATTCCATTAAAAGTCCCTTTTATCTTACAAATACTTCCGTCTTTTTTCAAAATTATAGGTAACGGGAGATTTGGAGCTAACTTACAGTTTTTCTTCGATCTTGAAGTATTTAATTCCATAATAAAATTAATTTGATCGTATTATAAATATTGGTTAGAGATGAATAAAATAATATTTCTTCTTCTTTTTAAAATCAATCAGAACGTTTACGTAGGTGCTTCTAAGTTATCCGATATAGGTAGTATCTAGTCGTACGAAGATCGGACAATTAATATTTTGACTTTAGTGTATCTAAATAACAAAATTCTTTCAACTTAACCTAATTAGAGGATTACGACTCTTTTGGTTTGAGAGAATCTATTAGTATGATTTAATGTTATTCGGAATAAGTTCATATTTATTTTATTTTTCAAAAATGATCAACATATTTTACTAACTCATTGGAAAAAATTCTCCTTAAGATTTTATGGTCTGTTTATGGCCCCAATCATTTTATACAATTACGATTGTATTTTGTGAAAATATCCTTATAAGTATTTTTTATTATTAATACGATTGTCGTATAATTAACAATAACCCTTGACATAACCTCAAATAACGCGGTTGAAGTGGATAGTCTAAAATTTAACAAATTAATTGAAAAGATTCGTACTTTTATGAAAGTAAATAAAATGTTTAATATCTTACGGCATTGTGTGCAACAACACACAATTAAGAACACGTTAGGTGTACAATCTGTAAGAACGTTTTTATCTCCTGCATATTATTGTAACGAAGTATGGGATAGGCGATTAAATTCACCAATTTTACAAAAAGTAAATGTTGACGAGTTTTTCTATGAACTAGATCAGAGATATCAGAAAACTAAGGAATTGAGTGCAGTAGATGTGGATCTATTCGTGAACGCAATTAAAAATGAATATTACGTTGAAGAATTATTAGACATTCTACATAAACTCCGATTAACTGCAGAAACTTGTAATACATTAAGCTCAACAAATCACGGTGCAGTGAGATTATTAATGCAATACGGAACTATGGAGAATTTAGCTAACGTATTGGATGATAGATTAAATTATGGTATATTCTTAGATTTTTACACCGCTAATATATTAATGGATATGTGTTGGAAGAAGAAAGATTTCGTTTCCGGTTCTCGAATAGCCAGTCAATTGATGTTACAAGAAGATTTTGATCATCCCATTTCCACCAGTTTATCATTATTACATTGTTATAATTATCTTTTGAATCCGAATGGTTGGCCGGAATATGAAAAACCCGAAGAACCTGAAGAAGAAGTCAAAGTTAGAGTGAAATTTGTGAGAAATCCATACTTTGACGATCATTTCGATCTAAGGGATCCTAATAAAATTGTTGGTAAAACTTTAGCAATGTTCACGGAAGGTAAAAATGATTCTTTGAATAGATCTTTCAATATTTTGGGAAACGTTTTGTTTGGTAAAGAGGAAAAAGCTACAGGGGCTTTGGATGATTGTGTTAAAAAGGGAATACCACTTTATAAAGAAATAATAAATTTAATTCCACCAGATTATACTCCCGAATTATTATCAAAAATAGATATCGAATCAAGTGATGTACAAACTTTATTATCGAAATCTGTTGAGAAACAAGTACATTTAGCTTCTGAAAGGGACATTGCAGAACAGTGTAAAATTTATCTCTCTTGGGAAGATGAAAGAATTAAAGCTATTGAATTACAAAAACAACGATTATCAACTATCAAACGTCTCCAAAATATCGAATCCCTTCATATTGCACTTAAAGAGAAACAAACAAGATTATGGTTCTTCGAAAACGAAGAGAATATCGAATTAGCTATTGAAGATGGAAAAAAGGTCGCACCGCAAGAAAAGAAGAAAGTTAAGAAGACTAATGATGAGAACTACATACCTCCTGAAATACGTTAGAATGTACATTTAAGTGAAAAAATAAAATACAATTTGTTTTTCTATTATTTACCTAATCAAAAAATTTTTGTAATACAAGGTACATTCATAAAGTAAATTCTCGCGATAACAATGCTTTTGTTCCGCGCAGGCCCAACAGTCACCTTGTGACGTAATTATGAAGCCATTTTGAATTCCATGTTGGTTATGTATAAAGGGTACATTCCACTAAGCATTCACGACCGCGATATTTCCCGTCCAGAGCGTTATAATCGTAAACCCAAGTGGAATGGCTTTTGAGCGTTGATATAAATATTAACCAATGACAAAACAGAAAAAATAAAGCGAAAGTTTTTAGAGGTTATGTTAAAATGTGTAGGTTATGGAATTTTTTAGTTGAGTGGTTAACTAATTTACATTGAAGTAAAATCAAAATATTTTCTGCGTTAATAATAAAATATTTAGTCTTAGTTGCTATGTAGAACGCCAGAAAGAGTATTTCAGGCGCTGTGAACGCTTAGTGGAATGCACCGAAAGACTTCCACAAAAAAGAAGAATCCTTAGGTTATGTGCATATTTGAACCAAACATGTAATAATCCTGTAGGAATATTTGGTATGGGAAAAAACGTCCCTACGTTACGGTGCCGAAAATACTCATTTTCTCTCGTTCGGGACACTTTATCTATACTGCGCATGCTTGAGAATGCGCAGAGCCGAGCTGGAACTTCGGAAGATAGAGAAATCTATCATCTATCCATTTTTAGTGAAACAGTATTTTGAAATGTATAATTGTAGTCATGCATAAGTGATTGTAATAATCTTCTGTTAGGAGGACTAGAGAGAGGTTTTAGGTTAGAATAGAAATCTTTGCGTTTAATTGACAATACAAGCACAGTGTTGCTGTAACTAGTAGCTCGTGTCACAAACTTGCGATCGGGGGGTACATGAGAATCTAAGAATTGCATATCGCAATCAAATCACTTCCTTTGGTGATCATTTGCTTTTGAGTTGGGAATATCGGCTCTGAAGTCTTTATGAGGTGCAAGTACAAGTAAAATGTTTTTCTATTGTATTAAAAATACGATATTCAATCGTTATTTATTAAAAGTGTAATTTGTTAATAAAATGTAGAAAAAAATATAACAAATCTTTATTATCAAGAATATCACAAATATATTGCATATGAAAAGGCACGTTAAACAAAATATTTCAAGTTATATACAAAAACTTGCTACAAAAAGTTCCAATACAGTTTCAGCTGTTGTACATTCCTTCTATTAAATAATCCATTCGCCTATAATTTCTGTGTTGCCACCAGTCCTTTCCCTTTTTATACAACAATGAAATTAGCACAGCAACCAATGGAACTGATAATATAACAGCTACTATTGGCATGATGTAAGCCGCTCTCCTCACTCTTTTATCCATATTGGTGTCCATTTGAGATATACTGGGACTATTCACCTGTACTTTCAATGTATCAACCAGTTCATCATGTACAGTTATAATCGGTTTGTGTGGCTTTACAGTTGTTGAAATATTCAATTTAGGTAAAGAACTTTCATTATTTTTTTTCAAGTCTGGATTAGTAACTAATATCTTCGAGGTATGTTGGGAATAATTAGGTTTGGTAGTAACATGCTCTCTGCCATTATGAGTATTATGAAGAGATTTTGTGTTGGCTTTAGTTTCGTTCAATGACGCCTTTTCAAATGGTTTAAGTATCGTCGGAATATTAGCGTTTGTTGATTGGTTAACTTGTGTCGTGTTATTTGAGTTTATTTCTAGCAGAAAGCATAAAATAAGTAATAATACTTGTAGAACGTAACTGTCAATAAACTGTGCCATTTCTTTGCCATTTACCACTTTTTTCACTTATAAAAATTACTATCAAACAATTTTACGTTAACATAAGGATTGTTGGCACTTATTTTGTAATGATACACATGATTTAATCTTAATTTAATGTTGAAGTTATTACTACCGAAAAAAATTTAGTTGTGACAGGAGCGAATAATCGAAATACGTCCAGAGATATCGATTGTTAAGGTACAGGGAATTATATAAATAATTTTTATACTTTTATTGAAACTTAATCAAATTATATTATTCGCAATAATGTTTTTGTCCATTATAGTTGGATTTTTAAAAAAATTATAATTATTTCCTAAATATCGAGGAATTGATTTTACTAGATATCGATCTTAATCGATGGATCAATGTCAAAAACAGCAATAATGCTTCTAAATGTTCTTGATTTTAGGTTTTTCTGTTTTAAAATTATTAAAAAAACTTATTTTAAAACAGAAGATACCTAAAATCAAGAACATTTGGAAGCATTAATATAACAAAAGGCCTAAGAAAACAAACGGCATTAATATTTTGACATTTGACAAAATCTTCTTTATCGCTATAGCAGTCGTGTACAACTTAATATCAAGTTACACAAGTGTCTTAACGAAGCACTACCATTTTTTAGGAATGAAGACCACTATTTTGTTGTCGATGAAGATATTTCATATTTCACTATGATTATGGTTGACATGAGGTGTTTGGAGGTTATTTAATGAAGAAAATTGAATTTGCACTTCCAAATATTGTATAAAATATACAGTTTTAAAATTTATAATTTTTGTGGTGTGTACTTAAGGTATCTTATGAAGCGTTCCTTCTTAAAAATTATTTGAACCAGAACATCAGATGGAAATGTCTCAAGTTGAATCAATGCCAAATCTTCAGGAAAAAAACATAAAGAAAAATATTTTACCCAAAAAATTGAACTTTAAATGCACAGTAGAGAATTGTGGTGCGGCATACAGAAAAAAATGGTTATTAGAAGATCATGTTAGAAAGCACTTCAAAGAGGTAAATACATGATTATAATGGATGTTTTTTTATCTAAATATACTGTAAGTATAAGATAAATATTTCTATTTCGTGATGATTTGGGTTATTTAGTTCTCCCTTAATTTAAATTTCGTTTAAAAACATATAAAATCTTGACTTAATTTTTGGTCAAAACGTCAAGGTTCTTTCTGTTCTCAAACGAAATTTCAATTAAAGAAAACTTAAAATCAAGACAAATCACGAAATTTATATAAAAATGTCTAAGTAAAAATCTGAAGAAAATTAATTATTTTTATAGAGGCCATTTGCTTGCACTGTCGTAGAATGTACAAAAACGTTCACTAAAGAGCCTCATTTGAGACGACACGTTGCTATGGTACATGAAAAAGTTTGTGAACTACTATGTGATGTCCCAGACTGCGGAAAAATATTTAATAATAAATATAGTTTAAAAAAACACAAAAACAAAATACACACACAAGTTGAATTCCCTTTCATATGTAATAATTGTCAGAAAGGATTTAATAAAAAATGGAAACTCAATCAGCACATGTACGAACATACAGGAGAACCGCCTTTTAAGTTAGTAACCACATTTTTCGTTTTGTGGTCAAATTTATATAAATTTTTTTATAGATGTAGCAAATGTAACTTTGGTTTTTTGTTGCTGCGAGATTTGACTAAACACACGAGAAATCACAAAAGTTATACATGCAATTGTGGAGAGATCTTTGAAAAATGGTCCCTCCTAAGGCGTCACAAAAAAAATAATTGCGAATATATAGGTATGATAAAAAACTTATTCTAGTACTTTTGTTTTTTTATAGACAGATATATTTTTTCCTATAGTGCTTATTTTATTGCTAACTGTTAGTAAAAATGTTTCTAATGTCTCATCAATTAGTAATCAGTGCACAATCGTTTTCTGATTAGTACATCTTATTATTATCAAATATACAAGATATGGGGGAAAATACTGTAAATTTATTTCAAAAAAATGTTATATCTGCTCTATCATGATATGGTTTTAAAAAAGTTTCCTTTCTGAACATTTCTAAACCAGATGCGAACAAATAAAAAGTCTTTCAGTAACTAAATATCCAGCAATCAAAAGTGTCTTGCTGCATGGCACATTACAGTGAGGAAAAATCAAACTGTGGGCCGTCTTTTTCCACATTTCCATTTGTTTCTGGGATTGAAAAATCAGCAATCACAATTAAAATGTATCCCATCAGCTAATTGGCTGGCATACAACTTAGTATCTCCAAGTTCTTCAAAAGCATGATACGGTCTACTACAGTGAAGGTGCCTCATTTAAGATCTATAGGGAGTCATCTTGCCAAGATCTCTGTGGAGAATATCATTTGATACATACACCATTGCACGAAATATTTTGGTTTGACACCTCCGGAGAATATCCATATTTGGTTTACTAGCATAACTTCAAAGTTCTATGCCATAAGTCCATATTGGCCTCCATTTGACGTTGCCAAAGGCTTATGTCTTCTGAGAAACCGATCAGGCGCTTTGGCTTGAACCTTTTGATGTAATTAATGCTCGTGTCTTTGCTGAACAATCACAGATGACATGGATTGCAAATTCATCCTTTACAGCTTACTTTATTGCTGTGAATCCGACCTGTGCCGTCGAGGATATCTTCGTTATACCCTTGCAGAGCTTCCTCTATCTCTTGGAATCTCTGAGAATTTTTGATTATTTTGTACAGTGACAGAGTGATTTTAGTATGGACGTGAGGGTAAGGAATATGCAGTCGTTATCACTAAGAAAATATCACCAGAACTGTGTCATATGGTGGAGAGTTAGTGATGGTGTATATTTGAGAGCTTACAGGCATTATTGGGGACAATTTATTTCAAGCACTTGGGGGGTCGGGGTTTAGTTAGAAGAGGTTCTCCATTGGTTGAACTGTAGTTTTATTGAGATTTCCAAGTGGGGTAATTACATCAAATATTTGTGTAATTTTTAGTAAAGAATTGCAAGAAATGTGGAACGACTTTCACCACAAAACATGGTTTAAGGGATCATTATAAAGAGTGTGAGAAAAGTGAAAGCGAAAAAGAAACTTTCCGTTGTCCTTATTTAAATTGTACTAGAACTTATCTGTATAAACGAAATCTGAACTGGCATATAACCCAGTTTCACGAAAAGGACGAAAATGAAGAAAAAACTTTCAAATGCGTCGAAAAAGGATGCGGAAAAGTTTTTTCTAATAAGGTGATCATTTCGATTTAACAATATATTTTCTTGTGAATAAATCAGTTGGTTTCAGTATTATTTGAGTCGTCACGTTAAGTTACATCTTAAAGTTATTGAAGCGTGTAAACCCAGGGCTCCGAGGAAAGATAAAGGATTGAAAAAAAGTTTGATGGCCTCCATTTTATCCGGGGCTATATTGAATCAGAAAGAAATGATTACGAACGATGATAATACGAAGATAATTGAAGTAAAATAGCTCGAAAACACATTTTTTTAAATAAAGATTCAACAAAATTTATGTGTAAAAATTTATTTTCCCAGTCACCATTATTCTATACTATCACAGTCCCCTCGTTTTTTGGTTCTAGAAAATTTTCTTTCTTTAAACCCACAGGAAAAAATTCATAGGTGTTAAATCGGGTCTGCGTGGAGGCCTACTACTCCAGGAAAGGTGACTTACCTTTCCTAGATGTTCATTCTTTAATTTAAAAAAATTATTTTTTGTTTCATTTTCATAGATTTAATATTGAAAATAGAGAGACCTAGTTACAGGAGCTTGTTAGGTTAGGAAGTGTTGATAGTGAAAGGAAGATCATAGATATACCTATAGTGACTTGAGGTTTGTTATTGGTAGCTGAACTGGAACTGAGCAGTTTATGAGTGTATAGAATTAGTTCGATCGGATACAAAGAACGATATAGTGCAGAACAATGGAGCATTTGTTAATTGTTGTGTGTATATGTTATTTGATGTGATTCAGGTATTAGTACTTTTTGATATTTTACATTCGTCCAATGACGTAGTGGGTGAACTAGTTCTCTTGCACTGTTATTTAAAAAAGCGGCACTAGCGCTGGTTCTGCTCCAAAGCGCGCTTTAATGTAGATTTCCTGAACTAATTCTACCAGTGCAGCTGTCAAGAGCAAACCTTTGATAAGTTCGTTATAACGTTGAAGTTTCGAGTGGGAGAAACGAAAAAGGAATTGATAGAGAGTGTTAAATCGGTTATCTTTTTCTCTTGCATACTCTCCCTTGTTTATCTTTCATTCCCATTACATCTTAGACATACTTTTCTTTATTTTAATTAATACTTAAGTCCCTTAATTTGAATTAGAATTATTTGGAACAAAATTGCCCAATCCTGGATGAATGTATGTTAGTTTTTGTATGGTCATCGTAAAGAGATTTGTAGGGTATTTTTGGGTAGTATAAGGGAAATTTGTTTTATAAAAGGTGTGTTGGAGTTGGCCCTGAAATAGGAGTTGCTCCTCTGCAAGGCTGGAGTTGTGATATATTTCTCGTATATACATTTACAGTACTTATTGATATTTTTTAGTATTTTTAGTTGGTGTTGGAAATCTTTTATTTTCATTAAAAAAGTAAGTTTTAATTAGAATATTTATTTTATTTACTTATGTTAATTACATCAGTATAAATTACAGGGAATTAATGATTTTTCTTTTTCTCATCTGTTCTAACCAATCTGCGAGTTGTTCTGGGGGCTTCTTTGGGCTTGTCGGGAAATGTTCAGGAGGTTTACCCTCTTCTAATTTAACGAAATAATGGCAATGGAAATATTCAACTTTTCCAACTCTGTGTCTTGCATGTCGTCTGAGACCCTTGATCACTTCACCTTTTCCAACAAATGATTCAGCTGAAATGAGTAATATACTTTAAACACCAGATCGTTAGGTTAATTTAGTAAATTACATACCGACCCAAAGGTTACTAGGAAACTCTACATTGTGGTCTCTAACTGCCATTTCTTTTGCTTCTTCTAAAACTTGTCTAACGTCGGCAGCACCCTTCTTAACAACAAATTTTAACTGTTTAATAGCTTCATCAACTGACATTCCCCTAATAAAATACGCTATATACCACATTTTCCAAGGGCTGTACTTGATATTAGTTTTCTGATGACAAATAAACTGAAATATGTAAAAATTGTATATTACTGCTTAGCATTATATTATGTTACACTTACAGCTGGTCTTCGTTCTTCGGTTGCATTTTGAGGTGGATACATTTTTTCGTTATACTTTAACCATTTTTTCGTAGACCTATCTTCATTTTGCCAAGCGCTACTAATGTTCGACGTATGAATTTGTGTATTTTGAATTTTCATAAATTGGAACAGAGGTTGGATATTAAATATATTTATTTTTCTAACAAACATTTTAAATTATTTTTAAAAATCTATGATTAACCTATTTTCAATTATAATATTTATTATACTACCTCTTCTTCTTTTTTATGTTACGTATCTGCATAATTCAAGTACTCTTTTAGAAATGTGTCAAATTAAATTTTGTTACCATTGTCTCTTTAACAAAACTAAAATTAGTAGATAAAACCGAATACTTGTTTCATAATAACTCATACATGGTATATTTTACTTAATGTTCCTACGAATGTAAGATTTCCTTGTTTATTGTGGCTGTGAATAGTTCTCGCCCAGCCAGTTCGAAACGAACGGGGAATTTTTGTTGTTGAATTGGCTGTTACAGTTGGCAGTTCTCCCGTTTGGTTCTCTGATTGCAACCATTGAATTAAAGGTTGAAATTCGAATCGATTTAAAAATCGATCTTTTTTGTAAAGAATCGCCATCCATTCCAGACCGACGCTCCGTTCTAGGGCCGTAACATGTGAACCACTTCGATTTTTTTATGCATCGTTCATCAGGTTTGCCTTGAATCGATATTTTTTGGAAAGAATCGTCATCCTTACTAGGAGCGACTTCAATTTTTTAAGGAATCGATTCATCAGGATGACCTCGAATCGATTTGAAAATCGATCTTTTTTGAAAAGAATCGCTATGCCTAAAACAAAGTAGATTCTCCAAAATACTTGCAGTGGTTTTAAGGAAAGTAACATTAACCAGACTAAAAGGCAGAAAAAATTAATAGACCTGGGGGCAAATCCGGCCCTGGTCCTTCACATTTTTGTTGTTTTTTTTTACCCTATAAAATTCAAATTGCATTAAAACTTGATGGTATGTTAAATTCATATATTTCAAATCTCAGAGACAAAAATGTTTTATTGAAAAATTTCTTATAAATAAGTATGAAATATAAAAAAATCGAAAGTTAATTATTTAAATACAACGGTATCTAACATGGCCCCCAAGCACTGCACAATGTTGTTGGTCATTAGCACGTCGACTTTTTCTTCTAAATGCCTTTTGGGATCCTGTTTGCCGACATTTTTAATTGCCAACTGCTCGGGCGTCATTTTCTCTTCTTCTTCTAATGCCTTATTATAATTTTTAGCTAATTCCAACATATCGGCAACAGTTTTTTCATTAACAGCACAATTTTCCGTATAATCTGATAAAGTTAGACCATCCATCCATGATTTTTTGTGAAGATTCAGAAGCATTTTTTGTTCTAATTCATTTTTTCTATAATTAATACTGATAGAGTAATAATGTCGATTCAAACCATGAATTAAAGCTTGTACGGAAGGTTTCTGTAAATGTCCCAAATTAGACGTAGTTTGACGTGGTTCCTGACCCAATACCATCATATTTGGATTAATTAACCTAAAATAAATCTCGTTTTTCCTATTGATAAATTATATTGAATTTACTTACCTAAATGCATCAATAACAACTTTTCCTTTCACTGATTGAATTGGATCGACTACAACTGCTACGGCTCTCTCCGAAAGTGCCTCAAAACTTTGTTGAGTATTGATATCGACTCCTGATAACCAGCATCCAAATCCGGGATGAGAATGGTACCATCCTACCACCATTTCAGGTCTACCTGTTTGTCTCAACATATCTAACATTTTTGCTTGAAAAACAGGATCTACTGCTTCTACACTTACCCCAGTACCAGTCTGAGGCATTGCGAAGACATCAATAACTCGTACGGTATAATCATCGACGAATTCGCCTTAAATTACAAAATATTAAGTACTTACTTAAAATTGAATATTTCTCATTTACCCAACATTAAGCCCATAACTTCCATAGGTACTCCAGCACGACCGTGCTTTAGCATTTTAAGCAATGCTAAGGAAGATATGTATACCTGTTCGGCGGTATCTACAACAGGAGCGTCAGAAGGAGGTGGTGCTTGAGTTAAACCTGGTACACCACCACCTAATCGAAGAAGTCTATCCATTTTTCTTTTAATCGATGTAAAACGTAAATTAGTAATTAATTTAACAACAGATAACTACCAGAAACTTGAACTAGTGTTATTCTTCTGACAGAAGAACTGCAAATCACTGAATATGTTTGTTCTACTAACTACGTCGAAAGATTCTAAGGCGAACCGGATTTTAACAGAGCAAAATCATCGAATTGAACGTTTTTTTAAGTTGGCTATCTTTGTAAACACAATTATCTGTCATGTTTATTCTCTGATGTCAATTACAAGTCAAGTCACAAGACTTCCAGTGAAATCATACTAGTAAAAAGGGTGTAAGTTTTTGAATTCGTTTATCGATATAAATTTTAAAAATGGCATCTAATTTGACCGCCGGAGCGGATCATAACATTAAAGACATAATTACGTCTTTGGATGATGATAAAACAGGTATGCGAATTTTAATGCAATAATTAGAAAATTAAAATATAGTTTGTATTTTCATGTGTAACTTCAATAGTTTGTATCTTCCCATTTTTAAATTTTCATATGTATATTTTTTATATTATTGGTACCATTAAAAGAAAAAACTAATTATAAAACTATTAAGTATGACACTAGTCAGCTGATTATCATAAACATTCTATAAATACCGATTTAAACACACCCAAAATAATTAATTTTCAATTTAAAGGTCTGGTGAGTCCTTTTGATCATCATAATTGATAATATCATTATAGATTAGACAAAAAATCTTCATAATACACTTTTTCTTCATGTCCCATTCACTACAATTCTCAAGTTGTATCATACCATAATATAAATAAGCAACATTCTGAACTGGATCTAAATCACTATATAAATGAATTTTCGAGTGTTTTGAATGAGTATTGGGAACTTAACTATCTATTACACGTTTCTAAAAAAAATTTCTTTTTGTTGTAGATATGCTGGCTGCCACTAGTGTATTACAACAAAGAGCCACTGATATTAGAAATCAACATGTCAACTGGTTATCATATTTACAGTAAGATCATTAATTTTCCTCATAAGAAAGAATCATTAACGTTTATACAAATTCTATAATAAAAACTTCAAATATATAAATTATTTATTAATAAAAAAAATAAGAAACTTAAAAAATATAAATAAATGTAAAGAAAATTTCTATAGAATAAAATAACAATAGCAAGTTAAAAAATGTCGATAAGGTATGTTTTAAAAGTTATAAACAGTGTTGATAAGGTTTAAGGATTATTCTTCATGGCTCAAATCAAAGGAATCGGAGCTATATACAAGGACTAATTAAGTTTAAATCAACCACATATCTCATAATCAACAGTAATCATAGTTCATAGTAGTGTTGTGGGTGGTCGATGGCAATCAAGCACATAGGACTTCTTATAGACCCCACTTGACATTACCAAAGGTCGATGTCCATTGAAAAGCTGATCAAGCACTTTTATTTGAACCTTTTGATGTCATTGGGCAAGCTACGAGGCCAAATCTTTGAATCATGCTCGCGTGTGTGCTGGAAACTCACAGATAACTTGATCATCTGTAATACTCATAGTATAGAGATGGTATCTTAGATGACTGTGTCAGGTTAAAATTCCAGTCTCTGTTGGATTTTGCGTCTATTTAATTACAGCACTGGTTCGGTAAGAGAGGCAAAAGGTCTATCTAGGTGTTATTTCATGTCAGTTGTTCCAAAAGCAATCAGTTTGCAGAATATCAAGTCTAAAATGATCAGGGACCGTATACAAGCCTTAGAAGAGGTAATATTGGATTCTAGGATACCAAGGAGATGAAGAGACCATTCTAGTCAAATAAGAATTGGGAAAAATCATTGTATGCGGCTCATCCAGGTTTATATTAGACTTTATGCGCGAGAATTATAAGGATAATAGTAGGTCAATATGCAGACGTACATAAAACAAGTGGAAAATAGTATATGTGAGCTCTACTAGGAACTAGACATGTGTTGTATAACTTTGAAGGTTCTGGTATAGAAAGATAGTCCAAATGGGGGTCTTATATGGACTTTCGAGATTGTGGAATCAATTTAAAAGGATCGGAATGAGCATTTTAACATCAGATAGAGGACATCATAATATATATGTATTGTTTGCATTGGATACAGATATATGATCATCTTGGTTTCAATTAGAACTATTTTTTCACAATTAAGATTCCCTAGATACATACCATGTATTTTAATATAATATTCATTCGGATGGTGTAATACAAATTGTATCTAACTTAGTATATATAAGGAAAGTCTTAAATTGTGTGATATTAGTGTGAAAGAAGAATGGTGGACAAAGATAATACAATATGTTAAAGCAACATCACGTAAGAAGCTGAATAAAGAAGAAAAGTAAAAAGTTGTAAATGATGGAACAACATATTAGTCCAAAATAAAATAGAAAAGAGAATGGAAAAGTAAATACAACAAGAAGATCAAGTGGAAATGGGATGAAATGAGAAAATAATACAAAAGAATCTGAAGGGAATGGATAAAAGAAAAAAACATAAAGCCTACACATAGTAAAGTATGAAAATGGAAAAATGAGTTGAGGAAGCATGAATAAAATATTTGAAACACTATGAAAAAAAATGAAAAATGGGAAAGTACCAACATTGAGTAAAAAAAGTGGAGATTTATTACAATGCGGAACTCCATGAAGAATTATTTTAGTTGATGAAGAAAATATGCCAACGGAGCAAAGGGAAGGGTTAATACTGAAAATGAAAAGTCAAGAAATTAATGCCAAGAAGATGAAGTAAAAAGAGAGAAGAAAGAACAGCAAAGTAAACATTACAAGAAGGGAATTTGAAGTGGCAAAGAAATTCAAGTGGTGTAGGTGTCGTACTGAATGAGAAAAAGTAAGAGAAGAAGAGGTGTAAGATGTAAATGAAGAAGTAGAAGTAGTTCTGGAAGGATAGAGAATAGAATCATCACTGGTGATGAAAAATGGTAACATAGTTCGAAAACGATCATGGAGCTGTCAGTTTGGTTAGATTATAAAGTTGTTGTGTTTTTTGAGCTGCTTCCAAGGAACCAAACGATCAGTTCTGATCTTTACTGTCAACTATTAATAAAACTGGATGAAGCAATAAAAGAAAAACGGCTAGAATCGTTAAATCGGAAAGGTTTAGTGTTCTACCTTGATATTGCAAAGCCTCAATATCTTTGACAACTCGTTTGGCTTGTTTGGGAAGTGATGCCCCATACAGCGCTGATTTGGCACCATCTGATTACCATTTATTTCGAAGTTTACAGAATTCTTTGAACGGTCAAACTTTGATGACCTTCAATCACATCTGATTCATTTTTTTTTGCTGATAAGGACCAGAACTTTTACTGGTTTCAATTTGGAATAAAATATTTGTTCAACTGGTGATAAGGGACATATCTTTTTCCCTTTTTCTACTAATTTTTTTTTGTAGATCCCAGATGATATCTCAAGAGGACTACGATTTTATTGTAGCATTCGATGTTCCAGATAGTGCGAAAAGAGAAGAACTTTTGCTAAAAAATAGAAATCAATGCGCCCAAACGTTCCTGAATTTATTAGGTCACGTTTCCAAAGACCAAACGCTACAATACATTTTAGTTTTAGTGGATGATATGCTACAGGTAAATCAATAAATGCTAATTCTTATATATTCCGAGCTTTCGAATATATAGGGAAAGTTTCCTGACAAGCTTTTTATTTACTTTCGTGTCTGGCATGCAACGAAGTGCAAATTATTTTTATTTCCACATAATTTTATTATACGTTATATTTTATAAAAATTAAATATACCAAGTTCTACTCTCGGAGATAGCATCACTGGTTCAAATCAGGACAGAAACTTCTAAATTAAAGGATAAGATCCTAATCATCAAGTCCAAAATGAATAGGAAGCTTACAGCACCTGAAATTCAAATGCGGTTCAATGAAAATCAATATAAATAGATATCAGTTAGTTTAGTAAACAAAAGTTTACAAAAAGCTGGCCTAAATGGAAGAATTTCTACAAAGAACTAGTTTCATGGACAATCATGATGGATATGCTCACCAATAGAAGTGTTTGGTCACCTAATACCAAAATAGATACTGCCAACTCACCCTTAGAACCTTTTTTGTAACAAAGAACCAGAAAAAAAAACTAGAATGAGCCCTTGCACACAAAGAATGGACAGTAGAAGACTGGAAACAAATCCTGTGGACTGATGAGTCCAAATTCGGCTTATAATGGTGTGGGGGTGTTTTTCATGGGGGGTTAAAGGAACCCTGGACAGAATTGGTTACCACTACATATTAAAAACGCATGCTAACCCTTCTGGGATGCGCCTTATTGACCGTGGGTATGTATTTCAACAAAATAACGACACAGAGCAGACATCTAAGCTTTGTCTCAACTATTTAAAAAATAAAGAAGTTAGTGGTGATTTGAGAAATTAAGAAATGGCCCCTAAAATCTCTGGATCCGAATCCGATAGAATTATTGTGGGATGAACTGTATCGGAAAGTTGAAAATTGAATCCTTGGAAAGCTCTTCAAACTTCTTGGAATGATATACCAAAAAGTGTGTTAGAAAAACACACGGTGGCCGTCAGTGGTGGTTTCTTTGATGAAAAGAAAGTGTGGGAATATCAAAAGAGACAAAATATGTTCGTGGTTTTAATAATAGAATGTTATCTTTCAATATTTTTAAAATAAAATTTGTTTTATTTTACTTTTAATAAATTTTCATCTTGTCCGGAAACTTTCTGTCGGCATTGTGTATATATTTTGATTTTTTTATTTTAATTTATTTATATTAAGGAGAATCGAAGCCGCGTGGAAATATTCCACGAATACGCCAATAAGAAGAAGGAATCAGTATGGGGACCGTTTTTGAATCTTCTCAATCGTCAAGATGGTTTTATAACAAACATGACTTCGAAAATAATAGGGAAGATAGCGTGTTGGTCTCATACTCTAATGGAACGATCCGATTTACATTTCTACTTGACGTGGCTCAAAGATCAATTAAAAATGCAGGTACGTACTCACATAATTTTCAAACATCTTCGGTTATTATATTTTGATTTCGGCAGCTTCACATTTGTTTCAAATTGTTGAATAGGTTTTTAACCCCGTATAATTTTAGTTGTTAAGTTGAATTTCCTACAGGAACACAAGTGTAAAATGGCATGTTCGGCAGGTCCGAGCAATTTTCCAAAAAAAGAAAAACGTAGTTGCATAGACATAATCCGGGGTGCCAATTCCATATTGTTTGGAATGTCCCTTGAAGATGCTACGAGACTAGCTCAAGAGGTAGCAAAATTGTATAGAAAAAAAAATAATTTTTTTTAAACGAATCTGCTGTGTTGGTAACGTTAAGTGTTGTGTTCTAACATAATTTTTTTGCTCGAATAAGTAGATGAAATTAACAAATGCGCGCGTGGAAATAAAACACAAAAAAAAAGAATCGATGACATCCGATGTGTTTTATTGCTGCCTGATGAAATGTTCGTAGAAAATTTTTATTCGTCGTCGTTGTGTCGTCCGTTTGTTTGTTATGGTTAACGAAACCCTCCCCCCCATTAATCCCCCGTTAGCCAAAATTTAATAAAATAAAAAAACTTATTACCAGAGATCGGAAAATGAGGTTTACTACATTTACCACAACGGTTATAAATAAAATTTATTTTTGTAATTATTTCTAACTTGAAATAAATTGCAGATGGGTCGATTATTTTTTAATGTTTACACACTTTCTTCAATTGCTTAATTCCTTACGAAAGTGTTGTCGAAATCATTAAAATGAGTATTCGATCTTTGCCGTTAAATCTTTTTCTTCCTGTAGGCCCTTTCTTCAGTTTAGAAACGAAAAATAGTCACTAGAAGCTGAATCTGGACGAATAGAGGAGTAATTATGGTCAAATTTATGTAGATTGTATATATGGGTACAAAATATAGTCACAAGAAGCTAAATCCGGGCGGATAAAGGAGCAATTTTAGCCTGATGTGTATACTGCATATGTAGGTACAAAACATAGTCACCAGAGACTAAATCTGGACGGATAAGTCAGTAATTGTGGCCAAATTTATGTTGACTGTATATATGGGTACAAAAAATAGTCACTAGAGGCTAAATCTGGCAGAATAAGGGAGCAATTGTAGCCAAATTGATGTTAAATGTATACATAATTTCAAAATATAGTCATTAGAGGCTAAATCTGGGCGAATAAAGGACAACTTTCAGTCTGATGTGTATACAGCATATGTGGATATAAAATATAGTCACTAGAGGCTAAATCTGGACGGATAAAGGAGAAGTTTTAGTCTGATGTGTATACTGTATATGAGGGTACAAGAAATAGTCTCTAGAGGGTAAATTTGGGCGAATAAGGGAGTAATACCACCTTTGCATTTTCATGATGCAAAAATATTTATTTATATTCTAAAATCTTCATTAAATAGATCCAGTAAGTGGGATAATATTCGTCATGACTAATTTTAGCTTTTAAATTTAGTTAACAGATTGTTTAGTGCTGAAATACCCCGGAAAATCCACTATTTTGACAATTTTTTAATCATTGTTATGTTGTATTGAATCAATCTTTCGTATGGTTACAAAACGATTGAAAATTGCCCCTATTACAGCTGTAAACTAAACTCTTACACTTGATTGCGTTTCAAGTGTATATACCTCTGTTGGATCCCAAGAAAGTTTGTCCTAGCTTATTCCGTTTTCTTTTTAAGCCTTTCCAAACGTAAACTAAATGACAGAGCTTTTTCAAATTTTGATAGGAATCGAAATGACAGATGTCTGTTAATAGGAGCATTGTTGCCTTTTTAATTGAGCAGCCGGAAAATAAAAAAGTAACGATTTTTCGACTCTCCCTCGTATATCGCCACCCAAGTCTGTAAAAAAATTTTTATGTATCAGTGCATAATAAAAAAATCAAAAATGCGGTTCATCAATATTACAAACGTTGCACCATATTTCTTTTTCGCGAAAAAATTTTTTGCTGAATTTTAACATAAAAGAAGTTTTGATTTTTTATTAGTTCAATAAAATATAATGAAAAAATGCCTAAATCGCCGTTTTTATTGATAAATTTTGAAAAAATTTGCTAATCGATATATTTAAAAACAAAAATTGATACTAGATATTTTGTGATATATTAATTTCTAGTTATATCTATTATATCTTAAATAGATTGAAAATAGGCAACATAAGTTGATAGAGTTGATTCAATTAATGGACAACGTGATTACTAAAATAAATTTTTGAAATAATTATAATTTATAACCTAAAAATTATTGTAATTAGAACTTTCATCTCAAATATTCATTTCTGTAATTAAGTGAAAATTGGCAACATAGCTCAAAGTTAAATTGAAAAACTGAACTATCAATATTGAAAAAAATAATTTGATAAACTTTTTTCCGTTTTTGTTTTCCATATTTCCAATAAACTCTGATATATAGTTAATTTTGGCAACAACATATATTCGATATATAAATTTCTTAGATACTAACAATGTTGACAGCACTTTTTGGACATCCTTGTATTTGCGTATTATTTGATTGGATAAACCTCTTTTCCGATCGCTGCTTATTGCACAGCGTTTTTTTTTGTAGAGCACAGATGCTGACAATATCTAAATATGTTTAATCCATTTATATTAAATAATTTTATACTCCGTTTGCTTTGTGTGTACAGAATACTTGAATCATGAACATTCAATTGAAAAAAATCTCTATTTACACAGTTTTATTAAATACATTTTCGCTTATACCAGAAGTTTCTACTTTTCGTTCTGTTTATAATTGAATATTGAAAATGAATTCTAAATTTTGTGACATAATAAATTGATTACGATATAATCGTCATGCCGTTTGGAGTCGAGGTGAAGGCAGATAGATCTTGTTGTGGTGGTTCTTTTTCGTATAAATATCAGCTTCAGTTAGTTTCATTAATATAACATCAATTGTTTTATTTTTTTTTACTTGTCATTCACTTCTTCTTTTTTAATTAATAAAATTGTAAAATTTAACGGAACATCGAATTTACATAAAAAATCAAGTGTAGTGTGCTTGGTGTATGACAATAAACAAATTTTTGTTAGACCAAGGCGGTTGTTGAATATGGCGGACAGCAATATCCGTTTTACCATAGGTGTACTATATAAAAATTATTCTTTAATAAATAATATTGAAAAATTAATGAAATTCGGAAAAAAAATTATTGTATGTAGATAAATTCAATGTTTTCCTGATATAATTTGAACTAAATTTTTATTACAAATAAAACTGACTTTAATAATTTAAAAATTTCAAGAATGCTTGATAATGAAAGAATACTATAATGAGTAATGTTGAATTGAATCTTTTTTATTATTACTATATTTTTATTTTTAACTATAGGGTGAGCAAAAATTTTTGACCGGTAGTGTATCTAATCTTTAATACAGTGACACTAGTTTCATTTTAAAACCTACTTGACGATTAATGGTACACCGTATAAGTTGAAATTTATTCAAAGTATTTATTTTAATAGTACCTCCATTTATTTTTCATGTAAATAACGAAAACTTACATTTTTTTGTTTTTTCAGAATAACGAATACATTCAATCGGTAGCTAGATGTCTACAGATGATGTTACGTATCGATGAGTATCGTTTCGCGTTCGTTTCCGTTGATGGAATATCAACTTTATTGTCTGTCTTATCCGGAAGAGTAAACTTTCAGGTGCAATACCAGTTGATATTCTGTTTGTGGGTATTGACTTTCAATCCTTTATTGGCGGAAAAAATGAATAAATTCAACGTTATACCGATATTGGCTGACATATTGAGCGATTCAGTTAAAGAAAAAGTTACTAGAATCATTCTCGCTGTGTTCAGGAATTTAATCGAGAAACCGGAAGACCAACAAGTTTCCAAAGAGCATTGCATAGCTATGGTACAGTGCAAGGTTAAGATATAAAATTTTTTGTTTAATTTGAGTTATATTTGGAATTCTTGGTGTTATTTTAGGTGCTGAAACAATTGGCTATATTGGAACAACGCAAATTTGACGATGAAGATGTAACAGGGGATGTGGAATTTTTAACGGAAAAATTGCAGAGTTCCGTTCAGGATCTCAGTTCGTTTGATGAATATTCTACTGAAGTGAGTATATAACAATTAAGAAATAAGTAGTGATTTTATATTAAAACCTCAATTTTACTTCATTTTCATGGTAATTTTTATATTAAACTGAAATTTAGAAGTTATTAATTTAATTGATTGAAAATTCGTTGAATTCACATATATTTAATATCAACTTGTTGATTTGACTCGAATTTAGTATATTATAAACTTAATTTGACCCAATTACAATAGAATCTTTCCCTTTGACTCGAATTCAGTATATTATAACCTCAATTTGACCCAATACAATTCATTTGACTCGAAATTTGATAACAATTTCTTGAATTCACATATGTTCAATATTAACTTGTTGATTAAACTCGAAGTCAGTATTAACTCTTTGAATCGATTGAAATACAAAAGTAAGTCCTTGATTTGAATCGAATTCAGTATATTTATTACCCAATTTACGTCAAATTTTTGATAGCTTTTTTTGTTCCAAATAATTTTATCAAAAGTAGTCAATTTATTGAACTGGGACGCGTTATTAACTTCTTTATTTGACAGAAATTTAGTATATTGTGTCCTCAATGTAACTCATATCCCATAACAGCTTTATTTGATTCAAATCCCATAACAGCTTCTTTATTTGACTCTAATCCCATATAAGCTTCTATATTTGACTGAAACTTAGTATATTGAGTCCTCAATGTAACTCATATCCTATAACAGCTTCTTTATTTGATTCAAATCCTATAATAGTTTCTTTATTTGACTCTAATCCCATAGCAGCTTCTTTATTTGACAGAAATTTAGTATATTGAGTCCTCAATGTAACTCATATCCCATAACAGCTTTATTTGATTCAAATCCCATAACAGCTTCTTTATTTGACTCTAATCCCATATCAGCTTCTATATTTGACTGAAATTCAGTATATTGAGTCCTCAATGTAACTCATATCCCATAACAGCTTCTTTATTTGACTTATCATTTGACCAAATTTAAGATCTTACTTTTAATAATTTCATTAGTGTTCATTTATTTATTTTTTTGGTAAAATTTCTATGATCCTTTTTACGAAATTTCTTTGAATCCTTATTTCATAGAATTAGAGTTGGTATTACAGAATTTTAGATGTTCTATACAAATCCAAAAACGTGGATTTTTCGTTTTGAATCAAAAAAGTAATTTTAGAAACGTTTCGGCTATTTTTATATGAAATTGTAGGTTAAATCAGGTCGTTTGGAATGGTCACCCGTACACAAAAGCAAATTTTGGCGAGAAAACGCTCAAAGGCTCAACGAAAAAAATTACGAGCTGTTGCGCATCCTTATCCATTTATTGGAAACCAGCAAGGATCCTTTGGTATTGAGCGTAGCAAGTTTCGATATAGGCGAATACGTCCGTCACTATCCTCGTGGAAAACAGTAAGAAAAATCCAGATTTTTTTTTCATTTTCAATTTCTTTTTTTACTAGATTTTAATTATTTTTAGTATAATCGAGCAATTGGGCGGGAAACAATTAGTGATGCATTTGTTGGGACACGAAGACCCTAATGTAAGATACGAGGCGCTTTTGGCGGTTCAGAAATTGATGGTTCACAATTGGGAATACCTCGGTAGGCAATTGGAGAAAGAGCAGAGCACCGATAAGTCAACATCTAAAGGTGGAGCAGCTGTTACCGGAAAAGCTTAAAATATCTGGTGGCATCACCCTATATAGTATTTTTTTTTTGTTTATTTTCAAATGTATATAGAAACATTCCTGGTTTGTTGTTGGTGTTAATGCTTATAACAAATATGCAAATTTTAAATATATCGTTTTAACCTCAAAAAATATTTTTTAATTCATCGTTTGATGGGGTATTTATTAGTCTTGGTTGTCGGAGCGGATAAGTTCAAAGTTTTAAAGATTTTTTCCTGTTTTTTTTTCTCTTCAATTAACGATTTTTTCCCTATTTTTCAAAGTTTTCTTTCTCGTGCTTTTGTTTTTTTGAATTTCGATTTTTTAAAATTTTTGTCATTTTATACAAAAAAAAAACCACTAACGCCATTCATATTAATTTGACAAGTTTATTAATTCTAGATTTATATTTATATTAAAACGTATCTACATTTGAGAATCGGAAAAAATCCAAGTACAATTCCAAATTATAAATCGAAGCAGTTCTAAAATAGTATTTATAAAACTTAGGTTCCAAAAACAAAACAAGAATAAAAAAAATATTAAATAAAAATTGAATAAATAAATTCGTAATGATTTTGAAAAAGAATTGCAATGTAAATCAGCAACTTTTTAATAATTTTTGATCTCATGACTGCCATATTATTACAAACACAAATAACAAACAATATAGTCTGTGATGTCGATTTAACAATGAAAAAACCATAAAAAGATTAATAGTCTAACTTTATACTTTGTAACAATATTAAATCTGATGATTGCAAAGTTATTGTGAACTTAAAGTATTAAATTATATTATTAGTAATGCTATTTTAACGTTAAATATTTTTTTTGCAAAGAAATAACAAATAATGGACTCAATATCTAATGATTGCCAACTTATTGTAGGTGAAAAGTAATAAATACTATTATTTTACATATGTTGATTGCCAAATACAGAATCCACAAAAAATATTTTCATTACAGATTGTAGAATAGTAACAAGATTGAAATAACGTGATATCTAATAATTGATCAAATTATTGTGGACAAAATTTCACTAAAACTACCTGCTAAAGAAGTTTTTAGAGATGACTGCCAAGTTATTGCATATATAGTATAGAAGATTGATAAAAAAAATATTACTTCTGAACTGTTGGGGCAACTAACATCTGATGACTGCCAAGTTATTCTGAACTAAAGTTGATGAACAGGGTTTTTAGAAGTAATATCTGATGTCTGCCAAGTTACTGTAAACCCAAAGTGAAATAACAGTTTTTAAAGTTACCAATGATTTAAAGCGACTTAACATCTGACGACTGCCAAGTTATAATGAACCAAATGTAAAAAAAAACAGATGATTTTAGGAAATATCTAAGGTTTGCCAAGTTATTGTGGACCTAAAATAATTACTAATGCAACTAATTTGAAACAACTAAATATATGGCGATTGCCAAGTTATTGGTGGCTAATAGTGAACAATAGAGGATTTTCAGACAAAATAAATCTGATGACTGCCAAGTTATTGAGGTCCTAAACTAAAATAGAGTTTTTGGAAAGATTACTGAGTGTAGCAACTAATTTGAAGCGACTAACAAGAATACAAAACAAAGTTTTTAAAGACAATATCCACTGTCTGCTAAAAATAAGATAAAAGTTTTTAAAAAGTTACAGATCATAGCAACTAATTTGAAACAACTTGACATTTGGTGACTGCCAAGTTATTGTTAACCAATAACTAACAAATAAATTAGTTATTTAAGGGACAGAAGAGGTTTTTAACACAATTACTGAAATTATATCAATTTTGAACACAATTTTATTCAAAATATTTCTTTAACTGTGTTAATTTTATAGAATGCGTTGAAGATAGTAGCGGACTTGTATGAACTGCTTCAACTATTATATTTACACACTTAATAAACCTCTGTAAAAATGTACATTGAATGTTTAGATTATTTTGTATAATGCTTATATATGTAAATTTAAAAAAAAAAGTAATAAAATCATCACTGCAATATAAAGGTACACGAAATTGTAAAAAAAGCATCAACAAAACGATCCTAAACAAAATTTTCTGGTTTAACAGGAACAATATCGAACATGTCTTGCTCCAACGGTTTAGACACCCAGGAACCCAGCTGCGCCTTGACAAAAGCTTCGTACAGACTCATTTTTGCTGCTTTATAACTAGAGACACTTTCTTTTGCGTACATCAACGTCGAGGGTAATACTTTGATATCAGTAGTATTCGATAATTTCGGAAACAAAGAAACGAATCTACTAGCCAAACTCTGTTTACAGACCATCGATACACCTTCTTCCGGTTTCCCCACATGGGTATTTACTATTTCCGGTTCTTTCATTCCCAACGTCCATATTACTGAAAAATTTGGGGCTTTTTGCGGTTGTCGAACTTCTGTCGATGTGATCCTCAACATTTTCGGCCTGTTTAATAAAAACGGCGGCGGTAATCCTTGTAGGGTGCTTTCTATTCTTCCACAAATGGCTCGGTATAAATGACTTTCTTTCATTAGGCTTCCTAAAATGATCGATTTCAAATAGATCGGTTGTATGAAATGTGATAATAGAGCCCCCTGCAATCCCAGTACATTCCATCTACATATTTTATCTGAACAAGACATGGTTAACAATCTTTCTCCTTGAACGATTCCATCCCACGTTTGAAGCGAAGGGGCGTTCTTTACCGGTATAGTCCCTTCTCCTGATTCGATTTTCGATCTTAACTGTCCTCGGGATATTCGATTGGGGTGTTTGTCGATCGACGAATTCTCCTCGTGGGGACTGAATATCCTCGCGTCTCCACACGGAGCCGTATTTATGTACAAATGGAATTCGATACCTTCCTTTAGACGATAACCTTTACCCCCTTTACTTTCGAATATTGAATTATTACTGTTCGTTGTTAATTCTAATTGATCATAAAAATAATTTACTAAACATCTTCTCGATAAAATTTCTGCGTGCATGTCGTTCAACGATGCCCCATTTATACTAATATATTCACCAGAAACGCATTTCGTTCCAGTCGAAACGCAGATTACTTCCGCTGTGTTGATGTCAGAATTTTTTGTCATCACAATACCTGAAATGTTGTAAAATACCTCAGAATTTTGATTAACAAAATTATTTCTATATATATAAACGTTTTCGTAGTGGGATTGTGCCAACTTAAATACCAAAGTGTATGTATGTGAACTTAGAATCAGGTGTTTGGGGTATGTGCGCAAAATTAATGCAAACAGAATTGCCAAGAGGACACAAATGGAGGTAGAGGGAATTAGAAGAGGAGGTAACATCAGATTTGAAAAGAGTGGGAATAACTGAGTGGAGGGAGGACTGAAACTGATGGAGAATTCTAGTAAAAAGAGTAGAAAAAGAAGAACAAAACAGAGCTTAAACATTTTGTATATTTTTTTAATTGTAAATAACAATCTAGCCATGGGCCTTCAAGGTCTAAAGTGCTGTAATATATATATTTATGAAGGGATGTACTTTTAACATGAAAATAATTTTCTCTGAAATATTTCAAGCTTAAGGGGGACTTTATTGAAATTTCCAATAATTCTTAATCTATATGTAAGTATATAATAGAATAATAGAATAAATTTGTCCAGGCTTTTACGCTTAGAAACCTTTGAATAGGTTCCCTACTTTTTCCTTTACCGGTTTTGCAACAATTATTCCAGTCTGGCTTCGGCATTGAAAGCTGAAAACATTGTAACATCTGTATTTTTTTGTATTTTTCGTTATTTTCAAATAATTTATCGAAAATTTGTACACAATATGCCTCAATATGGTACAAAAGATCATCCAAAACAGTATGGGCGCAAAATATTGCATCCTCAATCCCCTAACCACTGGGAATTTGAAGAGAGCAAGCATGTCAGAGTAGACAATATTACAAAGTGGCAAATTGGGAAGTTAGTGATTCGTATCAGTTTACTACTTGGTTCTGAAGCAAGCTGTAGAATAGGAGAAGAAATAAAACATCTTTCGAGGACTTCAGGAAGATCACTTCATCTTTTCAGGAGATGGCACACTAATCAAATCAAAGTTTTGCCAATCTTGAAGCTTTTGAGGAAAAAAAATGAAAGATCCTTCTGATTACTTTAAAAAAAAAAAGAATTTTCAACTTTCTGTATACCATGGATAAAAGCAAGAAAAACAAACCACTCAAAAAGCTTTTATTTAAAATAAAATGTAAACACCTGAAATAGTGCATTCAAGGACAAAGTCCCCCTTAAATATGAATTGTTATTGTTTTGTTTACCTGCAAGAACTTTTCTTCTAATATGAACGATATCATTAGCCATCAAACTACTGAATTTTTCATTAACCAATCTTCCAACTACATCTGCTAATTCTTGTTCTTCTTTTGTAGCAAAAGGAATGTCTTCCATACAAGCAGTTGATACATTGGGAATACTGTAATTAATAAGCTTACTAAGAGCAGAAGAAGCCGCAGCGTTCTTTGCTAGTTTCTTATTAGAACCAGTTCCGATGAAAATTTGATTATTAATCCTAATGGATATTTTGAATCTACCATAAGGATCACTCTCGTTTGAAATACATGTGAATTCTGCGTTAGGGTACAATTCATTCAATAACATTAATGGTCCTTTAACTACTTTACTTTTTTTAGAGTTTCCACTATCTTGTTTCTTACTGATTACTTGATCTGATGTAAAATCCATTTTTATACCTAGATTTGGTGATGGGAGATAATTGAAAGTATAAAAATTATAAAATCACTCTATTACTAACCTGGTAAAGTATTTGAAGAAACAAACGTACCGTTCGTTGGAAACTGTATGAATGATTTTAAAGCTTCTGTAGCGGCTTCCGATTTGGCAGCTTTCTTTGAATTTCCTGAACCATAATATTTCTGTCCGTCGACTTCTACACAGACTTTAAAAGTAGGGTTATGCGAAGGGCCAGAATGTTCAACAACATTGTATTTTAAACCGATTCTCAACTCATTCAATATAGATATAGGATTTTTTTCATTTATGTTTATATTCTTTATTTCATTTTTTCTCTTTTTAAAATTTTGACGAGGTTCATCTTCGTTGGACCTCTTTACAGTTTTTCCAATTGCACAGTCGCTTAATGTTTCAGATTCTAATTCATTCGCCATAATATTAATAACGCAAACTATTTACTGGAATGGTTAAAACCAATCTTTTATTTTATAGTCGATGTTTTTTTTATCGTTTAATGTTTAGTATAAATTATAAAAACTATTAATATCAGACACAAATTACAACTTTTTTGTAAGATGACTGATACTACATAAAACATTCAATTTGATCTACGTTATCTGTCAAATGGAATTTAATAGGTGCGTTCCAAAATATAATTGATTCACTGTGTGTTTTCGTTAAAATATTATGAATTGTTATTTTTAATTCACCTTGGGTTTAGAAATACAAAACAAACGGTATATTATTTATCTATTTTAATTAAATTTAACCTAAAAATTTGTAATTTAATTATTTGACATTTTTTTAATACTTGGCAGTTTTGCCAATATTATTTGTAACTATTTTCACTCAATAAGTCATTTCGAGTAATGTAACTTGAAAAGTCGGCCATATTGTCAACAACAACACTTTATTTAATTTGTGTATAGAAAATTTATTTTTATATAGAAAATATTTGGCCAAAATACATGAAAATAATACACAAATATAACCATAAATTTAATGTACATAACACAAATTTGTCCCCTTAAGACTATATTGCAATTGGTTGTGACGTCTTCCTAAAATGACCATAGGCCTTTTCAACAATTGTGAATGTAATCGGAGAACTTTCTTTTAAAATATTCATAAAATTAAATATATATGGGGAATCTCAATTTCTATATTATTAATCTTGTGTTTATGGAAAAATTATAATTCGTGTTTTATTATTTGGAAATTAGTTTTGAATAAATTATATCTTATAGATTAGAATGATTGACAACGTTGACTAAAAAATTATTAATTTCCATCAATTCAATATCAACATTTCGCTTAAACGTGGATAATCGGCAAATTTTTTTGTCACTATTATGATATGCAGTAATATTTTTAAAAATTATGCATCCATTCAGTGGAACGTATCTTATGAAGCTTCAGTTTGTGAGAAATTATACCAGCTTTGGAATCGTGTAATAAAGAAGAAGAATCATGTAAACAAAAATATAGAAGGTCATTGAACTTTTACCACAAGTTATTTGACAAAATCTACAACTTTAACAAAAATTATTTATAACGGTAATTATTAATGCAATATAATTATCCAAAAACTTTTTAATGTATAAATTAGAAATATTAATAAGATATAACCGTTAAAATTGTGATATTTGTGAGAAGTGAAGTATATCCAATATAAAAAAAATGTTCTAATGTCGAAAAGTTGTTTGTAACTGAAGAAAAGGTATCAATTACAGTTTGATATGAATTACATTATTTTTATATTTTCTGTGGCCACTACAATGTTGATAATCCTTGCTACTCTTTTAAATTTTTTCGAGGCGAAACTACCAGTCGCGTTAGGTCAGTTTTTCAGATACGGCAAATTTGCCAGCAAAGAAAAATGTGCATTGTTCTCTAAATTTAACGTCGAGATTCCTAAGTCATGGTTTAAGCATTTTTACATAGTGGCTTTAATTTGTTACACTATCATGTTTATTGGAATTAACGCTGTCTATATATTTAAATTTGAAGTTCCACATTGCGTTATTCATTGGATGAATGCAATTTCTGGGACTAGTTTATCTTTTGGTGAGTGAATAGAATATTTCTGTGTGTATAAATGTAACTATGATGAATGTATACATTTTTCAGTAACCACAACACAAACTTACATTGCTGTTTGTTTAATGACTTTACAAGTATCTAGAAGGTTTTACGAAACGCATTATGTATCGATTTTTGGTAAGAATAGTTACATCAATGTAAATCAGTACATTTTGGGAATTGTCTACTATCCTGGAACGTGTCTGGCAATACTATGTGAAGCACCAAAGTTTGTAAAATCTCGTAAGGAAATTTAATTATATTTCTCTTCAACTTTTTATTTCTTAGACCTTTTTATATGTTTCTCGTGATGATTTGTCTTGACCTTAGGCCTGTTTTAACAAAAAATCAGTTGAAAATAACAGTAAACTTTTTACCTGATTTTTTGTTAAAAGATACCTAAAATTAAGACAAATTATTGCGAAAAAAATTTATTATATTATGAAATGTCAAAATAGGAATCTTAAAATTTGAAAAGTTCTGCTTTGAAATTTAAATTGCTATTAACAAATATCGAAATTGATTTATCTATGTTCATTTGAATTACCGAAATTAATAACATAACCTAATTTTAACAGATGTCATTCTTAATGTCAATGTGTTATTAGTTTTTGTTGATATTTACTATTGTCGTTTTTTAATACTATTGCGATGAGAATAATAAAACATTTTCTCTATTCCTTCAATTGCAGCTTCATATTTTTCACAAGAAATCAATTTTACCAATGTTACTTATACGGAAATATTAGCAATATGTATATTTTTATGGGCTTGGTGGCATCAATACAAAGCTTCAGAAATCTTGGCAAATTTAAGAAAAAATAAAAAAGGTAACTGATTTTTTTCTCAATATCTTACAGATCTTTTTTATTGTTTTAACAATTTTGGATCATATATTTATCTGCCAGTTTTTTTATCATTCCAAATATTTATTTATCTACATTCTTGTTTAGTAGGTACTTTTTTCGAAAAAATGCTTTCTTGGTTTCAGAATTGAATTTTTTATTACCCCTCAGATTTTTATTTGATTTTAGTTTATCCTTAACAAGTGCTGCAGTTTATCATATGTAATGTCACTGTTTGTTTTAGGGGGGCTTTATAGCATATTATTCATAAATACACACAATGGCATAAGTGATATTTTTTTGAACTTTTACGTAACTGAAAAATGCATAAGAACTGTAGCTCTCATTGTTTACTGAATCTTTTCAGGAGAAATTGTAACATCTGAACACAAATTACCTTTCGGTGATTGGTTTGAATATATATCAAGTCCACTTCAAGCTGCTGAAATAATAATGTACACGGCACTTACTGTGATACTGAAATACCATTTTACTTGGTTTTTTGTGTATGCTTGGGTAGTAGTAAATCAGGTAAGTACATATATGGTTCTTACTGTAATAATCAAAAGTCTTTGGAAACTGTTATTGCAAATGAAAAAAACAACACGGCTTGTGCATTCAAACAAGTTACTGTAATGATAACAAATGAAAAAAATGACTTTACAAATATTTTTCTGCTGTGTTGGTTGGTTTTTCAAAAAAATTTTTAGAGGGTTGTATTGTTGATTTTTTAGGTTGAGACGATGCTATTGAATCATTGGTGGTATCAAGACACATTTCCAGATTATCCCAAAAACAGGAAAGCCTTAATTCCACTTATTTATTAAGCTAACAATCTATTTTAAGGGTAATGGAGATGGGGTTTCCCCTTTAACCTTTTCCAAATGGGACAATATAAACCGATATTTATTTGGGTCAACTTAAAAATGTGTTCAATAATTTCCTTCATGTATATTGTTTTTTTTTAATTCTAAAAATGTTTAAAAAAAATATTCATTTTAAAGTGAACCAGATGCAAATGGATTCTCCCATGTCTATATTTTTTAGTTGAATAATAAAAGTAAAAAACAAATAATTTAAACTAAATGAAAAATCAGAAACTTTTGAATTTTATTCCAGGTGCTAGTAGTTATTGAAAATATTTTTTTTTTATTTTTATACATATTTGATTGAATAAAATATAATAACTCTATCAGTCCTTATTGTTATCACTTTCCCAATAACTTGCCTATATGCAATTTCATTTTGACATTAGACACTAACTTAGAACGTCAAATGAGGTCACGTAATACAATTTTGACTGGAGCACAGTCTTACATACAGGTCCGGAAACGAGAATAGCGGGGTTGGTTCATCCATTCATAAATAGGGCCAAAGCCTATAGAGGGTGCCGAACCCGTAATGACCGTTGTCGATTGCGTGAGGATCTCTTCTGAGAGTCTGATTGCTCAAAAGTGCAGCCCTAACTGGGTAGTAAACTCCATCTAAGGCTAAATATGACCATGAGACCGACAGCGAACAAGTACCGTGAAGGATGCTAAATTACTTCACTCTGTGGCCGCTAGGTCGGCGTTGTAATCGAAAGATGGAATTACATGATAGCCCTATTTAAGAAAAAACAATTTTATTACAAAATATATTCATTTCTATTAATAAAATGATACATGAAAAATTCCTCAACCAAATTGATTATAAAACAATTATTCCTAACCCGAAATCTTCTTCTTCACAATCTATTGTGCATATAATGATATATTCGATATTTTCTCATCGTTAGGTATATTATGTAAAGTTTTCAAATGTAATTTAATATAACTTTTATCGGAAAATCCCTTATGACACTCTGGACATTTGAAGGGTTTTTCCCCGACATGGGCCCTCAAATGTTTTTGCAACTTATTGTTTGCTGTATAGGCTTTAACACACAAAGGACACTGAAATTTTTTCACCACCGGTTTAATTTTAACGTCACCGATACCGTGCGCTTTCGATTTGTGTATATCGAGAGATTTTTGAAATTTGTAACCCTGATCGCATATCTCGCACCTGAAAGGATTTATACGCGAATGAGTGATGATGTGTCGCTTTAATACTGACATATTAATACATTTCCTATCACAGAAATTGCACGGAAAGTTCCTTTCGCCTGTGTGGGTTTTCGTATGGCTATCGAGGTTTATTTTCAAAGGAAATTTTTTTTCACACACTTCACAGGTGTATTTCCATTGGGAGGGATCCATGTGGACGCACATCTTGTGTTTGTATAAATCTGATGAGGTATTGAAGGCTTTCGGGCATATTTCGCAACGGTAGTTACGTTTGTTGGCGTGGATCTTTTCGTGGTGGTACAAATCACTTGCGGTTATATAACCTTTACCGCAAAACGAACAAACGTGCGGCCGATCTCCTGAATGATATCTGAAATTGAAAATAATCACGTCATAATTATTTATCAAGACTTTCTCAAGAATGATGCATAAACTTATCTGAATTTTCAGCGAAGAAACAATCCAAAACTAAAGTTATGTTCAAGCTTTAGTGTAACCAGCAAAACGATCCAAAATTTTAACTGTAGTGCATCCAAAACCGTTCACAACATCTTCATTTTCTTTATAAAAAAATCTAATTACTCTTTTTCAATTAATTTATTCTAATTTTTTAAAATGTTTTCGGTTTATTTGTTATGACAAATAAAACAGATGTCAAGTTTTTAGGAATATTCATTTTACTTGAATTTCCCATTAATGTATCTAAATCATAGATAAACTATAAAATGATCATTGAATTTAATATCCGCTTTACCATAGGCGTGCTATATAAAAATTATTCTGAAGCATATGATATAAAAAAAATTAACAGAAAAAAATGATAGAATTTCAAAAAAAAAACAAAATCTAAGAATTATTTTTAAGTTTGAGTCAAAATGTTACTTTAATATATTTTTATGGTTGGTCGACAGAAGTTTTTCATTTGAACAAGTAATTTTCTAGTCTTGGAATTTTTATATTTTTTATAGCAAAACTTTTGACAAACGGTGCTGTACGGTAACGGGTGTTGGATCATAAACAAAAAAGAAGAAAACAAAATAATCACTTAATTAACGAATTTTTTGGAATATTTGGATTGTATTTAAAAAAATCAAGATATAATCAGATTCGATATAAAATACATTTGAAAAAGCGTCCACGACACGGACCGTGAAGCCGGTCTTGTTCTAATATGTTAATAGAATCTGAAATATGGTGGACGCGCCGGGTATTGTAGAAGAACGAAAGCGGAATTCTCAGAGAAAACCTCTATTTACATACTGCGGCGATTTGTCCTTTTTATTTGTTTATATTCTACAACCGAATTATCGAGAAATCCGTGTTGTATGAATAGGCGCTTGTTTATCACGGTGAAAGTCAGTAAATAATTGGATGTCATAGCGAATGAAACGAAATAGTGTAGAGTAAACGGTAGATTTGAATAACTTAGTGAATAGTTAAGTGGATGATTATCATAAATATCGAGTAGTTTAGTGTTTAGTGCATAGTTACTTTTCATGCTTACCTTTTATGTGCTTCGAGGTAAACTTTGGTGGCGAAGCTCCTATTACATATTTCACAAATGAATTTCCTATCTTTAATATTATGTACATTATCAAAATGTCTTTTTTGCATATATTTATTTTTAAAAGTTATTCCGCATTCCAAACAAGAGGGGGCTGTTTTTTGTTCTTCTTTATCATTACCTACAGAATTACCATCTAAAAGATGATGGAATATCGTCAGAAAATGTAAAAACAGAATGTTTATCAATATTTTCCCCTGTATGATTCTGTACATCATTTTTATAACAACATCTCCTTATTCCAGTCAAAACTCTCAGTTATGAACACTTTCTGAACAAACTGTTTGCTTTTAATAGATCAATACTCATAATCACACAATATATGGTCCTTCGAGCCGGATGAACGAGAAAACTAGGAAAAATTCGAAGGATCAGACAATTTAATTGTAAATGTTGGTGTATTAGTGATAAATATTGTTTTTATGTATTAAAATCATCAACATTTAAAAGAAATATCACTTAGTATGAAAGGTACAAGGTTTAAGAAGAAATAAAAATGATTTGGTAGTAAATTTAAAGACTTGGGTGGATGAAAAAGCGATTATATCACAGTTTCTGGTCGTTCTAACTGGATATGAAGGAGAAAACTGAGGAAATCTCGAAGAATAGGCAAATTAAATTGAAGTTAGGTATCAAGGTAGTATAGTGTTTTTAGTATGAATATCAACAACACTTCTAAATGTTCACAGTAAGAAAAAACAATTACACGATTTCTGGTCCTTCGAGCCGGATTAGAATGATGAAAAGGAATTTTTTCCAAAAATGGCGGGGGGGTCAAATTTAGTAAATCTAGTGGTTGGAAAAGCAATTATGTCACAGTAAAAAAACTTACACTCACAATTACACAATTTCTAGTCCTTCGAGCCGGATTTGAACAAGGAAATTGAGGAAAAATCGACGAAACAAACAATGGGGAACAAATCTGGATGTTGAAGTGGTTGCAAAAACAATTATATCACAGTAACTAAACATTTTAGCACAATTCTGATAATAACCTGAACTAAACACTACAATTTATAGCAAATTAAGATTGTCCCTATAATAGTAAGATTGAAGTCAATAATCAACAGTTTTGACAAAAATCTAAAATGTGGTAAAAATTAATGACCGATTAGTGATATTAATAGAAAATTTCACTTACTGTCATGTTTCATTTCACATATAATAATATGCTTTTTCAAAACATACTTTGAAGCATACTGTTTGCCGCATATGTGACACGGCACCCTCGTACTTTCCGATTTTTTCTCTTTTTTCTCTTTTTTTTTCGTTTTTTCAACTAGAAGTTCTTTAAAATCTGTATCCGAGTTACTATCACTATCATTACGACCATCGTTATCTGATAATATATTGTTCTCCAATGATTCTTCTTCAATTAAAGTTTCTTGTATTAGTTCTTTACAGTCTGTGTTCTCATTTTTAACCACAGCCTCTTCTTTAACACCTATCGTCTTTAAGGACCAATACCAATTGTATGAGTTAATACATAGTGATTTAAATGAATGTACATCATATAAACGTTGACAGCAATAAGAACATACTTGAAATGTACAATTCCAATCCTGTAAACAAAATGAAACTATTTTGATTTCTATTTCATACGGAAAACTAAATATTTCATATGGTGTAATAAATGAGAACAAAAAGATTTTTACTTCGTATGAAAATTTATTATTACTCTTGTATATTTACCAGTTCTGGTACGCATTCCATCAACTTTTGTAAAATATCTTTATTGTCACATTCACCATTTCCCACTTTAAATAATTCAGATGTTGTTTTTAAACATATTAAACAAATTTCTGACATATTTATTGATGTATATTTAACAAGCTTCTGGTAATGACTGACACATAAAAAAAGAAGTAGACATTTTGGGTGCATTCCACTAGGCACTCACGACAATCACGTTCACGACCACGATATTTCCCTTTGTCCAGAGTGTTATTATCTTAAACCCAAATAGAATGTCTTACGAGGCGTTTTGAACGTTCAGATAAATATTAAGGAATGGCAAAAAAGAAAAAAATAAAGCGAAAGCGTTATGTTGTTATTTGTAAGTTATTAAATTTTTCAGTAGAGCGCCTAACAGATTTACACTAAAGTAAAATCAAAACATCTTCTGTGGCGATAGTGAAATATTTGGCATTTCGTCACAAGAATGCTTCAAAAGTACTTATAATTTCCCATATCGCATCAAATAATAAGATATATTTTCATGATTGCACTATGTGGAACGCCTAAAAGAATATCTCAGGAGCCATGTAAGTCTAGTGGAACGCACCATTTGAAATATAAAAAAGTAGATACCATAAAATACATTTTGCTCTGTGATAAAAAATTAAATATTCTATCTATATTTTGCATTAAATTATTTACATTAAATCGTAGTTCTGGATTAAGATGACATCATAATTCGGACATTAATAACTTTTTATTAGCTAGTTAGATAGAATCGACTCCGGAAAAATTGGTTAACAATTTAGTATATTGTTGTAAATGACATTAAAAAAAAGAAGAAGCAATTCCAGACTTATCAACAAAGTTAGCAACGATCAAACAATCTAACTTTTGCCTATAGTATAAAAGTATAAATATGGTAATATCTCTTATATTTAACTTTTATATAGTTAATATTATTATCTTTTATTCTTTTTAGGCACATACTATATTGTTGGTGCAACCAGGTACAAATCCTGAAACTCGAACCTACTCAGATTACGAATCTGTAAACGAGTGTATGGAAGGTGTTTGTAGAATTTATGAGGAACACTTGAAAAGGAGGAATCCAAATACCCCTACAATTACTTACGACATCTCCCAACTGTTTGATTTCGTAGATCAGGTAATTTTTTTTTTGGTTAATAAAATAGAATAATTGTAAATTAATTTTTTTTATATGTATTCACATCATTTAGCTTACCGATTTGAGTTGCCTCGTATATCAAAAATCAACGAATACGTACGCCCCTTATAATAAGGACTGGATTAAAGAAAAAATTTACATATTACTACGACAGGCAGCGGGACATGAAATATAATGGAAAAGGGATTAATTTAAACATCTATAATTTGTTATATTTTGTTTAATTTTTTTTATAATGTAATGTAAGCAGAGGTAATTTAAATTTTGAAACTACAATTTATTCATTGACTGTGATTGTTCAACTGTATTAAATTCAACAACAAGTTATAATCCACATAGTTTCTAGTTAAACATTTCATAATATAACGATAAGTAAATATTTTAATATTTATTTTAACTTTGCTTAAAAAATAATGAAAGTACCATTGAAAAGTCACATTTATTTTAAATTTCATTATTAATGATTATAATATAGGTTTATTTTTTTCTAAGTGATAAAATTTGTGAATTTTTCAAGTTTATTCATAACCTCAACTCAAATTAAAGGAATTATTATTGATATTATTTGTTTCTTTTTAAAATTTAGCAGTAAATTAAACAAATTAACGCCCCAAACTTCTCTTTTATCTTCTCAGGTGTTATAAGAATCTATCATGTACTTATTTCTTACACTGTATCTTGTCATCTTCCTGAATTTCTTTCTATTGTTGCTTCTATTCGCCCCAATTCCCTCGTTTGCTATATGTACTTCTTTCTCAGTACCACACTTCAGTTTTTAATAAGGTTTTTCATTGTTACTAATTTAACTGTTTCTTGTTTATTTCATCTAAAATTCTTGTTCCTTTACTTTTCTTTATCTCCTAATTATCCGATTTTAAGGGGTATTCTTATATCTTCTTCTCACAAAACTATTTCTTCTTTTTTGCTTAATTCATAGAGTTTTTAATTTTTCTATGTTTAAGAAAGTTTGAAACATTTTTTAAGATGACTCGAGTTTAAAAAGTTTGGAAAAACATTGAAATTTGCTAGTATTGCAAAGAATTACACACAAATAAGGAAAAGAGGGTACAGATACAACAATTATAGCACAATTTGTTTGGTATTGGCAATAGATATCTGAAGAATAAAATGTTGGTTAGGTATCCTTCAGAGGTTCATAAAAGCAGACCAAGAACATCATGGATGGAAAAAATAGCAAAAACTAAGCCAGAAAGAGATTTGATGGCAGAACTGAAGACATAATTATACTGTATAATGTATTATCATCTTCAAAGATCAAAATTTACCTATGTTGATGATAACTTAGTGAATACCAAGAATGGTTCCAGAAATTCAAATTTTATAGTAGGAAACTGGGCTAAAAACCAAATATATTTCTCTCTACAATTCCACACTGCAATGAGACTTTTTTAAAATGCGTTATAAAATGTTCATTACCACATATAAGAATTTGGATACCTTCGATTTTATCACTGATGTGATTTTTAACAATATTATAATCCAATTTTGTATTGTGAATTATCTCGTTATATTTGGGTGAGTTATTTTCAGAATCGCTGAGGAAAATTTCGTAATTAAAATTCCAGTATGTTTGTAACTCGTACAATTCCTCCCTCAGATATATGGAATCAACGTTTTTGCAACAAAAATATAATTTTAAAAAAGTGTAACAGTTTTCATTATTAACTATATCACTGATTATGCTATAAAACGGAGCGATTCCTATACCTTGAGCTATAAACAAAATATTTTTGAAAGCATAATTTATTGTAAAATCTCCATATGGACCTCTCCATAACGTTTCTGATCCTAATTTTAAATTTCTAATATACCTGCACATCATTCCAGCTTCGTATAGTTTTATTAACACAGTAAAACTCAATTTTTTTTGTTTATTTATTGGTATAGGTGTGTATGGTCTTTGGAATTCTTCATTTTCTCTTCCAGCTTTAAGCATGATAAACTGTCCTGGTTTATAAATGATGTCTAATTCACCACTTTTTCCTACATTATTGTTCATAGCTTTTACATATTCAAACGTAATCAGTAAAGCATCTTTATATTTCTTTTCGATGTTAATGACTTTAAACAGTGTATAAGCTGTTGGTATTAAACAGTTTCGATACAATTCTTGTAAACTGTGCTTTCTATTATATTTTTTAAGTTGTTCTTCGTAAACGTCTAATATGCAAGGGTTACAACCTGAATTACAACAATCTGATTCATTTGGTTTCAACGGAGGTTCCATTGAATTCAGGACTAAAATCACTTGAAATTAGCAGTTATGATAGTACCTATTTTTGCTACTTTTCATTTTCCTATATTCAAATAGAAATTAGTAATAATAATCTTTTATATTTAACTGCGTATATGTCATTCAAACATAACCTATTTAATCTTCTTTTTTTGAACGTATGAAAGTTGTGTTATTAGAACTAATACTAGCTATAATAAAAGGCAGTTATTTTGTTTTAAAAAATTTTTTACAAGTAAAAAGCGTAAGAATTACCTTTTAAATCATGTGGTATTTTAAATTAAATCGGTATTATTTTTTTTTCTTCAAAATTTCAAACTTTAATTTTCTATTATTTTTGGGTTAGTTTCAGGTAATTGAAATAAAACTTAAAATTGGAATAAAATTTTAATATTTACAATAAACCATAGATTAATAATTATTTTAACGTTTTATATCAAAATCAAATGGAATAGGACCAATATTAATTCTACATGGTAAAATTTATAAAAAAATTATTTTTAAGCGAATTTTGCTTAAAATATAATTAATATCACAAAGATCCTTCATATGCAGGTACTTATATATACCTTTTCAACGAAATATTATCAATTGGAAGTTTGGTTTAATAAATTTATTTTTATATGCTAATATTTTGGTAATTATGTCGTTAATGCAGTTTGAGAAATTTCATATAAAGCTTTTTCCTTCTAGAAAAGAAGAAAATACTTTTTCCCCAGTGAAGGAGTAAATAAATGGAAAAGTTTTAGAATTTCAATAGATTTCTAGAAGCCCCTGTGTTGTTTTTTAATCAATATTTTTGATAATTTCTAGAATTTATAGTCATGGAAAATGTTTTCAAAACTAAACTAATTAACAAAATAGGCAATTCAATATAGTTTAATAACCATTTTGAAAAATTCTCAATATTACAAACTAAAAATGAAATTGAAAATTAAATGATGCTATAATTTTCCGAAGAGTACAAATATTTCGTGTTCAATATTATTATCAAGTCCAAAGAAAATTTGCAAAAAGACAAAGTTATAACTATACAAAACAACAGTAAAAAGCAAAATGCTCAAAAATATTTCATGTATAGAAAAAGAAAAATTGTGATTAATAGAATAACCAACATATCGAATTTGTTTGGAAAAGCAGAACTGCTTAGGAGAATAAGTTAAGAGTCTAGAATAATAAAAAAAAATATAAATCTAGAATAAGCAATAAGAAAATAAAATAAAAAAGTGATAGAAATGAGAGGAATTCAATGATACAAAACAGTGAAAGGAAATCTCTGTTGTAATAGAGCAAAAACCATAACAAACCAACATTGTATGTATAATTATAGAAAAAGCGAAACCTGTAGATAATTTAGACACCCGAATAAATATGAAATTGATGATTTCCATTCAGAGTCCGTTCAGGCGTTCTACCCAACCGATTTGCTTAATATTTTTTCAATGAAAGGTATTGATGCACAGATCAACCATCGGATTTCATCTAATTTTCACCATTCTCATACATATACTGTACATTACTTATGGGAGTTTTTCACATACACACGTTCTATCCTCAATATCTCAGGTTCTATTCAAGATAGAGACTTCGTTTTGGTTTAAGAACACTCGCTGAAACACCTTCTTTCGTTTGAGTTTTTGAACACTTAAATCAGTTGAGTTGGAGAGGAGCTAGGCGCGGAAATTCAATGTGGAGTTATGGATTTTTGTAGGTTTTCGGCAATTTTCATACATTCAAAGATCTATATCTCAGGTTCTAATATAGCTACAGAGTTCGTTCTTTTCTATTATAATGACTTCTGATAAAAGGGGTAAAAGCTAGTTTATTATAAAGAATATCTTCCTTAACTTCAAAATTAAAGACACAAGGACCCATAGAAATACTAAATATTAAACTAATGGATGGGGAAAAACAGCTGGATTTGAAAAGAAGTGGAAATTGGAGCCAATACAAATCAATTAAGATTTCGTTACACTAGGTATTACAGAGATTTTAAATAGTTTATAACAGAAGAGCTGGTTTATTTCATAAACCTTCAACATCATTCGAAAAGCTACCAAAGTCAAAAGTTATAGAGAGCACTGTTTCACAAAAAAATATATTTCAACTCTAAACCAGCTCGAAACTTTGAGAGTAGAATCTTTTTTCTGATAAGAAACTGTGAGATAAATAAAAAATTGAGCGTCTTATCCTCGATTTCAAGAGAAATATCTGTCTAGCTAAATCAAAATAACATTTTTTAAAGTTAATACATTCAAATAATTTACCAAGTCATAAAGCTTATTTTTAACACATGTAACAATTCGTTATTATTAGTTAAAATACTGGAATTTGAGAATGATGCGTGTGCGAAAGATCATCATCGAGAGTTAATAATACCATAAAAGTAAAAAACATTCCTATGGCGCTCAAAAAGTGCCATATGTCGTGATAATCGTAAAAACGAAATAGTTTACATTCTACGTTGAATTGTCTCGATTGCGCCGCCGTTCTCTGCAAACAAAAACGTTTTCGAGGTACTTTCTAATCAACTAAATATTAAAAATACGAAAAAAATAGTTATTAATTGATAAAAGTATCGACATAACCCTATTATATGATTATTTTCACAAATGTAGATATTGAATTGTATACTTGTTTCAGTTTCGTTTATTTTTTTTTATTTCCTTCACTTAAATCCTAAACTGAATTTCTACACTATTTATATTTCCACGATATGAATTAGATACAACAATAACAATCATTCAACTTAACCTGTATATTCTTCTTTTTTAAATACTTGACAGTTGTAGCAACAGAACTAATACAAGTACTAAAGCTGTATAACGAAAAAGGCTAATTTCTCATACTAATTTGTTTTTTATTTCAAAAATTGTATTTAAAAACAAAAATTTATTAAAAAAAGTCACTTGAAATAATAAGAATTATTTATACACAACAAAAATTTTTGGGAATTTTTTTATCGAAAAAAATATCACATTTATGTTATTAAAAATGGATTAATAAGAAAAAAATTAACTTACCTTCCAAGATATAGCTTTGTGCAAGAAAAAATACATTGCGGAAATAGCGCACACCCCGGAAACAATTAGGAAAGCCCAAGTCAAGAGCCTTACTTTCTCTTTATTGATGTACTGGAAAAGTAAAAATACACTAAACGGAGACTGTTGATTCAAAACACACCTCAAAAACATATCATTTCTTCATATTTGATCAGCAGCTTAACTTCCTTTTCGACTTAACTTAATATACTAAACACAAATAGGAAAAATTGATAGGGATAGAAAAATCAATCCCTTTTGTCAAAACCCCTTATATGGAGGGTATTTTTCTTCGCTAATTACATACAACACTAGATTCGATGGAGAATTTTGAAGTTTTTAGATATTTTGAGGTGAAAATGTTAGTAGCAAACATTTGGAGAAGCAAATCTGCAAGGAATATCATTTTTAGAGTGTAAGGTTCAAAAAGTAAATATTCGATATAGACAAGAATTGTCGGACCAGAGGTATAGGAATTTAATGCGATAGTTAAAAAGCAATAATAGAAGGAAGTAAAATTTTTTCCCTCTGGGCAAATCCAGCTCATCAGGTCATTTGAACTACTATAGTTGCACTTGTTCAAGGTGTTATATACAATGTGACCCATGTACTTTTGAACTACTAGAAGAATGTAAATAAATCAGAGACTATTTCCTGGAATTCTGGAACTATCTGTGATGAACAGGAAGAGCATTTCCTTAACCAAATAAAAAGGAATCAAAACTGACGGAATAGAAGAATGTCTACTAATTGATATCGGTTTTGTTGTATTGGGTCCTCCAGATATCCTTTCTAACCACAAGTTTCTCTAACAAATCCGACGGGTCATTTGAACTACTAGAAGAATGTAAATAAACTAGAGATTGTTGCAACAAGTTGTGTACACCTTAGAGGTCATTTGAACTACTATAGTTGTACATTTTGGGATGTCATGTATATTGTGATCTGAAGTATTTAATTTGTATATTTGAACTACTGGAAGGATCGAATTAAATCCCAAAGGTGAATATCTGATATTTTAGTGACAATTGACACTTTTGATTGTAATAATGGAGCTAGATGGTGATAAAAATCGAACTCACCTTCATCACAATGTAAAAAACGAAGTACAACATAGTATTCGTCATAAATATGGTCAATAGGAAGACAGGAAAGTTTTTCGGTAATCGATATAAAGCAAAAGCATCCAGACCCCAATTGCACAAGTTTCCCAAGAAAAGTAACACAAACCGAGCTGAAAATAAGCCATCGTTAGTTGGAAAAATTGGAAATTTCTTTTGTACCTTTGTGGCAAGGTCTAACAACGTTAGCCGGTCCTGACCAGAAGTCGTATATCCAAACCTGTTTGAATTTTTGTAAAGATAAATCACCTGGAACGAAACAAATATAATTTTGGTTATTTGGATTAAAAAAAATTGCTTACGTAATCTCCAACATCCCATGTAATATACTTTTACACTTAGATAAAAGCACATTAATATATGGATGATAACAAAAGTTATCCAAAAGTATTGATTCGGTTCCAATATTCCTATCATCGCTGAAAAAAAGAACGAAATAAAAACCTAATCTAAAAATATCTACTTTGAAATTAAAAGAAAAATGATAGTAAAAGTATACCAAGGTTAGAAAAATGTAATTATATTCGATTTTTTTTCTTCTGGTTGTATAATTATTAAATAAATCAGAAAAGGATAAGAGGTGATTGTAAACGAAGAAATATTTAGAGGGTGGAAGACACTGGAATGATAAAGGACCTAAAAACCAGAAGAGACCATGGTGGAGAATGCTTCAAGGATATTGAGAATCATCATTAGGATAACAAGGTTAGATTTCTAATTGTGGAGCTGTCAGTGACGAATAAATTAAAAAAACAAATTGAGTAAATAGCAATATCGAAGCAAATTGATAAATTTGGATAATGGATGACCCCAGAATAGCTAAAAAGGTCCTAAAAATTGAAATAAGAGCTACTAGTAGCCAGAAAAACAAATTTTTTGGTATCAGGGTTACTTAAAGGCAATCAGAATCAAATATTTGAGGTGCCGAAGCAGAATTTTCACTTTTAATTGTTATGGATACATGATGATGAAGAATAGAGACTTATTTGGACAAATTTAGAGAACGCAAGTCCTTGGAATGACAAAAAAGACATAAAAACTAAAATATTAGTTACTGGTAGCAAAGATACACAAAGTTTTTGATGTCTGGTTGATTTAAGGGTAATAAAAACAGATACCGACAAACATCTTGGACATACCGAGCAATAAAGATTCATTTGAACAAATTCAGAAAATGGAAGACGTCAAAATAACCAGTCAATTCCTAAAATCAAAATATTCGAAACAAAAATCAAAGTTTTTTCGCTTATTTTTTGTTGATAAGTTCTGAATTGAAGTTTTTGTAACTGGAATTGGAAATATGGATTAAAATGGATTAAAATTAAGTTCATGAGTAATATATATATTTTTTTCATATTAATATAATTATAGATATTATAAAACTTACCGAGTACCACTGCTAAAGCTAATACTCCGAATGTAGTATAGGCGTTAGCGTTTATATCTGGATGACGATTTTGATATAATTTCACCATACAAAGTACTGCCATTACGTACATAAAACTAGAATCTGAAATATTAAATATAACGAAATATTTAAACCGGATTTATTATTTTCGTATTGGTTTTTGTGGAATTTGGAAAATTTTATACGGAATATGTATTCAAAGTTTACATAAAAACTGTTATTCAAATTTAAAATTTTATAAATGTGAAAAAACCGCAAGAAAATGAGAAATAATATTCTTATTATTTTCAGCCTTAAGCCATAGAAAGTTGATATATTGAAAATTATCAACGAAAATATTAAAAATTTTGAAAAAATGATGAGAATGATCGGCATAAATTTCAAAACGATTTGTTCTTTCCCAACAAGCTTTTCTTGGGGATCTTGTCATATATATATATATATATATATATAACAATTTTTCAAAAATTTACATTATAAAAAATGATATAAAATAATATTTGCACTTACCAAATTGAAAATTCAAAGAATTAGGGCAAACGTGGTAGCTTCCGCTAAGTATACCTTCCATTATCAAAGCCACCCCCATGGCGTAAAACATACCATAGTGTTGAGGAATACCGAATTCCTTGTGGAAAAGAAATCAAATCAAATTTTCGTTAATTTTGAATCAATTAATTTACCTTATCGAAATCGGCGTCTTTGTGGGATTGTTCCCTAAGATACGTTATTATCAAAAAAAGTACGCCCAATAAAATATAACCTATATTGGAGAAAACGTGATTAAAATCGCTGAGAAAACCCAAAGGATGCGCGCATAAGAAATTGTAGTAACATAAATCTTGTTGGCCGGTTTCATTTAATACCTAAAATATCCACTTTATTATACGGATTTAGCACCACTTGAATTTGTATAAGATTATGATGTAATAATACAAACTCACCATTTGGTAGGTTACGACGAGCTGCAGTACGGGTAAGGCGTAAAAAATGGCCACCGTGAGAACGTTGTATAAATACAAATAAGATTTTTTCGTTAATTCTTTAGGGGGTTTTCGGGCTAAATCTATCAGGAACGGTTGTCCTCGACCTAACCTCAAATTTTTATCGATATCTACTTCGTTTAACGTATCGTAATCAGTTATATCTACCGAGGGGCCAGACATTGTGGATATGGTACGTTGAACATTAGCCATTTCTATACAAACACAAATATTGTTAATTCTACAAGAGCAATTTGTTTACGTTGCATTTGATGATAATTTTCAATTTAATTTCCACCATATCCATGATACAAATATTTTAATGAATATGATTGAAGTTAGCAATGATTTTTAGAAGAAGGTGCAGCAAGTACTGCAGAAGATGCAGTATAAACGAATAAAAAACCCTCTGTAACGTAACAAAATAACTAATTAATGAAGATCTTTTCAATGAAGTCAGATTTGAAGGAAGTTGATAGAGATTTTTAGAAGAAGGTGCAGTAATTTGAGCATAAAATTACTACAGATTTAAACTTAATGCATGTAAATGACACACAAGATGCTGATAGAAACTGAGGAAAAACAGTGTCAATATTGATAGTTATTTAATAATTGAAAAGTTAAAAAGCCAATCAGAATTACAAAAATTTTCGTTTAGGAATCCAAATTTAGTAGTGCCATAAAAATTATGATTGTTTTTGCCAATGGAAAAGAAATTTTATATTTCTATTGCAGATTATAGGTGTATGTCTAGCATCTTACCTATATTTTCTACAGCTACTGTGTCTTTTCGTGTTAGTGTGAATAAAGTGCATGTAACAGTGTAAAAAAACCAATGAAATGTTAATAAACCAGATTTATTTATACATTTTCATCAGTAAATTATAATAATAAATACCTAAATAATCAAGAGAAATTATCTTCTATGATTTTTCTATATTTCTATAAGATATTATAATAGATAAATTTCTTTAAAGTATTTCAACACATCAGATTAAATTGATATTTTCTCTTGAATTGCATGCTTTAGTTCAAATTTTGTTAAAAATTAATATTTCTAAGCTGTTAGTGGTCAGATTAAAATTTCACTACGAAAATTACACGTCAAGAGATAGCTGCAGAATTTTTAGCAAATAATGACTTTTTAATACACGCGATCAAGCATTTTTAGATATAAATATAGGATAAAGTCAAAATAAATGTCTTACCAATAGATTAAAATTATGAATAAATAATACAAATTCATTCCAACTACCATTTATAGGATTTTCTTTATTATATGAATAGAAATTGAAACGATTTATAAAATATATAAATATCTTATACATCCTAAAAATCGAAAATGTAAATTGAAGCTAAACTATTGTTTACCAGTTATGTTAGGTTAAGGAATTAACAGCTATCGAATGGCCTTGTTTCTGCGGTCTATGGAGAAGATCGATTATAATTGATTATATGTAGTAACCATAGAATATTTTAGTTCAATAGAGGTATTCGCGTTTATTTCAGCTGATTTCGAATATTTTCTAAACGTTTCAAATGTGTATGTATAAAAAGGAATGTTCCAATATTTATGATAAAATGTTTTTCTACTACGTCTTATTATCATATTCAGAGTGCAATAAAACTAAGAATTGAAGTACTGTCATAACTGAAATTGAATGTCTACGGAAAATATCGATTGTAAAAATGTTACAAGCAAACCTGCAGCTACCTCTGATTTAGATTATTAATCGATTCCATAAAAATTCTGTTTTGGTTAATAAAAGATTGTAAATTGAAAGAAATGTGAAGTAAATGGATACACGCATAAAAAAAATGAAAAAAGCATTAATTTAACTAAAAAATCGAAAAAAAAAATAGTATAACGAATAGAAGAATAAAAAGAAGATATTCAATTATTTGGGCACTATAATTAATAAGATACAATGAGACGTGAACTAGGACGAGTTGTATTTCTGAAATACTTCAATTGATACTTAATTTGTTGTTCATAAACTTCACTTTTTTTCCTTAAATTTACGAATGAATGAACCGAATTCTGTAGGAAACTCAAGTACACCAAGCAAGGATATTTTCAATACGTTTAAAACAAAAGGATAATAGTGAAAATTGTAATTTTAATGTACCTGTGCCATCGAATGTTCGCGTGACCTTCAGCCTAACAATTCCTGATGAAATAATACAAATTAAAAAACAAAATACATAATTATGTAGGAAATTATTAACGAAATTTGATTTGACCTAAACCCAAATTAAAAACACTTTATTATCATGTTAATTACAAACCCACTTAAGCTAAAAATGATTAAATTAATTTTTGAATATATACAATCGTTATTAAAAAATTAATATCTTGTAGTTGACGTTAATTACTGTTTTGAGGTTAGAATCACTACAAGCGATATAAATTTTAAGAAAAAACTGGCGTTAACTTAACGTCGTACCAACATAAAACGTTTCAAAGTGAAAACGAAATGGCTACTGTCACTTATTCTCTACAATGTTGTACATAGATATTTGAAATTATGTAAATCCCTAAAAATACCTCTAAAAACATCTCCTCTCACATTTTTCCACACTAAATTCGGGAAGAAAACCCCTAAGTTGGGAACCCTGACGTTAACTTAACGTCATGTCAACATAAAACGTTTCGAAGTGAATGTAGCTACTGTTACTGTGTCGTGATAGTAAATATTCTCACATTTTAAATATTTTTTAATAGTTTATTTTTATTCATATATATTATATAAATATATATATATATATATATTAATATATATATATATATATATATATATATATATATATATATATTAATATATATATATATATATATATATATATATATATATATATATATATATATATATATATAATTCCACATGTTAGGTATGGTACTAATAATTCTTATTGCGTTCCGAATATACCATAAATACAAATTTATTCGACACAAATTTACAGATAAAAAATTACGATAAACGCTTTGAAAACTAATCGATACCTAAAAGTGACAGCTGTCAGAACAGATCAAAAAAGAATACGAATAGAACGTAATCAATGTTGTTCGAATTGACAGTTATCAGAGTGACAATTAAACGTCAATTAGAAGAAAATAAAGTTATAATGGGATCCATAACCTAAATATCATTCACTAGTTTCGGTTTGTTCTATTGTACAATTAAAAATACAATGAATGTAAGTGTATTAAAAAATTTTCCTTTCGGTACAATTTTTATTATTGGGTCGAACCAAAAGTCGCGCTGTACTAAATCTGATAAATAACGGGGATGTGAAAGTAAAAATTAGAAATTTAAACTTTTTCATTTGTTTTTGAGATCAAAAGACTAATTTCTATTCTTAAATCGTTTAAATCACTTATAAACAGTTACTATACTATTACTATATAAAATTAGTTGTTCAAAATGCAAATTTTTGCAAAAACGATTTCATTAAAGTCGAAATGGGTTCAAACTTATCTCACCGAATGAAAATGTAAGAAAAATTAATTGAAAGTCGTTTTCCAAAAAATTTCATTAATTTTTTGGTCACCCCTCGTATATACACATGAAATTATTTCAATTATATACTTATTTTGATGAATAATTTTTTTCAACAAATTGATGAAAAAAATCTGTAAAGATAAGAAGAATGCATAAAATACATAAAAAAATTAGATATCATTTCATTGGTATTTAGGTATGTGTGCATAACATGCAAAACTGCAAAAAGTGATTTTTTTCTATAAGTGTTGTGTTAATTATATTATTTGGTAAAAAATATGAAATTGAATAACTTACGTGCATTTGGCGTGGTTGAAAAATTATCAACATACTCCATTGCTCTCGGTGTAGTTGCCTTTACAGTATAAAAAAAATACGGAAGACCAAAAATTATATAGAAACCACCTAAAAGATTTAGTGATAATTGGAAAACAAAATAAATCCCTCTAGTATGATTCATAAGCAGATGAATGAAGAAAATGACATAACTAAAGAGGTAAGAAAATGTAATAACTGAAATTCAATTACTTAAGTTCCAAAAAATAGATACTTTTTTCTGTCTTTAATAATTTTCAATGTAACTTCACATTTGGCTTTTATTTCTCTATTTAAAGATTGATAATGTTCACTTATTTCCATAATAAATAAGATTTTTACTTCACAAAAAGCACTGTTACACTAATAAACACAAATACAAACAAAAATGTCACGCAAATGACTGAAAATTAAATTATTTATATGATTTTTCTTCAATAATTCTCGAGATGATTAAATAACCTTAGACCATTGGAAATAATTTTATTTAGGTCTTATTTATAAACTATCAATTCTTCTTTTTCGTGTAACTTTGACTCTACAAGATAAAGTAATCAGCTAATCTAATGGTACTCAATAAATTTACATAGATAGCGTTCTTAGTAATAAAAAATCGTAGTATTCATTTCAAATTTCATTAATTCTTCTACTTGTTTAAGTAACTTGTCCTTTGCGTTTACACGATTTATTAGTCAGCACATTATTAATTTAATTGGATTTGTATATTACACGAAAACAACGTTGCCAGATTTTAAAAATTATTTGGAAATTAAAGTGAAAATAAAATGAGGTTATATTACTATGTATATCAGTGCAATGAATAATTAGTTTAATCGATTATTACGACGTAAGTATTACAAAAATTTTTAAGGGGGGGGTGTCGAAATATACTTACCTATACATCCCAAAGTAATTAAAACGGCCATAACGTAATCGGAATATGTAATACTGGGTTTAATAACGAGGGAAATTTGTTTCACCCTCTCTGAATTATTTACGTTACTAAAACCCGATTTTTCGCAAGCGTAATCGTCGGGTTTTGCGACAAACACTATGTAAAAACCTTGGGGAAATTTGTATTTCTGTAAAAAATATTTATATACGGGGTGTGTACCATATTTTCGTTACGAAAATATTTTTATACTCACAGGAATTGTGATACCTCCTTTCTTGTTAACGGTTTCGTAGAACCCCCTGAACGTTACATCTTGATTGGTATCGAAAACAGGGCACTAGAAACGAAAAAAAAACGCGGAAGGTACTAAGTATTAATTGAATTATAAGACAAAAATGACGAAATACCGGTAAAAGAAAACGAGAAACTTACACTTATATTTTGTATACTGACAACCATGCAGATATCGTCGTCTGAATTGACTTCTAAAATGACGGTTTCGTAATTAGAGTCCCCCTTTTTTATCAAAGAATCGTCTGTGGTGAAATTGTAAAAGAAGTAGCTGTAAAAAGGGACATAACCTAATATAAATAGCTATGGGTATTTTTGATGCGTCAAACTACACTTATAGTACTCTAGCAAGAACATATTTCGATGATCTTATCAATTAATTCTAAATTAGGAAAATCCATCGATTTATTCACAAGTTTTTTATGTAATTTATGATTGTTTAAAAATAATTATAGTGTTTTCAAAATAATGTGAAAATTGTTATTTAAACAAAAAAAAACCCTGTAGAAATAGTTTTACAACATAATTCGATGATCCTGTCAACTAATTCTAACCTAAATTGGAGCAATCCGTCGTTGTAGGCATCCCACCCATAGACAAAAGATTAAAGATAGAGGAACGACATAAAAGTGGAATTGAATTATTGACGAGAGAGAAAGAGCATCTTTTTACCACTCTCTGTCTCCCTCTACTAGCAAATAAATTCAAAATTTGCTATTCTTCTCTACCACATGAAACTTCCGACTTAATTTCGATCCGATCAGAAAAGAGTAGAGAGAAATAGAGAGTAGTATACCGATGATCTTTCTCTCTCTCTTTATTATTATTATTTTAATATCTATGACTCCACCACCAGCTAGGAAACCATTGATGCAAACACCGGACTAAGTCCTAACGTACGATGAAGAAGACTCCAATTTTTTCAAAAAATTTTTCAATTCATTTAAATTTGAGCGCGAAATATCGTTTTACAATTTTCTACGCATAATTTGATGACCCTGTTGAAGAAATCTAACCTAAATTGGGAAAATTCATTGTTTTCTGTAGCCCGCCGCGATTTTTTACAACTTCCTACGAATAATTAGATGATCCTGTCAACGAATCCAAACTTACATTGAAACAATTCATCATTGTATGCACCCCACCCCGCAATGTTTTGGAATTTTTTTAGAAGAATTCAAAATTTTTCCATCAATAATTGTAGTATTTAAAAATTGGGATTTAAATATAAAAAAACGTCCGGAAATATAGTTTTACAGCTTCCTATGTATAATTCGATGATCCTGTCAAGGAGTCCTAACCTAAATTGTAAAATTTGTTGTTTTCTACACCCCCCCCACCAATGTAATTTTTGGAAATTTTTATATGTTTCATAAATTTTTTGGAATTTTTTAAAAGAATTCTTAACATAAATCTAGAGTAAATGATTTATTATTTTATAATATTAACGACACCTAGTTTTTGGTTCCAAGTATAAAATAGAAAAATCATTTTTTTTTAATTCTGGTTTTAACTTCAGAATTTCGAAACAAAAAATACAGAAATAAAAAAATTAACCTCTTATCAGCTTCATGGCTTTAAACGCACTTATTTCCTTAAAATTGTTGATAACTTATAAACAAATAATTAAACGAAAAAAAACCATTTCATTTCAAAATTGCTCTTTTCTCGCATGTTATCATTTGTATAAAATATTTTCGAGTTAGATTACATTTGAAACAAGTTTGATCTAACTACATGTGAAATTAAATACATTTACCGTATCACTTATTTTGGAATCGAGGTTCTTTATATTTCTTCGCAAAATTAACCAAAGGCATTGAAAGTTTTTCTATTCTTTGTTTATTTTTGTTTATTCATTATTATATATAATTTTACAGCCTAGGGTAAAACTGTAGATTAAACTATGGTTTGAACTCCAGTTTAAACCAAGAATTAACAAGGTCACAGTTAAACAGACATTTTTCTCCCAGTTGTCACCGAAATGTCTTCAATGTTAGTTGTTGAGAGAGTTGTAAAAACAAAAATGAAGAAATTACAAGATAATTTGTGCAATTTCTAAGACGTAGTACTTTTGATTAAGATTCTACCAATATTTTTGTATAATCTTGTAGAAATGTAGAGAATATATAAAAGTTAGGTTAGGATCTCTCCGTTTCAAATTAAACTGAAATTTAAACTAGCCCCAGACCTCCGGTAATATATAAGGGGAATCATATTTCTACTTTACAATTAACAGAAAGATGTAGACAATGCTAGTTTTCTTAATTTCGAGGATAACACCAGAAAGTATCGGCTGTCTTGTTCAGGTGCTTTTACCTTATTTGCAATAAGTTATTTTCCACAATATTAACAAATATTTCAAAAAAAAATCAAAAACTATTGTTTTTTGAAGTTTTAGGGCCAATAAACGAGGGGTCCACTATAGTATAACAACAATAACATAACTTAAAAAAATGTTAAAAAATAAAGAACAAACACACTAAGATATAATAATTATCAATTATATGATTGAAAATAAAAAATTACCTGGGTTGACTTGGAGTAATATTGAACTTATGCTCCTTGGAAAGTTCTATGGTAAAAGTATTTTGTTTCCTAACTTCTATGGTGAAATTAATAGTTTTATTCGAAGATGTAGCTATAGAAATAAACGAATTTTCCTGTATCATTTTCTGATGTCTCCCTAAAAGGTAAATTTACAATTCAAACTATAACATTATAAAACGCTTATTTCACGTACCGTTCATTCTATAATGTTTTAGTATGTCGTGGCACATAGTTTTTGTGGTGTAATTATATACGAATTCACCTACGTCTCCTTCGATTTCTAAAGGCAATTGCCACGATATCATTTCTTTAGTTTGTCTTGCTACTATCATTAAAGGAAAAGACACAGTTGCGTTGCTTTGAATCCATATTCTTGGAGGATTCGCATTAACTGTGTCATTCTGGAAGATTTTACGTATAAAATAATCGTAAATCAACAAAAGTTTGAACTGTTGATACCTCTCAAAATTACTTTTGAATTAAATAACAATAACTAAAGCTATTTATCAGTGTTATATAATTAACTTACAATAGTTTCTGTTACTTCTAGAAGATATTCTTTGTTATTATTTATAGTATTAGTGTATGTTTCATTATATTTAAGTATAACGTATTCTGCGGGGTTATGTTGCACACTTTCGGACACAGCTAAGCACAATGATAATAATAAAAATATAACTTTGTACATTTTATTACATTAGTAAAATTGATTAATCTGTATTCCACGATGCAAATAATCGAGATTAAGTTATTAGCACTATATTAGCACTATATAACTATTAAGTTAGATCTGAAGTGATAATTTTACATCATAGATCATCTATATTTAGATGGCTCAGGACAATATTATTTTTTTAGATAAAATTAGCGCCATCTGAGAGTGGAAATAGGTACCGATTTCCATTCTGTCACCAAATAATAGATATTTTATTAATAGTATTTTAAAAACTACTTGCGATATAAATAAATTCGCAAATTTCTTAGTAGTAATGTTTATACGATAAACATTTTATCAATCGACTAAAATTTTTAAAAAATCAGTTTTTACCGGTAATACGACAATTCTTTCTTTAATTACCTAATGTTTTTTTATTAGATTTTTGTACATATTCTTTATGTTTTAACTATATTATTGGAACTACATTTTTAATTACTATAGATTTTTTAATTTACAATTTATAAACTACTTTCTTTCACAAAACATACCCAAGTAAAGAAGATACCTTAAGGTTGCTCTGTGCTTTCTTCTACAATTATTTCGTCTTCTTTTTTTTGTTGACAATCCGAAACTATCTAAGTAAAAAGCACGCATTATGTAGGATTAAGAAATACATAATTATCACCTTAAAGATACATATTACTATTTATTAATCATTCAAGAAATTAAATTTTTGATTTCACATTGTTAAATTTTTTTTGTAAAACTTCATAAAACTAATAAAATAAAGTATCAGTATGATTGTATAATTGAGTGAATTATTATTATTCGAAACTGATTTTAGAGATCGCGGTTAATAACAAAACGTAAGATAAATGTATAGAGTGCTGACTGTTCTTCATTACTATAGAGATAAGAAGCATTTAAAAAGTCAATTATTGTTCTTTCATGAGACTCCGTACTTTACTAGTTAATGTTCTGACCAGCTGATTCCAATTGTTTTAGGTTAGGTTGTTTTCGTAATTCATTTACTATTCGGCAATTACCACGATCAATTTGTACAACCTATGATCACATGATACAAATTGCTCTTTGGCCGTTACGTTCCGTGAACAACATACCGAACGCAATTATTAAGTTTTTGAAAAAATAACGTTGTTTGTTTGTCATGTGTCAATTGTCATTGTCAATCTTTAAGTGTCAGTTGCTTCAAAATTTTCTTTTGCAAGTACGATAGTAACCATGGCTGTCGGTAAAAATAAAGGTTTGTCTAAAGGAGGTAAAAAAGGAGTTAAAAAGAAGGTGTAAGTAAAAAATATTCTTAAATCGTTATTCTGTAGAGATTGTTGAATCTAAATTTTATATAAATTACGGATAATATTTGGAGATTAATCAAAATAAAACAGATACAAATTTCTTGATGTTTCACTACAACTTTGATAAACTGGTAAATTTGTCGAATTTTCATGCGCTAAATACAATACTTTTGAGTCTTATTCCTTATTTCAAGAAATTTAAACTGTTTTTTTTTCAAATTATCTATAGGTTAGGTTTATATTGTTTACATGTGGTACTATTAAAAACAGCTTATTAAGGTTTGTTGTAATTCCTTAGGTTTCATAACTTTGTGTTTTAGTGTGGACCCTTTCACAAGAAAAGACTGGTACGATGTCAAAGCACCGTCGATGTTCGCCACCCGCCAGGTCGGTAAAACTTTGGTTAACCGTACGCAAGGTACCAAAATCGCGTCAGAGGGTCTCAAATTCAGAGTTTTCGAAGTTTCTTTAACAGATTTACAAAACGATAATGACGGCGAAAGATCCTTCAGAAAATTCCGTTTAATAGCCGAAGATGTACAAGGTAAAAATATTTTACAGTTCGTTTATTTAAATTTTTTACAATTTTTTTTTTTTAGGTAGAAACGTTTTAACTAATTTCCATGGAATGGATTTAACTACTGATAAATTGAGATCGATGGTTAAGAAATGGCAAACTTTAATTGAAGCGTCTGCTGATGTTAAGACGTCAGATGGATATTTGCTGAGAGTTTTCTGCATAGGGTTTACGAACAAAGATCAATTTTCCAATAGAAAAACTTGTTATGCCCAACATACCCAAGTAAGTGAATCATTATTGTTTTCATCAAAGTTTTATTTGATTTAGCTTCATGTATACTTGTGCTTAAATCAGTTTATATGGGGTGATTTAACGTTTTTTAAACAAATTACGAATATATTTACTTTTTTTTTAATTTTAATAGATTTTTTTGTCTGCAGAGATTAATTTGTTTTTTTTTTAATTAATACCCTAAGTTGAAAATCTTTTCTATTTTTTTTTTCAAATATATCTAAAGTCAAAAACATATTTACTTTACAGGTATTTGTTGTTTTTACAACTTTTTCATTTATTCCTTTATAATTTTTTTGTATCTTATTCTTTTTGTCTTGTTCTAATTTGTAATTTGTCAAAATTTGGTTTCTCTATATCATTGTTTCAGTATTCTCTAAATTTTTAAAATTTTTCATGTACTTATCTATCTCAGTGTTATTATAATCTTATAAAAAGTTCTATATCTGATCCAGTTTCAAATATTTTTCCATTTCGTGCATTGTTTTCACATTTTTGTCTTGGTTTATTTTTCAACTTTCTTGGTCTTTGAGTTCTCATTATTTTTGGCATCTTCTTTCTAGGTTTTCCTTTCCTCTTAACGACATTTGTGATTGTTATGTCTTCAAACATTTTTCTCTCGTTTTCTTTGAAGTATCTAGATTTTGACCAAATATGGGCTCTTTATATCATTATTTTCAAAGTTTTTGGCTCTTCAAGCATTTCCAACTCTTTCAATCTATTCATCCTCATATTTTTAGGTTTTGACCAAATATGGGTTCTTTATAGCATTATTTTCGGCATTTTCTCTATAAATAACCCATGGGTCCCAACTTTCTCAGTCTTTGCTTCCTTTTACTATATTTCTATCTGCTCCACTTTCAATTAGTTTTCTTTCCTATTTCTTTTTTTTTCTTTGCTTATAGTGACATTTGTGGTTATGTCTTCCAAGTATTGTTTTTTATGTGTACTTTAGATACCTTTAGATTTTCACAAAATTTGATGTGTACATGTGATTAGCATTTTTTTGTGTTCTCTTGAATCATTTTATATCTGTTCCACTTTCTATTAGTGTTCTTTCCTCTTTTGTATTTCTCATTTTCTCATTATTGCTTACCTTAGAATATCTTCAGGTTTTGACCAAGTATGGTTTGTGGAGATTATTATTTTTTTTAGTGACATTTGTCTTTTCTATTTCCATTGTTTACTCATGTTTTGATCCATTTGTACATATCTATTCAATTTGGTTCCTATTCAATTTTTATATATACCATGTATCCAAATCTTCTTAGTATTTGTTTTCTCATTATTTTCAGTATTTTTTATCATTCTTTTCACCCTCATGTTCTTTCCAAGTCTTTGCATCCTCAAATAATGTTTTATATCAGACCCACATTCAATTAGTGTCGTTTTTATTTCTTATTTTTTCTTTTTAGTGACTTTTGTCGATTTTATGCCCTCTAAGGTTCATTTTTCTGGTTTATAATTTAATAATTATTTTTTGTTTTTTTTTCTCTACATCATTTTTATAAATTTTTTCATCTTTTTAATTTATTTATAGCTTATTTCATTTTCTTATAATCTATATTTTCATTTTTATTTTTTTCACTTTATTCTCTTTCAGTTTTGGACTTTTTCTTCTTCTATTTTATATTTTCAATAACGAATTTTTTAGGTTAGAGCTATTCGTAAGAAGATGGTGGAAATCATAACCAGGGACATTCAAGGCTCTGACATAAAAGAAGTGGTAAATAAGCTTCTTCCTGACAGTATAGCCAAGGATATCGAAAAGGCCTGCCAGGGAATTTATCCTTTACATGATGTATACATTCGTAAAGTAAAGGTGAATAAATTGATAATATTTATTTACTTTTAATAATTCCTTCAACAGTTTGTTTGAAATGATGATAAACACTCAGCTCGCATTGATACAAACATGATGAGACATTTTTGTTCCCAAAACGACGCAAATATTTACAGATCTGATCAAACTTAACCAAAATAAAACACGTAATTTGATTTAATCAATTTATTTTATGATTATTTATTGATTACTGTAATAAAAAATTTTATCTCTGATTCAAAAAGGGGTGATAATTCTCATAATATTTATTTGTAGGTCTTGAAGAAACCACGTTTCGAGCTTTCCAAATTATTGGAATTGCATGGTGACGGTGGTAAAAGCGGAGCCGGAGATTCCACTGGTGAAGCGGGATCCAAAGTTGATAGGCCTGAGGGTTATGAACCACCAGTACAAGAATCCGTTTAAAAATGTTTTGTATTTGAAAAAGTAAAAAATGGAGTAAATACTGGGTTATTTAATCTGATACATTTTTTTCTTTTAACCAAGTGGAAAATTAGTTGGAAAGTTTAATATGAGTTTACTTGAGAATTTGTTTTTTTTTTAGTTTAATTTTAGTTGAAAAGTTTTTCCGAAGTTAACTTGGTGAAAAAAAAAATGGTTTTTTCTAATTAAATTTAGTCAAAATTTTGATTTAGTGGAAAAATATCATTTCAGAGTCCTATTTGGTGGAAAATCGACTTTTATCAGAAGTCTCTTGGCCTGATTTTAATAAACAAATTATTTTGAAAAAATAGCCCAAAAATTGGCTTTTCCTAATTCAATTTGGACCTAAAAAGGGTTTTTTCGAATTTATTCTAAAAAATGTCTTTCTGAGAAATGGTGAAAAATTGTTTTTTCCTGACAACTTTCTCAAAAAAAGTCTAATTTGTTAAAAAATTGTTCTATATTTAATTTGATCAAAAGTTTGAGTTTTTTGGGGTTAATTTGGTCTGAAAATGTAATTTCAAAGTCCTAATCAGTGGAAAATTGACTTTTTTCAGTAATTTTTCAATTGGCTCAAAAAATCACTTAAATTCTCCATTTTCCCAATATTTGTCTTGATATGGCCAAAAGTTTGATTTTGTCTAAAGTATTATTTGGTGGAAAATTGACTTTTATCATTAGTCTCTTCAGAGAATAGATTTTCTGAGATAATTTGAACAGGAAATGGTTCAAAGTTATTAATGCTCCCAATAATTGTCCCTTAATTTGGCCCAAAGTTTGATTTAATAAAAAAAAAATGTTTCTATGTATAATTTGGTCCAAAACTCTTTTTGGTCTAAAAATGTCATTTTCAAGTTGAAAAATAGTCTCTTCTAAAAGTGGGTTTTCTGAGCGTAATTTTACGAAACCAATGACTATATTTTGAAAAAATATGCCCTTTTGATATGTTTCATCAAAAAATTGCTTTTCTGAATTTAATTTAGTCCATAGCTTGATTTTCCGAGTTTTTTCCTAGTCCACCTCGATGAAAATTTGGTTTTTGGCGAATTGAATTTGGCCAAAATGTTAATTTTGTCTAAAAATTTCTCTTCGAAGTCTTATTTGGTGAAAAATTGACTTTTCTCAGAAGTCTCTCTTAAAAATGGATTTTCTGAGCTAATTGGTTGAATAAATTACTTAAATTCTTAATTTTGTCAAAAGTTCAATTTCATCTGAAAACTTTTGCCTCTAGAGTCTAATTTGCCCTTGTCTAATTGTCATGAAAAGGTTCATGAAAGTATATTCGACAAAATCCATAGAGAAATAACATTTAAATCTAAATACACATTAACCACAAACTTTGAGTCAATTGATATTACCAACGATCTGGGTTTATTTGAAATATCCACCTTATTTAATAAACATTTTCCTTGATTTTTATGAATATGCCAATAAACGAATTCTATTAAGTATAAAACTGATTGCTGTTTGAATCGTTATGATCTATCTATCTATGATCATTTAGACATAAAAAAAGAAGAAATTTGATTTCATGGTGGGTTTCATAGAACTATTACTATATGGTTGGTTCACAAGAATAGATATTTATAAAAACTTTTTTCTATGGACCCTATTCATAAGTAACTTTATTTTTTAATTGTTCGAACTTTATCTGCTCTTTATTATATATTTTTAACCTTTCCCAATTTGATTCCTATTTCGTTTTTTGTTGTATGACAACTGGTATCATATATTTCAATTTATTCATCTTATTACTTTTTCTTCTTTTTTACTAGTGATTTGGCCTCCGCCTCTGTAGACTTTAATAATTAATTGATAACATTAAAACATAGATTCTTTGATATCAAATTCGGAATTTTGTGGTTTATATCGATGGGATTGCATAAGGAATTATTTGAAGGTGAAATAAAAAAAAGATTGTTTCAAATACTGATTTTTTTTTTAAATCTTACAATCACAGAGAATTAACATAAAATACACTCGTAAATAAAAATATAATAAAACATACAAATTTAGCTTAAACAATAATACAAAAATTTTCGACTTTCAAGTCAATATTTTCTATTTAAATCATTTTATGATTGAAAAAAATTACATTTAAAATAATTAAGAAATAATAAAATAAAGCGAAGATGAAAAGAAAGACTAGCTATGAACAAAAAAAAACAAGACATTTAAAAAAATCGTGACATTTTTCAAAAAAATTCAGTGCCGTTTGTAACTTTGATTAAATTTTTTAAAAATATTTTCGTTCCTACATACTAGGTTATTGTCTTTGGTTTTGAATATTTTGAAAAATGTCATGACATTGTGGAAGACTAAAAACTATTTCAAAAATATGGCAAAATAATTCACAATGAAAATGTACACGAAGATGCAAAATAAATAATTGTGAAAAAATGAAAAGTATAAATTAAAGAAAAAAAAGATCCTCAGATATGACACGTTATATAATCTATATATATATATCTACTCTAACTCTGGAAAAACCTGCTCTATTTTGTAAATATATACTGTAATATGGCACAATTGGTATATATATTTATTTATATATGGAATGACGTATTTCTTTTAAAAACTGTTTCTAAAAATTACTCTACCAAAAAGTACCAAAAAAGGCACAAAAATTTATATGTCTTCTCTAAGGCACTACTATCAGAAAAAGGCCTCTATTTCTAATACACCTACTCTAAAATCTATGTCTTTTTATTTTTACGAACTTTGATCCCTATGTTTTTTCTTCAAATAAAAAATATACTACTAATTTGAATAAATTAATTTTTTAAATAAGATATTAACAAAAATAAAAATTTATTTATATCTAGCATGAGAAACAGTTCGAAATTTATCTCACGAGAATTGATTTTAGTAACAGTAGAATGATAGACTGCAGACATTACAACATAGAGAAAAAATATTTCAATCATTAATGAGTGAAAAAAAGATCTCTATAAATAGGTTGGCAACATTGTGAATATAGCTACCACAGGCGTAAAGAATTGGTTCAAATGGAAACAAGTTAACCTAAAGGTAAAAATTTACTCCACAATGATCAATTTTTTTGCTTAATAAACACGTTTTTTATCTAATTGTTTTTATTTTTGATACAAAAAGCACTATAGAACTAAAATAAATTGTTTCACAAAAGCATAAAGGCAGTTTGCCCTTATAGACAACAATAACTGATTTTTATTTATCATATTACAGCCCAACATGGGAAGTTTGCTTATAACTAGAAGTTTTTAGATTGATATGGATATAAAAAAAATTTAAGTTAAAACAAAACAAAACTAATCAATGATTTATCACGTAAAAATTTGATCTCTGAGTTGTAACGTCTTTGAGTGAGACATAATTTAACCCAAACTTTCCTGAACTAAAAAGTGTAGTTGCATTGCTCGGAAACTAAACAATCAAATTGAAGATCATTATTTACAAGGTATAGAAAAAAAATTGAAATTCAGTAACAAGAATCAACGATCAAGATTGCACAATCAATAATAAAAAAATCTCATTGATTTTGATTTATTTATTTTTTTTTAATCTAAAGTTACTTGAGTAAGTGAGATATAAATCTAGTGTGGAAAATTTTAATTTTATCAAAATAAAAGTTAATGAGATATAGACTTACCCGAATTTACTATTAAACAAACACACATTACAGATTTGAGGTTACTGTGTATACAAAAAAACGACCACAATAAAAAATAAACGTAATTAAAAGAAATAACACGAATAATATCATATAAAAAAGTGAAACAATTTCTGATACATTTATCAGTAGATTACTTGATTTCTACTGGATGTTAGTTGTTTATGTGCTGACATAAGACATAAAAGTTCTGAGATTGATGTCTTAACCTACACTGGCTCTCTAGTGAGCTTTCGTATTAATAGTTATTGTTCCAATTTATTTATTTATTTCATTAGCTGCATACTAAATGACAGATACGTTCATAGCTGAATAATACAATGAAAAAGGCCATTTTCTATTGACAAGTTAATATGTATCCAATTAATTTCCTTTAAATCTAATTTGTCTATGTGCTGACATAAAGCAATATTCAAATATTATATTTACCAGGAAGATGTCTTCAACCAAATTGGTCACGTAGTGACCTTTAGTATCAATAGTTAATGTTCCATTTTCTAGTTTCTTCAGTAGCAACTGTTTTAGAAGCCATTTCGTGATAAAACTGGGAATAATAAGGTCTAAATAACTTCATAAACCACATAGAAACTAACGGCAAAAGCATTTGTTTACCCCATGGCGGCCATAACAATGGAAATCAGCGAATTTTGACAATTCATTAGATTGCTCATTGTATATATCAGACAGATGTCTTTAACATACACATAAGAGACAAATACGTTGTTGAATAGCTGAATAATAGAATAAAAATGGCCATTCTCTATTGAGATAAAGTTTGATATTAATTCAACACTAGATTATTTGATTTTCATTGAATTTTAGTTTGTCTATGTTCTGACATAAGTAAATATTATGATATCGTAGCTACGAGAATGATGTCTTCGACTATATTGGCTGTGCAGTGAGCTTTATTATTAATTATTTTTTTATTCCATTTATCTATGTTACTCAGAAGTGTATGTAGATATTTTTTTATCGAGTAGCAGATATGTTAGTAGCTGAAGAACACAACGGAAAGGTCCATTTTCTTCTCTATAGAAACTAGTTTTTCACGTTCAGTTTTTTATGATACAACTACCCTTTTTATGCTTGAATTATAAATAAAAAATTAATTTTTAAGTAATACTTTTGTTAGTTAAACTACACAATACTGTTTTTTTTTAAAAGGAAAATACATCATTAGTATTTTACAATTAATTTTTTTTGTAACAACTTTTAGTTTTATTCAGTTCTTGACCCTATTCTTGAAAGTAGAGTTTTTCAATATATATTTTGTTTTCTGAGATAGTTATTGTCCTTTTTTCAAGTATTTACAAGAAATTTACAAAATGGAAAATTTCGTTTGGTTTGTACAAAAATTATTTACAATATATATACTTCACTGATATACGATTAAAAATCGATTTATATATGTTTCAATATTACAAGAAATGCTTGTTATTATCTTTGTAATAAAATTCAGAATAATAATAATAATTGGATATATTATTTTAGTACAAATTTTTTTTAAATAAACAAACATTACCCTGTATATATAAAACATCATAATTTAATAATTATATTTACCAGCATTCAAAGTAATAAATAAACTCACCTCATAAATTAATATAATATATTTACACAAATTCACTCCATATGTCTGTACTTGTGTGCAGACATTTGTGCTAGACCCAGTACTGCGTACTGACACTGCAGACAATGATAATGCGTTTGTTTACCACTGTGTTGACAGTTCGGTACCCTACAGATTTGACTCGGAGTGAATTTTTCGAAACCTGCCGCTTGGATCGAATCCAATTTTTGGTGTTGACGTCTGTGGGCAACCACTTTATTCGTATCAGTACAGACGAAGTCGCATTTTAAACAATGGAAATGGGAAGCTTTATTCTGAGTTGCTCCTGAAATACAAAAATTGCAATTTCAAAGTGCAATGGAAGAAGCCATGTTAGACATTTAAATATGACTCATTTAATTTTTATTGTTAGCGAACAACATATACTGGTTTTTGGAGATTCTAAAAAATTTTACAGTTGTTTTAAATGGATTTTTATTTTGTATTTATATAAGTATCCATTAGAATAGTGACTAAGTGTAACGTGACGTAAATTTAAATATATAAAATGGATAAGAAAAATTTAATATTTTGACATGACATGGGCGTAACATAGTGAGTTAAATTTTTTTAATTTAGCTAAAAAAACATAAAAAAATTGTCAGATCGAAATTAAATCGTAAATTGGGACAAAATTTGACAGAATTTCTAAGGCTACAGACTCTTTATATCACTTGTAATCAATTTCCATAGAATTGGTACTTTTAATTTGGAAGTAGTCACATTTTAACTAAATTGTGAATATTATATTTCTAAACTATATGATGAAGAAAAATGTTCCTTTCTCTAATTTATTTAAAGCCACGGCACTGCATTACCTATTCAAGTGACAATGTTATTAACAAGTTAATTGACAACTACGAAATAATTAGCTTTTTCAAAGGATATTTTTGTTTCATAAATCTACTAAGAAATATTTTTTTAAGCTTGCATTTTCGTCACCTTTTGGTGATGACTTCATATTTAAATTAGTGTTTTTGGTGATACAGTACAATTAAATCAAATTCTCAAAATTTCCTAGGTAATCAAACGTTTTTGAAAATTTTTATATATCAGATTCTGTTTCGTTTTGTAAAAATAATCTTAATTAAAATTGAATTAGAAAAACTTTGAATTCTATTCTGATTTATATTCATTTTTTATATTATTTGCTATAGAAAAATTTTTATATAGTACGCCTATGGTAAAGCGGATATTACCGTCCGCCATATGCAATTATCTTCCCAGACACCAATCTTTTGGTTATGACCCCTTCCTTCAATTTTTAATCAATGTATCTAACTAGGATTAATTACATTACTTAAACAATTGCTCTAAACGAATTTTAGTTGTAGTTTGAAAATAATATTTTCGAAAAATATGATTTACTAATATTGTGAAATTAAACTAAAAAGAGATCCTACCAACTATTGTAGTTTTATATTCAACAAGGAAAGAGGCCATTAGGTAAAGACAATGTCAGTTGACATGACGTGATGAAAATAACAATTTTTGATTTATTTTCACTGTGGAGGATGTCTGTTTTCGATATTTCCACGGTTTAAGTGATATTTTCTGAAGTTTTGAAAATAAATATTATGTTTTACGGGTTCATTAAAATAATACATTTCTTTCTGCATCTTTGTAAAGATTTAAAAGTTTTACAAGATGGTTAGTGGGCATAAACAATACTTGAAGGTATTAATAATTTATTTGCAATCTTATGAATATTCTGGATGGATTAATAAATGTTTCGGTAATGTTTCCATTAAAATTGATTAATAAATTAAGATTTTTACCGTATTGAAAAATAATTATTATAATTTTACCAATTTATATTTTTTCGAATCTGATTTTCAAAATTCCATTGTTATTGTGTTAATATGTTTGAAAAATATAAAATTTGTAGATCTATTTTGAGAAAAAAAGTATATTGGAAAAATCATCGATTAAAGGCGTCTTTCTACTTGAATATTGAAGCGACTTTTAAAATATCTATCAGATGTCGAAATTGTCATTTGTCAATGTATAAATTTGTTTTACTTACCTAGATTAGCCGTATAAGCGCAGTCGACTCTACCACATGGTACATTCGCTCTATATTGTTGGAAATCACCTCCCATAAGTGTATCAAGTCTTTCGTGTCTAGCAGTATGTTGAACAAAACGAGTTTTATCACAAAAACTGTACCCGCAATCTTGTCTTTGACAATGAAAGTGCGTCTGGTGTTCCCTGTATCCGCAATGTTGATACTGGCAATCTTCGTTAAATCTAAATCTCAAATATCCTTCAGGTACCGGTTCGTCTTTCAAAATCCTCATCGAATTTTGAATACGCGCTTTTTTAGCTTCGGGAGATATGTCGTGAGGACTCATGGATCTTTTATTCAAATTGGCCGCCATGGCAGCGAGAGGACTCGTGAGATTTTCGCTTGGGTACGGGGATTGAGGAGTCAGAAGGGGACTTTGCATGAGTTGGGCATGTTGGAACATCAACTGGGAATTTTGGTAGATGCTTTGTTGTAAGAAAGGGTTTTGAATTTGTTGTTGTTGAGACATGATCGCGAACTGAAGATTAGCGGGGAAATTACTGAAATGATTGTAGGCGTCAAACGTTGGTGGTAAATAAGTTTCGTGGGATTCTTTTTGTTGATTGATTTGGGGGTTTTGAAGGGATTGGAGAGGAGCGACGGTGATTTTGCTTTCCGTGGAAGGTTTGGACGGGGTTGATGTCGTCGGGGTTTGCGGAGACGGCGGGGAAAACGATTGCGGGGAAAATTCTTCTTGACTTTGACTGTTCAAAGCTCCACTACTGTGTTTAGCTATGTGAGATAATAATTTATCTAGTTCGCTAAGGGCTTGGTTGCAAGCATTGCAGTGGTAGTGGTATTTGCGTTTCAATTTGCAAAAAGGTCTAGAACAACTCAGTTCAGGGCCGTACAGGGTGTTACTACCTGCCGCTTGCGGGATACTTTCGTTTAATTTAGACGGTTCTGTAAATAAAAAAAATAATTGTTTCAAAACTGAAAAATCACGACAAATTCGATATACAATATATACCGGAAGTCGATTGTAACTTTGTTATTTTAAATAGAACACCCTATATATTAATACATTTTTGAAAACTACGTAAAATTTTAGTATATTTTTGTCTGAAAACTTTTTCCGAAAAATGTATACATTTCGAGTTATTTTTTTTGTAAAAAATTTGACCATTGCAGGCCCTTATAAATTATTTTTTTACGAGGATACCCTTAAAGATATGAAAATGGTTTCCGTTCTGTTGCTTTTATCAAGGTCAGAAGTACTTGAATCTATGTTGAAAAATTTTTTATTTTATACAAGGTGCGTGTAAAAAGTGTTCAAAATTTAACTTCATAAATATCAAATTTCTTAATTTTTTTAAATAGAACCACCCAGTTTGTTCTATTTTATTGCATTCAGGAGTAAAAAATAAGGCAAATTCATGTATACTTCCCTATACATAAACCGTACCGTTATCAAGATATTAAATGTTTTCTGTAAATTTTTAGAGATGCATCTCGGTAACGTTAAGATTTAGGGATAGGAAAGTATATTTGAATTTGGCTTATTTTTTATCCCTGAATGCATTAAACAGAAAAAACCGGGAGATTGTATTAAAAAAAAAATGAAGAAACTTGATATTTGTGAAGTAAAACTTTGAACACTTTTTACACGCATCCCGTATAAATTAAAAAATTTTTCAACATAGATCCAAATATTTTTTTTGGGATCTTTTGTAAAACGATTGGAACGAAATATATAACGTTTAGTTTTCGAAATAACGGCGTGGTACTATAATTAAAGATGTCGTATATTGTGGTTAGAATTATGCGTTATGGAAATGCATTGTATCGTGCTGTAAAATTTTTTAACCTCGGACGATTTTTCAATTTTATGATACTATTGCGATACTATAAAAAAGCGAACCACCCTGTATGTAAATATCCATACCTACATTTAATAAATTCAACATGCACTGTTAATACTATTAAGCTAAGTTTGTTAGAAGCTACAGCTACAGAATTTTGAAAATATTGTTAAACATTTTTATATATATACAGAGTGTTCACGTAAGTTGGCTGCATACGGGACATAACTTTTTTATTATTAATTTTACGAAAAAAAGTTATTTTTTATAAAAAGTTCTGCATGGTCCAAAACCTAATATTCAATCATCAGATGTTAAATTTTTTCAGTCGTATACGAGGTTTGTCGAAAAATGTGATTTTTGCTTTGAAGTTTCTTCGAAAATTTTTTCTACATTTTCTCAGCGATTACGTTGGAAATTTCAGTTTGCACATTAATGCATCGCATTTATTAATTATAAATTCGATTAAATAATTCTAAATAAACTTTTAGAAACAATTATGATTCAGTGCATCCCAGATTAATTATGTATTAATGCAAACTTGAATTTCCAACGTAACCGCTGAGAAAATAATACTAAATAATAATAAAAAATAAACAACATTGAATATTTTAAAGCTATTTTAAATTCTAAATTCTAATTCTTTATAACAATTTTCGATATTGTCAAAAATGAAGGAACTCTAAAGCAAAAATCACATTTTTTGACAAACCTCGTATACGACTGAAAAAATTTAACATTTGATGATTGAATTTTAAGTTTTGGACCATGCAGAACTTTTTAGAAAGAATAACTTTTTTTCGTAAAATTAATAATAAAAAAGTTATGTCCCGTATGCCGCCAATTTACGTGGACACACTGTATATGACCTTGAGTTGTATAACGTATATTTTGGAAAGTTTTTAGAGAAAAAAACCATTTTTTTATCAGATTTAAAGCTGTTTGTTATAGTTTCAACTAAAAATCAAAAAAGTTATTTGTCTATGAACAAATTTCGTTATTACTTTTGTATTTTTTCTCGTTTACGTATAAGTACAAAAATTTTGGAAAAAAATTATTTATTTTCCAACGTAATCAGGCGAATAGGGTGGATGAGGTATCAATTCAGAGTTTAATTGATTAATTTTGGCCATTTCAATAACGGATGTGTCTTGATTAAACAACGTTTTATCCTTAACCAAAAGCTACAATTTTTGCTCGATTTTTTCGTTCAAACTTTGCAGTAATAATAGCCGATGATAGTTTTTCCTTTATTAATATAGACAATGAAAATTATCCCACGCACATCCCAAAAAAACCGACTTCTGCGGACGAAACAATCTTTGTCTTCTTTGGAACCGATTCTCCGTTTCTAGTCCGTTGTTTTGATGGTGATGGACGCATGGTTATAAAACACTCGATGAAAACATCTTCGCGACGCTGTTTTTGTTCTATTTTGAGCAAATACACGGCAACCATCTTGTCCACAACTTTCTCATGTCCAAATTTTTAGTTAATATGTCTGCTAGCTCAGGCGCTTCCAGTCGAGTATCATCCAGTACCACACAGTGGATTTTCCTCAACATTTATGGTGTAGGCACCTCATTTGGTCGACCGTTTCGATGCTGGTCTTCGCCATATTTAACTGTTGATATCTAAGGATCAGTCTCACCAAGAATAGAATCTAGTTCAGCTTTGTATTGTATCAAATGAAGATGACAAATTTTTTCCACTATTGATGGCTGTCATCGGTTGTCCATAAACAAAACTATTAAAGGATTAAGCCGAAGATATGGGATAAAAATTTATAAAAGAGAATCTGGATTCACGAGATGTATTGGAGAGACCACGTCGATTGTATGATGAAAGATCGATGGTTTAAATGGGCAAATGATGGAAAACCAACTTTTCACCGGAATTTTCAAAAAATGGCACGATATGTATAGAAAAAATGTTAATTTAAGTCTCGGTTTCATAGTTTTCATGTTAGTTTAGCATTTTTTATGGTTTTTTTAGTTGATTTTTTTGGTTAGTTAGTACTGTCGTACCTGAAACAGTAGTTTTATATTCTGGCAATTTTTGAATTTCTGTTGTCAGTGTAGATAAAGGATAGAAAGTCCCTGACGCCTTCACCACTAAAAGAGAGAAAAATAACATACTATATATACAATTAACAATAAAGTAGCGCGACCGAATATATTTGAAAGGTTAAGCAAAACTGATTTTGATTGTTTAATTGTTAATGGTAAAATATAAGCTGTTTTTTTTTATTCGAATACCCTTGAGTTAATTGTATTATTGTGTGCCAATCTATTTGTCAATTTTACTACGAACTACTCACTAAAAGCCGAAAATTGTGGAAAAATTTAGACGTGGGAAAGTTAAGAAACTATATTTTCAAAATGTCACTTGATAAACGATTTGTAAATGTTTGGAAAAAATATTGATAAAGGAGACATTTGATGACGATTTTTTTTTGGAATTTTGCGATAATTTGTGGACATACTGTATATATTACCGACGATTCATCAATCATAGTCGTCAATTTTCAAAAGTATAAATCGATTTTTGTATTTTTTGTCCACCCTGTATCAATTTCAACCAATTTGTTGTACATTTTTGGAATGAAATGATCGAGGAAAATTCGAAAGTAAAAAAAGGAAGTTTTTTTGAAAATACAATGGATTGAAATGAAAAAACGATTTTTTTTTTGGAATTTCGCATTAATTTAAGGACATACTGTATATATTACCGACGATTCATCAATCAGAATCGTCAATTTTCAAAAGTATAAATCGATTTTTGTATTTTTTGTCCACCCTGTATCAATTTCAACCAATTTGTTGTACATTTTTGGAATGAAATGATCGAGGAAAATTAGAAAGTAAAAAAAGGAAGTTTTTTTGAAAATACAATGGATTGAAATGAAAAAACGATTTTTTTTTGGAATTTCGCATTAATTTAAGGACATACTGTATATATTACCGACGATTCATCAATCAGAATCGTCAATTTTCAAAAGTATAAATCGATTTTTGTATTTTTTGTCCACCCTGTATCAATTTCAACCAATTTGTTGTACATTTTTGGAATGAAATGATCGAGGAAAATTAGAAAGTAAAAAAAGGAAGTTTTTTTGAACATACAATGGATTAAAATGAAAAAACGATTTTTTTTGGTATTTCGCATTAATTTAAGGACATACTGTATATATTACCGACGATTCATCAATCAGAATCGTCAATTTTCAAAAGTATCAATCGAGTATTTTTTGTCCACCCTGTATCAATTTCAACCAATTTGTTGTACATTTTTGGAATGAAATGATCGAGGAAAATTAGAAAGTAAAAAAAGGAAGTTTTTTTGAAAATACAATGGATTAAAATGAAAAAACGATTTTTTTTGGTATTTCGCATTAATTTAAGGACATACTGTATATATTACCGACGATTCATCAATCAGAATCGTCAATTTTCAAAAGTATAAATCGATTTTTGTATTTTTTGTCCATCCTGTATCAATTTCAACCAATTTGTTGTACATTTTTGGAATGAAATGATCGAGGAAAATTAGAAAGTAAAAAAAGGAAGTTTTTTTGAACATACAATGGATTAAAATGAAAAAACGATTTTTTTTTGGTATTTCGCATTAATTTAAGGACATACTGTATATATTACCGACGATTCATCAATCATAGTCGTCAATTTTCAAAAGTATCAATCGATTTTTGTATTTTTTGACCACCCTGTATCAATTTCAATCAATTTGTTGTACATTTTTGGAATGAAATGATCGAGGAAAATTAGACAGTAAAAAAAGGGAGTTTTTTTGAAAATACAATGGATTAAAATGAAAAAACGATTTTTTTTGGTATTTCGCATTAATTTAAGGACATACTGTATATATTACCGACGATTCATCAATCAGAATCGTCAATTTTCAAAAGTATAAATCGATTTTTGTATTTTTTGTCCACCCTGTATCAATTTCAACCAATTTGTTGTACATTTTTGGAATGAAATGATCGAGGAAAATTCGAAAGTAAAAAAAGGAAGTTTTTTTGAAAATACAATGGATTGAAATGAAAAAACGATTTTTTTTGGAATTTCGTATCAATTTAAGGACATACTGTATATATTACCGACGATTCATCAATCAGAATCGTCAATTTTCAAAAGTATCAATCGATTTTTGTATTTTTTGTCCACCCTGTATCAATTTCAACCAATTTGTTGTACATTTTTGGAATGAAATGATCGAGGAAAATTAGAAAGTAAAAAAAGGAAGTTTTTTTGAACATACAATGGATTAAAATGAAAAAACGATTTTTTTTGGTATTTCGCATTAATTTAAGGACATACTGTATATATTACCGACGATTCATCAATCAGAATCGTCAATTTTCAAAAGTATAAATCGATTTTTGTATTTTTTGTCCACCCTGTATCAATTTCAACCAATTTGTTGTACATTTTTGGAATGAAATGATCGAGGAAAATTCGAAAGTAAAAAAAGGAAGTTTTTTTGAAAATACAATGGATTAAAATGAAAAAACGATTTTTTTTGGTATTTCGCATTAATTTAAGGACATACTGTATATATTACCGACGATTCATCAATCAGAATCGTCAATTTTCAAAAGTATAAATCGATTTTTGTATTTTTTGTCCACCCTGTATCAATTTCAACCAATTTGTTGTACATTTTTGGAATGAAATGATCGAGGAAAATTAGAAAGTAAAAAAAGGAAGTTTTTTTGAAAATACAATGGATTAAAATGAAAAAACGATTTTTTTTGGTATTTCGCATTAATTTAAGGACATACTGTATATATTACCGACGATTCATCAATCAGAATCGTCAATTTTCAAAAGTATAAATCGATTTTTGTATTTTTTGTCCATCCTGTATCAATTTCAACCAATTTGTTGTACATTTTTGGAATGAAATGATCGAGGAAAATTAGAAAGTAAAAAAAGGAAGTTTTTTTGAAAATACAATGGATTAAAATGAAAAAACGATTTTTTTTGGAATTTCGCATTAATTTAAGGACATACTGTATATATTACCGACGATTCATCAATCAGAATCGTCAATTTTCAAAAGTATCAATCGATTTTTGTATTTTTTGTCCACCTTGTATCAGTTTCAACCAACTTATATTTTTATGGAATAAAAAAAGGTAGTTCATTTGAAAAAACAGTCCTTTATGGATGGACTTTATGGACACACTGTATATATTATCGACTTATCAATCGGTGCTACCAATTTTCTAAAATAGGTTACATTATTTAAATAAGAATCTAAATCAACTTTTATTAATAATTCATTAACATTTAATAGCAAAAATAGTGAAATATAAAACTTTATTATTAAATGAAAAAGAGCCATTTTATATTTTTTTGTCCAAAGAGCCATAAAAACGTAGAAGTTACCGTATCTTTGGCAACCCTGCGAGGAGTCGTAGCTAGGAAACAAATGAGAGAGACAAAAAAATTTCGCTTTGACAACACGATGTTGCACGATTTATAGTTTTAATAAAATGATACGTTTCCCAAATGACATTTTGCAATAATATAGTTTTTTTTATAACTTTTATTTATTAATTTCTCAAAATTTCTATCACTAAACCTCAATCTACCTCCAAAATATAAAAACGAAATTTCGTTGGACTTACCGGAAACTTTGTTGCTATCTGCACTCTGACTCAAGTTCATAGCTTTGAAGTGGCCATCGGCTATTTCCGGTTTTTGTTCGGTTAACTGCGCTTCGCTTTTGACTCTTATTTCAGCTTTGGGTTGATTACTTTGAATCGCGTCTTCGGTGTGTATTTGATTGTGAATCGCCATCGCGGAATATTGTACGAACGAATAGTTGCAATTCGGCCTCGTACAATGAAAATGCCTGTTTATTTTATTGCTAGGACAATTCGAAAGCCTGAAAGTTATATAAATATCATATTTTCATATAAAATGAATATTTTATTAATGTAATTACCGGCAATCTACATTTCTGTCGTAAAATTCGAATCCGTCTAATATATCGACGTTGTCGTGAAAATCTTTCGCGTGTAGAAGAAGAGAGTCTTCTTTGTTGGTGACGTAAAGACACCTGTTTTGGACGCAATGGAAATGCGTTGCGCCTAAATACGGACATAAATTATCAGGACACTTCGTATTTTCGTTGAAAATGTCGAAACCTTGTAAAGAATAATCTTGAGGCTGTAAAAAATATATTTTTTAACAATATAAATATGTAAAATAATATATATAATTACCGTTGGACTGTGAGTGCTCGATCTGTCATCGTTTGAATCCGGATGTTCTGTTTCTTTGCTACTAGATGGAGCTGCTGACGGTTTGGGTAATTTGAAACTCGTGAAAATAGCTTGAGGACTGTCCATGAGGTTTTGAGTGCCCATCGGATGATTCTATAATTTCAAATAACAATTTTTAATAATATACAGGGCGAATCACGAGATTTTAAATACTTAAATATATGAAGAATGTTTCTAAAAAGTATTATCTTCTGTTCTTTATTAATTTACAGGGTGATTTGTGAAATTGATACCATAAATTTTAATTGTAATTAATGTTTTATACAAAACATTTTATTTTTTAAATGTTTTAATGAGGTTAATTCCAGGACCGGTTTTAGAAGCAATTTTGAGATTCGTATTAAATATTTTCGAACTACGTAAATAACCAATGAAAACGACATATGCGACAGGGCTGTCGCACTTTTATTAAATTTTTAGTGAAGAATCTTATCAACAATAAAATAACCATAATGATAAGGTATTAATTAAAAAAAATTATAAATTTCGATTGTTTAAACTGAAATAAGTACATAATATAATACGAGGACTGCTCCTTATGTCAAATGTCAAATCTGACATTGCCATGACGTAAAGTTTGACATTTTTGATATAATACAATCAAGTGTTAGTGGAGAGGTTCAGGAAAGGTAAAACAATTGATTGACGTTGGTATCAATCAATGTCAATGTCAATATTTATACGATGATAAAATTGGCCAAACAAGAATTGTCTGTGAGTGTGAGAGTAATTGAAAAGTCGAACTTAATGTATGAATTAATGTGTCTATTTGATATTTTCACATATTTGATGTTTGTTTCTTGTGATTTTTGCCTCCTTTGTAGTGAAATTTTTATGAAGCTGACAGTGGAAAAAGAAATAGAAATGCAAGGAAATAATTGTGTTTGAAAAAAAGGTGAATAAATACGTAAGGAATCAGATCAAGGACGACGAAAAACAACAAAAGTTTGGATACAAAGAAATACAAAAAATTTCGATTGAAGTGAATGGACTATAACTATTAGGATTAAGAGAAAAGATTTAACTTGGAGGGAAAGAATTAGAATTGCGGGACAAAAAGTAAAACGCGATAAGTTAAATGTTGAATGGACTATAAGAATTAGAATGAAAAAGTAACGAGAGAAAAAAATAGAAAAAGGACACAAAGTAATACAGGACAAATTAGGATGAACGGGCTGTGAGAATTAGAATGTAAAAATAGAAAAAGGACACAAAGTAATACAGGACAAATTAGGATGAACGGACTATGAGAATTAGAATGTAAAAATAGAAAAAGGACACAAAGTAATACAGGACAAATTAGGATGAACGGACTATGAGAATTAGAATGAAAAAATAGAAAAAGGACACAAAGTAATATAGGACAAATTAGGATGAACGGACTATGAGAATTAGAATGAAAAAATAGAAAAAGGACACAAAGTAATACAGGACAAATTAGGATGCACGGACTATGAGAATTAGAATGAAAAAATAGAAAAAGGACACAAAGTAATACAGGACAAATTTGATTGAACGGACTATGATATTTGGAAAGAACGCCATTAATATCCTGAAAGAGACTTTGTTTGTTATAAATAATCAAAAATTGTAATGGAAAATAAAAAAGTTTTCGTTCTTAAACGATTAATGAACTTACGTAATCGTTCCAAACTTCGATGACCCTATTTTTGGGCGGCCGACCTCTTTTCCTGCAGAACATACCGTCGATGCTACTAGACAGATGCGTCATCGTCAGAGGATCTTTAGTTAAACTGAGTTTTTTCGAATATTCGTGCATCTTGTAATGCTCCAAACGCCTAAACGGCTTATCCATAGGCAAAATAACCTCCCTGCAACTTTCCCAATTGCAATGATAATGTTTCTCCTTATCCTGATAAACGCAATTTTCTTCGCAACCTCCATTTTGTACCGTCACCGTCGTAAAATAATTATCGGTGATCGTTTCTTGTTGTTCGTGATTTCTCGCGTGTTCTCTGGCCGATTCTTTCGAATTGAACGCCATTTCGCAATTTTCCACGAAACAATGGAAATGATCCGCGTACATAAATTCGCATTTATCGTTCGGACATTGATTTTCCGGTACGAATTGACAATATTTTCTCCAAAAATCGTCGCTGTTGAACGACACGGCGTCTTCTTGGCCGAAATTCGATTCGTTGGCGCTTAAATCGATCGCCGAAAACGATTCGGATTCTTCGTAACTTACCGGGGAGTTTCGTTCGCTTAAACTCTCCGTATTCGACATGTTCGATTGGTTGTACATGGATAAGTTTAAACTGTCGATTTGGGCCTCGTAGTCTCGAGGGAAATTTATAGGTGGCGCTACGTTACCGTCGGTTAAAGTTTTTAACATACTTTGCGCTAATTTGTATTTTCTGTACGCTAATTCCGAATCTTTACGTTCGTGTTTACGTTTGTGGGAAAATAACTGACCGGAACTGTGTAGGACGTAGCTGCATTGCGGCCGGATGCAGTGGATGTGGTTGCATACTTTCGAAAAACGACAATTATCGAAAGGACACGATTCGTTTTTCATAAATTTTTTAAAACCGTCCCTGGATAATTGCTCGTCTTTTATATGATAAGATTTATGCTTTTCTGGAAAATAATTATTAAGAAAATTATTTTTTTTGTTCGATGTTTAATACTCATACTTACCCATATCACTCTTATTTTTGAAAGTGAATCTACAACCGCTTCTTCTACAATGAAAATGCGTAGTTCTTTGTCCGAAAAACGCGCAGTAACTTGCGCCGCATTCTTCTGTCGCTCGGTACCTTTGGAAACCCTCCTGTATAATTGCCGAATCTTTTCTATGGTAATTAGCGTGCATTTGTACATCCGATGTCGATATATACACCTAAAAATACATTTTTCTTCATAATTAAATCTCAAAATAATTTATTTAAATAAATTTCGCGATAAAAACACTTAATTGGCGCAGTCAATAGGATTCGTGCTGTAGCGAAGTTCGTCAAATTGCATGTAAACGTCAAGGTTATTATTTTATTATGTTTTTCCTTATCCATATCATTATCAATATCATAATAATAATTATAACAAAAATCAGCCTAATTATATACAAAAGATAATAACTATAACCGATATAATAATAATCCTTCACCCTCTTCTCGTTTTTCGGTTATATAAAATCGAAAAATGATTCGATTTCAGTCAGTTTTTACTTCAAATTTCTTTTCACGACTTTTTTTATCAAAATAGAACATCTAGAACAAAAAAAATGGCTTAACAAAAAAATATTAACCAAATACGACAAGATCTGGAAATTACGTCTCTTATAGACTTCGTTGAGCAAAGACAGTTGAGTTGGTGGGGGAAATGTCAAGTCAAAAGCTCTTCTTCTATCACTACCATGTAGACACACTCTGTTTTCGTTTAAAAAGATAACGGAGCCCCGTTGTTCGTCAGTTAAATCAACGTATTTTCCGACGAGCTGCTCGACGACTTGGGGTTAATTTAAGGCCTGTAGCTGGTCTTTTTGACTCAAATTGTCTTAAGTCTTCTTCTGATTATCCAACAACTCCTCGAGTTTTTGTTAGACTTGAACATCAGTGAGGAACCGATTTCTCAGCGATGTGATTATGAACATTTTTCTTGCAGTCGACGTTTTTTCTCACGAGTGTAGATTTAATATTTGAGCAAAAACATCAAAGAGAAAAATAATTAGGAATAAATTGAGTGAGGTAATAGAATATCCGAAATCATATTAATAATAATGAGAAATTTTAATGGCGCAGTCAGTAGGATTATGTTTAAATATGTAATTGAGTTAATTAATTAAGTAAAAACGGATCTTTTCGATTTGGGGATGTTTTTTGTAAGGTTTTTTTGTTTTTCGAAAATTTTTTTGTTCAGAACTAAAATACGAACAATTGATACACACAGAAGAAAGTAAAACAAGCGAGAGAAAAAATATTTCTTCACGGTTAACGTTTTTCCCTTTTTACACCTTAACGGTAAATTTTCTAAAAAATTACCTCAGACAAAAATTATAGAACATAATATTACCTATCAAAAATACTTCAATACTTTTTTTTCTAAGAGTTACCGTTTGTGAGATACAGTGCTTTAAATAATTGAAAAAGTTGTATTTTCCTTTGTTTGCATATAATCGCTACGTGTGTATAAATTATTGAGACATTAATATGAAAATTATTTTTCTTTATTATTAATGTACGTAATTAATGCAGCTATACGAATATCAGATCGAAAGAAATGAAAGGAAAACCCAGATAAGTTAAATAGAGAATTTTCAGTTGTTTTAAGCACTGTATCTCAAAAACGGTGGATCTAAGGAAAAAAGTATTCAGACGTTTTTTATAGATAATTTTAAGATCTATAATTTTTGTCTAAGGTGAATTTTTGATATAACTAACCGCTTAGTTGAAAAACTCAAAAAACTTCTGTTACCTTTTTTTCAAGTGAAGAAACGGTACGTAATTCCCAGACTATATATATTGCTATTATGCAATTTTCAAAATTTGGCGAATTCGCGCGGCGCTTCTCAGGCGGCGTCTTTCACATTTTTTTTTAAATGACGGAACTCGTTTGACGTTTATTTGTATAGAATTTTTTTAGTAGCAGGCGGTTCATTTACATTATTTCTTCTATTTATTTATTTTTTTTGTTTCTTTTTGTTCTAGAACTTTGTAGAATTTTATTTAGGTATATAAATAATTTGTGTAAACGCAGTTAGTTTAGTGTATCCGTTTCTATTTTCGATTAAAGATTTTAAAAAGGTTTTTATTATACGAGAGTTGTACCAAAAGTCAAAAATTATTACGAGGGGTAACTTTATAGCGTGGTGGCGATCAAGATTGGATCTTAGCACGTTTTTAGTTTACTTTTTGGTATGATATTCGTGAAATGAATCGTTACTGACCTTATCACATCCTTCTTTTATGCAGTGGTAGTGTGTTTGTTTTTTGTTGTGGGTACAATTTGCGAACTTGTCTCCGCAATCGTCTAGCGGGCTGTATCTCATGAACCCGTGCTGTAGGGATTCGTCTCGCTTTTTGTGCCATTTGAAATGACGAATCATCTCTTCTTTTTTTATAAATACCCTCGAATTGCAGTCCAAACAATGAAAATGTTCTCTGGAAACGAGATGAAAAAAAAAACGAAAGATCGTATTAAAATAAAATAAATTGGATACGTGGAATTTTAAGAAAAAAATTTTGATATCTTCCCTATTCACAAGAATGCGTTTCATTTTTAAGGGATAGAACTACTCATTATTAGAAAAAAAAACTAAATAATTCATAAATACTTGGTCAAAATAAATTTTGTATGAATTATTTGTAGTTTTTTTGATACCCTAGGACAATTCGACAAATAAAATTCCTTATAGTACAGGAAATTTAGGCAATTTTGAGCTAAAACCTTGAATTAAATTAGGCAGATCTGATTTTGTGGATTTTCAGAGGTTTTGGGATACTGAAAAGTCTAACAACTTTCGACAAAACTACGAAATTTGGGAACTTGAAACTGAAAAATTTTTTGAAACGTAAATAACTCGTAAACTACGTAGAATTCGAAAAAAAGTGTAGGAACCTAAACTGTAGAGCACAAAATTGTCTAAAAAAGTATTCCAGGTATTTGTTCCTAACCTCAAAGTTTTCACTTTAAAATGAGTTTAAACACTCAAAAATATTTTGAATCGCGAATAACTCGAAAACTACGTAAAATTCGAAAAAACGTGTGGGGGCCTAAACTGTAGAGCACAAAATTGTCTACAAAAAAGTATAGTCCAGGTATTTGTTCCTAACCTCAAAGTTTTCATCTTAAAATGGGTTTATACACTCAAAAATATTTTGAATCGCGAATAACTCGAAAACTACGTAAAATTCGAAAAAAAGTGCAGGAACCTAAACTGTACAGCACAAAATTGTCTAAAAAAGTATTCCAGGTATTTGTTCCTAACCTCAAAGTTTTCACTTTAAAATGAGTTTATACACTCAAAAATATTTTGAATCGCGAATAACTCGAAAACTACGTAAAATTCGAAAAAAAGTGTGGGGGCCTAAACTGTAGAGCACAAAATTGTCTACAAAAAAGTATAGTCCAGGTATTTGTTCCTAACCTCAAAGTTTTCATCTTAAAATGGGTTTATACACTCAAAAATATTTTGAATCGCGAATAACTCGTAAACTACGTAAAATTCGAAAAAAAGTGCAGGAACCTAAACTGTAGAGCACAAAATTGTCTAAAAAAGTATTCCAGGTATTTGTTCCTAACCTCAAAGTTTTCACTTTAAAATGAGTTTATACACTCAAAAATATTTTGAATCGCGAATAACTCGAAAACTACGTAAAATTCGAAAAAAAGTGTGGGGGCCTAAACTGTAGAGCACAAAATTGTCTACAAAAAAGTATAGTCCAGGTATTTGTTCCTAACCTCAAAGTTTTCATCTTAAAATGGGTTTATACACTCAAAAATATTTTGAATCGCGAATAACTCGTAAACTACGTAAAATTCGAAAAAAAGTGCAGGAACCTAAACTGTAGAGCACAAAATTGTCTAAAAAAGTATTCCAGGTATTTGTTCCTAACCTCAAAGTTTTCACTTTAAAATGAGTTTATACACTCAAAAATATTTTGAATCGCGAATAACTCGAAAACTACGTAAAATTCGAAAAAAAGTGTGGGGGCCTAAACTGTAGAGCACAAAATTGTCTACAAAAAAGTATAGTCCAGGTATTTGTTCCTAACCTCAAAGTTTTCATCTTAAAATGGGTTTATACACTCAAAAATATTTTGAATCGCGAATAACTCGTAAACTACGTAAAATTCGAAAAAAAGTGCAGGAACCTAAACTGTAGAGCACAAAATTGTCTAAAAAAGTATTCCAGGTATTTGTTCCTAACCTCAAAGTTTTCACTTTAAAATGAGTTTATACACTCAAAAATATTTTGAATCGCGAATAACTCGAAAACTACGTAAAATTCGAAAAAAAGTGTGGGGGCCTAAACTGTAGAGCACAAAATTGTCTACAAAAAAGTATAGTCCAGGTATTTGTTCCTAACCTCAAAGTTTTCATCTTAAAATGGGTTTATACACTCAAAAATATTTTGAATCGCGAATAACTCGAAAACTACGTAAAATTCGAAAAAAAGTGCAGGAACCTAAACTGTAGAGCACAAAATTGTCTAAAAAAGTATTCCAGGTATTTGTTCCTAACCTCAAAGTTTTCACTTTAAAATGAGTTTATACACTCAAAAATATTTTGAATCGCGAATAACTCGAAAACTACGTAAAATTCGAAAAAAAGTGCAGGAACCTAAACTGTAGAGCACAAAATTGTCTAAAAAAGTATTCCAGGTATTTGTTCCTAACCTCAAAGTTTTCACTTTAAAATGAGTTTATACACTCAAAAATATTTTGAATCGCGAATAACTCGAAAACTACGTAAAATTCGAAAAAAAGTGCAGGAACCTAAACTGTAGAGCACAAAATTGTCTAAAAAAGTATTCCAGGTATTTGTTCCTAACCTCAAAGTTTTCACTTTAAAATGAGTTTATACACTCAAAAATATTTTGAATCGCGAATAACTCGAAAACTACGTAAAATTCGAAAAAAAGTGCAGGAACCTAAACTGTAGAGCACAAAATTGTCTAAAAAAGTATTCCAGGTATTTGTTCCTAACCTCAAAGTTTTCACTTTAAAATGAGTTTATACACTCAAAAATATTTTGAATCGCGAATAACTCGAAAACTACGTAAAATTCGAAAAAAAGTGTGGGGGCCTAAACTGTAGAGCACAAAATTGTCTACAAAAAAGTATAGTCCAGGTATTTGTTCCTAACATCAAAGTTTTCATCTTAAAATGGGTTTATACACTCAAAAATATTTTGAATCGCGAATAACTCGAAAACTACGTAAAATTCGAAAAAAAGTGCAGGAACCTAAACTGTAGAGCACAAAACTGTCTAAAAAAGTATTCCAGGTATTTGTTCCTAACCTCAAAGTTTTCACTTTAAAATGAGTTTATACACTCAAAAATATTTTGAATCGCGAATAACTCGAAAACTACGTAAAATTCGTTTACGTAAAATACATTTTTTGTCCGGTTGTTGTTTTTATCGAATTCCTCTTAGAAAATTAGACAGCGCCCAATTTAATTTCGAGTTGATTCCAATTTTACCTGTACTATTTAAAACATCATTTGAGGGGTCGTAAATTTCGAAATAAGCTCAATTTAGTTATGATTGAAAAAGCAAGCAAGATTTTACCAATACTTAATTTAAAAAGTTTTTCATTGATTTTGAAACAGTATTTTGAAGTTTCCCAAAAAAAATTCGAGTTATTTAAGATTGAAGGAATTCGTTTTCTGTGTTCTCTATAAAAACAACCATCCTTCAATGGACAATAATTCAGTCCTTAATGGGTATATTGTAAACTGTTTACATCAAAAATTAAGTTATACGAGGGTTGATACGTAAGTTTTGCGTGTGTTTGAACCAACTGTCGATTTTAGTCGACCTTCTCAAAATCCATTCTGTAGCGAATTGAATTCGGTAAACCAGTGTAACACAATGGTTTCAGATGGTGCTTAGTCACCAAAAATCGAAGCGAGTTGATCGAGACATTTCTGTTGGTTTAATCCACGTCGCAAGTCATAGAAAATTTCTTACTATCGAATTGCCCTCGTATGACAACACGTTCTAAGTATATTCACCATTAAAAGTGTCACACTTGAATGTTGTTTCAGATTTAGTATCAGCTTTCTCGGTGTCGTTTCTAATCCACCAACTTTCCCGTATCCCCCCGTATTAATATCATATTTCCGTTCGAAAATTTGTCAAAAGTACGATTTTTTTTCATTCTATTTACAATGTAGAGAATAAATTTTGAAAAACTGACCTGTAATTTAGATCTTTACAGTATGTGCTTCCGCATTCCAAAGAAGACGAGAATTTCTTGACGTATTTAGAATAGTCCATTTGACTGGTTGTTTTATTTAAAAGTTGATTCGACGCTAGAGGTTCTCTAGGCGTTGTTGGTGCCAAAGATTGCGCCATCATTGCTGCAAAACAAAAAAAAATAAGAAAATACCCTACACTATTATATTTTAAATATATGGCAATGTGAATTTATTTTTCTTGTGTTAGATTTCGATCGTTTTCGATATAGTACAGTCAGTTTTTCATAAAAGAATCAACTAACGTGATAATTATGAGTAATCAGCTGATTTTTGATATACAATTTGTAAAAGTTATGTCAAAAATATTAGTAATCACATATTTTTTCAAATTGATTTAAAACTTATACTATAACCTATAATATAAGTAGCTAACTACGCATAATGGATGAAAAAGCATAGATCCCAAGATGGTTGACGTATGTCACTTAGATGGAAACATAGAACATACGACAAACAAGATGGCTTGTGATATACGTGACGTATGATATATAAGTAGTGACAATTGACATATAACAGATGGTTTTTTTCTTATTAGAAATTTTGTAAAAATATTTTTTGTGTCTTGATTACACAGCTTGGGAATTAATGTTTTCATATCAGAAACTATAACTCTAATAAAAATATATTTTCGTTTTCAATAGGTAATTTTATGGTTTACAATTTTTGTCTGAGGTAATTTTTCGATAAAACTCATTTTTGTAAACTTTGACCTTGAATAAAATTTTTTCCAAGTACGTAATCGATAAGGGCGCTTCAGTTTTTAGGCTCCATACGAATTTTTATGCATTTTGTATAATTTCACCAGACTATTAATAGTCCAGTCAAGGTGGTTTGGAAATGTTGAAATCATACAGAAGGATGTCAATTGCATTTTTGAGTGCGAATTTCGTTGGTAACTACTCACAAGTATTAAAAAAATTTAATATTTTTCAAATAAATCTTCTTTTTCAAACGTTTCAACATATTTTTAACTTTTTTGATTATTTTAATTAGTATATCTCATAAGCTACGACAATTAGAAAAAAAGTATCCAAACGTTTTTTATAGATAATTTTATGTTCTACAATTTTTGTCTAAGGTAATTTTTCTATAAAACTCAGCGTTTGATTGAAAAACGTGAAAAACTCATTTTTATAACCTTTGACCTTAAATAAAATTTTTTCCAACTACGGAATCGATAAGGACTCTTCAGTTTATTAACATAATGGTGATCTGAACATTTCCACCAATTTTTAGCTCTTTACGAATTTTTATGCCCTTGCTATATAAGTTCACCGGACTATTGATAGTCCAGTCAAACTTGTTCGAAAATGTTAAGATTTTATGGAAGGATGTTAATTGCATTTTTAAATGCGAATTTCGTTGGTATCTACTTACAAGTATTAAAAAAATTTAATATTTTTCAAATAAATCTTCTTTTTCAAACGTTTCAACATATTTTTAACTTTTTTGATTATTTGAATTAGTATATCTCATAAGCTACGACAATTAGAAAAAAAGTATCCAAACGTTTTTTATAGATAATTTTATGATCTACAATTTTTGTCTGAAGTAATTTTTCGATAAAACTCAGCGTTTGATTGAAAAACGTAAAAAACTCATTTTTATAACCTTTGACCTTAAATAAAATTTTTCCCAATTACGGAATCGATAAGGACTCTTCAGTTTATTAATATAATGGTAATCTAAATATTCCTACCAATTTTTAGCCCAATACGAATTTTGATGCACTTGTTGTATACATTCACCAGACTATTGGTAGTCCAGTGAAACTGGTTGAGTTGAAATCAAAGCGAAGAATGCCAATTGTATTTTTAAGAGCGAATTTCGAAGGTAATTAGATACAATTATGAAAAAAATTCAGCATTTTCCACATAAATCTTCTTTTTCAAACGTTTCGACAAGTTTTTAACTTTTTTGATTATTTTAATTACTATAACTCATAAACTATGACTATTAGAAAAAAAGCATCCAAACGTTTTTTATAGATAATTTTATGATCTACAATTTTTGCCTAAGGTAATTTTTCTATAAAACTCAGCGTTTGATTGAAAAACGTGAAAAACTCATTTTTATAACCTTTGACCTTAAATAAAATTTTTTCCAACTACGGAATCGATAAGGACTCTTCAGTTTATTAACATAATGGTGATCTGAACATTCCCCACCAATTTTTAGCCCCTATACGAATTTTTATGCACTTGTTGTATAATTTCACCAGACTATTAGTAGTCCAGTGAAACTGGCTAGGAAATCGTGAAATCATACCTAAGGTTGCGAACCGTACTTTGACCTCAGGTATTCGAATTTGTAGATTGAAGTTTTGAACTTTTCATTTCCAAGCTTGATTAATTAGATTATTAATCTTTAATTAACATCCGATAATAATTAAATTTTTTTTTGCCTTATCCCGTTCACTAGGTACGCCCGTGTCGATAAATCGTAAATAATAAAGTAAAAACAGTTGAATAACAAAGTAAGTGAGCGAGTTTATGAAATTTTATGAATAATAAAAAGAGAAGACCTAAATTGGTTAAATTGGTGTTCAATTGTCGTGAGACTACGGGTCGACTATGATTTCATTGGATTCAATTTGTAGTGATTATCATCAACTACTTGCATATGGAAAAAAAGGGAGACAGCGACACTATTTGACGTTCATACGTACTTACGTATTAAATATGTATACGCAGTACGTCGAAAGGTTAGATTTAATATTTCCTTTTTTAAACCAATGTTTGTACATCAAAATCAATTTAGAAACACCAGCGTTGGAATTACTAAATAACAATTTAATGGAACTTTACGGTTTACACTCTATTTAAGCGTTTCCTCTAATTTTCGTCATGTTTATAACGTCATCTGTCAATATTTTTACAAATAGAAAAACCAAACTTGCGTATTACAGACTATAATACACTTCATCAATTTTCCAATAATTCAATATTAACTCATATCTTCTTTGAAGATATTAACCGACCTTTATGTCGATATTAACATCCCCAACGACTAGATTCGACGTTATTACGTCTCTTCAGGGTGGTATAACAAACTCTAGCTAGGAGTTGATCAGGTAGAAATGAGATATATAAAATGTATCAAAATACTGGAGAATAATTTTCGGTTTCAAATTAGAACGAGAGTTGTACCACCCTGATGAGAAGTAATAACGTCGAAACTAGTCAGTGGTTACAATTGCGAGCCATTGGAGATGTTAATATCGACAAAAAGATCTATTGACATCTTCAGAGGAGATGTAATTCAATATTTGTCGAGGCATTAGCCAGGTAAGTAGTTGTTTTCTCCTTCGAAGAACGGCAGCATTCGTTATCGAAATATTGAATTTCGAAATTAGTTCAGAGGTGAATAGTAGATGGCATTTTATGAAAAAATGAAGAAAAGTAGTTTTTGAAAAATCTTAGGTTAAGTTAGGTTGCCAAGCTCAAAACGATCGCGATAAAAATTTTTGGAATTGCAATTGAAAAGATATTCCAAAACTAGAGATATTTTTCGATTTTCCTGGTAATGTAAAAAATGTAACTATTCAATTCAAATCCCCTCTGTATATATATATGTTCGATCAAAATCTATAGTCTGAACAGAGAAATATGTTTTCAATAACGTAAATTATCTAATAGATTTCATAAAAAAGAAGAATCATTTATAAGTAATAGAAAGTTCATATATTAGAAAACAGTATTCCTTTTTTCTATTCCACACTGTATATATTTTTTAAATCCATCTTTTCATTCACAATTTCTTTTGTTAAATTATCTTCTTTTTAGTAACAACTCCTCCAGCGAGGTCAACGATTTCCTTGCTTGATGGATGTCTACGTGTTTCTAAATGATATTCGGAGATTTTAATTTCTAAAAGACCCATTTTAAACCATACGCAACATACACACTTGTACAAATAATGTGTTTCCAGCACAATCATTCTCTCTTTCTCTATCGATGAATCCGACCCTTTTTATTCTTTCCATACGGTTGATTTTCGTTTAATTTTCGTTTTTTGACCCTTCAGATGCTTAAATAAACATCTGGACTACTCGTCATTACCGAATATTAGTTGACGGGTTACGTCATCTTTCAAATAAATCAGATTTTTTTTTACTTTTGTTTACTAATGACGTATATTTTTTTTATTAATTTGAGAAAGTTTTTGTTGTCGTTTTAATATTTATCACGTGAAAATATTATAAGAAAATAATTTTTATTAAAAACAACATATTAATTACCTCAAGAAAGCCCACCAAAATTATTTAAAACATCTCAAAGCTAAATAACTTGACATATTATAAAGAAATATACCAGACTTCTTAAATTTGACTTGAAATGTCATAAAACCATTCATGGATGCCGTTTGACGTCTCCGTCCGTCGTTGGTGACTTTCAACAAGAACAATCAGTACACACGTCAAAAAGAAGAATGAAATTTTTAGGTTAGGTTATGTTTTAGGTTAATGTCAAGTTTATGAATCAATAAACGTCAAACGTCACCAGCGTCACGTCACGAGACTGAAGACTGTTTTCACCACAACAACACCAACACTCACAATTACACTGTCTGACGCGCGTTTCGACGAGACGGAAGACTGTTTACACCACAACAACCCCAACACTCACAATTACACTGTCTGACCCACGTTTCGACGAGACTGAACACTGTTTACACCACAACTTCACCAACACTCACGATTGCAATTTCTGACGTGCGTTTCGACGAGACGGAAGACTGTTTACACCACAACTATCCCAACACTCCCAATTATATTGTCTGACGTAAGTTTCGACGAGACTAAAGACTCTTTACACCACAACTTCACCAACACTCACAATTACAGTGTCTGACGGCCTCAGTGACAATGAGTTTTCGCTAAATAAAAATTTTGGGTATCATTATCGACGGCGACTATTATTTCTAGGAATAGTTCGAGATTATCAAGAGGTTGATGATACTAGATAGTCTTCAAATGACTCAGAAGTACCTGACCCAACAAAAATTTTGGAAAAAATCTATTTATTTTTCAAAAGAATCTCCTTTTAGCTCCAAACTCTTCATTGTTAAAAAATATTTGACCACCGATCCATTTTCTCAAGTTTGGAAATAGAAAATATTCCGATGGGGCTAAATCTGGCGAATAGGGTGCATAAGGTAGCAATTCAATACTTTTAACATGTTTCTATTGGTTACTGCGGTTGTGATGTAGAAAGTAAGTAAATATCGAAACGTGGTCGCCGCGTGTCGCGTTTTAAACGTCATTTTGTTATTGTTCGTGGAGGTAATTGGTTGTTTAGTGCAATCCGTGTTTTTGTAAGGGTTTCAAAGACTATTCTAATCAAAATGATTGTCAAAATAGGATTTATCGAAGTAAAATCGGACAATCTACTTAAGGTAGATGCATTCTTGGTTGATACGTTCTTTGTTAATAATCAATTATTTACTTTCTTTCTAGCAATTGAATTCTAATAACTCTGTTTAAACTGTTGTTACTTTTAACTTCGCTTGAATCTGTTTACTTACTTTCTACGTCACACAACGACACATTCGGTTGTTTTGGTGCGTCATTTAGGTATTTATTTTGTGATGAACTAATATACCGTTTAAAAAAAATTAAAAATTAGTGTGTGATTAAGAAAGATATACTAAACGTAGTTAAGGTATAAAAAAGTATGCAAGGACCCTATTTTCTATTAAAAAAGAAATCGCTATTAAAAGTGACATTTGACATTAGGAAACGTCAAATTTTTTATAACCTTCATATGTCAGTCATGAAAAGTAGTTATGTAAAAACTTTATGTAACTGCTCGAGTTATTTAAAGTAAGTCCGTTTTCTGGGTGAATATTCTCTTGAACTTTTTGTCTTTTTTGACAACAAAATCGACATTTGTATGTAAAAACATATCGTTATTTATCTTGGAAATCAGTTTTTTTCAATTGGAAACTTTCATTTACTTTTGGAAATTGTATTTACACGTTAATTAGTAGATGAAATATAATCCAAATAAAAATAAGTTTCCTCAAAAAAATTCCTACTCAATACGATATATTATACAAATTATGTTCAACTAGAATATCTATAAACTAAAAAAAACGTCTCAGTGCTAATTTTCGTTGTTGTGCGACGATTCGGCCTACTTCAACTCGTCGCGAGATTTACCAAAAAATAAAAAATAAAAATTAATGCTCTCGGTAATATTTTGCAGTAGTTGCCAGAAATACTGTCTGGGAATTGTAGTCGACCAAATGAAATAAAATAAAGAAAACGTTTGTTCTAATTGCGTTCGAAAATAGATTTCTATTTCCAAGGAAATGCAATTGCCTCGTACATACTTCACTTTAATTTACTTCCAAGTGTTTGTATCAAATCGACAAATACGTAACAATTCATATACGAGGAACAATAAAAAATTAGTATACAAAAGCTCGGAAAATACTAAAAAAACAATTGGCAAATGATTGTGCATTTTTTTCGCATTGTACAGTATTGAGCAATTAAGTGAATCCCCAAAAGGGGGAGATGCGGCTCAATAAGGGTATAAAAAACTATTTTATAGAAGTGGATGAGTTTAGTTCTTTGGACACTGAAAAACAGTCTCAGCGACATACCAAAAATCAATTATTAATTTTTCTTTAAAATGATAATAACAACTACATTTATAATTTATATAAATTACATCATCATCGCCTTTATTTTCCAAACATGGTGCCAACAATCATTAGAATCTAATAAAAATTATGATTCATTAGATCGGTTATTGATGATAATGAAAAAAAAAATGACGCGTCATTGAATTTGTACAAGGGGATCCAAAAACGTAAATACATGAAATTAAGCAAGAATAGTATATAGGGTGCTTTTATGCCTTTATTTTTAGAATACTGGGTATTAATTTTGATTATTTTCTTTATTTAACAACCCAAAAAGATCTAAAAGACTTTTTAGTTCAAAGTTTCTGTTGTAAAGTCAATTAGCAACGTGACTGATAGTCCAAACCCTCTCGATCTAAATGTCTAGTTCAGTAATGTCAAAGATACGGCCCGCGGGCCGTTTCCGGCCCCTGGGCCGTATCAATAAGGCCCGCGATCGAAATGCGTCACAATAAGAAGAATCATGTTTTTTAGAGCTTTTACATTTCATTAGATTCAAGGGCGATCTCTTATCAGTGAGCGGAATTATCCTATTATTTTACATAGAATCTTCCACGCGCCTCGAGTCTAGACTGGAACCTTCCTTAACTATATAAAACGAATGCATCCGCGCGACGTGAGTCAGTTGAGTCGAGTAATCGAAGCAATACGGTTGGCTAAGTTAGATCATTAGATTTTCGTTTACCAGTTCTACTACTGCATCTAGACCGTCGGTGGATACAAAATGGTATTTTTTGAAGCTTAATTCCTTAAAATTTCGCAATAATATGCTTGACATTTAAATTAACTTGATTATTTTTTTTCACAGACATTATAGTCCCAAGATTATCCTTAAATTATTATTTCCTCATTTAATTTTGTCTCATTTGTATAAAAAGATCGTTGAAGGGTGCAAAATAAGCTGACGAAATTCAAATTCAATAAACGCCATTGGTGGTGGTGTCTAGAGTCTCGTCGAAACGCGCTTCAGACAGTGTAATTGTGAGAGTTGGGGTAGTTGTGGTGTAAACAGTCTTCAGTCTCGTCGAAGCTCGCGTCAGACAGTGTAATTGTGTGTGATGATGTAAACAGTCTTCAGTATCGTCGAAACGCGCGTCAGTCAGTGTAATTGTGTGTGTTGGTGTAGGGATAGTTTATACAGTGTGTTCATTAGAAATGTCTATAACGGTTCCAGAATTTCCAGCTTAATTCATGTGTTGATTTATTGAAAGTTACATTACGAATCTCTACAATTTCTACACCATTTTCAGATTTCCTAATATGATCATTATATGGTTTAAATAATAATTTTGGGAAGTGAAAATAAAACGTGGCCGTGTCAGTGACAACCAGCGACATCAACAAATTGTTTGGCCATTCTCATTCTTACAAACGATTTCCTCAGATCTTCATTTTGTTCATAAAACTTTTACGTCGTTTGTTTTCTTTTAGATTTTCTATATATATAATTAAACAACAAATAGAAATTTATGACATTTGACAGTTGCCGTTTATCACATTTGACAGCTGCCATTTATGACATTTGACAGCTGCCAAATTAACAATAACATTTACAGTCAACGCCTACTTTATTTGTTAAGTTGTCTAAGCTGTTAATCGAGAGCCATTCAAATAATGTTTTTAAGTAGATGTATTAATTATATTATTTATATATTGTAATTATAAGAAGCGGGAAATTCAAAATTTAATTGAATTAACGTAAAAATGTACGGATAAAACAAATCGCAACTAGCGGAATAGATGGATCTATTTTAATCTGAAAAGACCCGTTTGAATTTTTGGATCAAATAGATTTTCTCAAGTGCGTTGTGTCTGTAGCCAAAAATTTAACATTTGGAATCAACGAAAAAATTTCCCCTTTTAACTTGGCTCAATCGTCAGATATGCTGCAATTAGAATTTAAACGTCGGAATATAAAAACAAATCGATGATCGAACTTACGGACCGCAAAATAAAATTAAAATTAATCGGGAAAAGGTTATTTCGAGAACAGGACAGGCCTAAGTTTATTTCAACAGGATATTTATAAAAAAATACTATTACAAATGAAATTTATTCCTAAACGATTTTCACCGTCTAGCGCTTTTTAAACAATTTTTTAAATATCTCTAGAAGTATTGATTTTAGAGAAAAAAGTTTCAGACAAAAAATGAGCCTCTTAAAAAGCTCTACAATAAAAAAACTATACAAACCCTTGCGGACAGTTTTATTTGATCTACCATCAGCTACAACTTAATATTAAATTATAAAACGTAAATAGACGAGTAAAACGTACCTGCCTGTGAGAGCGTTTGGTTTAAACAGGCTACCAGACGTGAACTGAACCCTTTTTGTACTCCATTGGTTTTTTTAAAACTAGAGTCATTATTTAATTGAATTATGTAGGATTGTAAAGAGGCTTTTATGAAAACATGTTCAAAACAGTTTTTGCAAATCTCTTGAAGATGTTCTGGTAGAAATTTCTCATATTACGAATTCTACAACCTCTTTATTCGGATCTGGAGATTCAATGGGCCACTGGCCCAGATGGAATACCATCAATCGTATCAAATAATTGCGTAGCCGAAGTAACAAGTCCGTTATGGAAACTATTTTCTCTATCGTATGAAAGAGGTCATTTCCTTGTGGATTGGGAAGTTTATAGGGTTCAACCTATACCAAAAAAGAGAGAAGGACGGGGTTCTTAATCATTACTGCTTTAGTTTCAGCTATTGCAAAGGTCATGGAAAACGTAGATAACCAGGAACTTCCTGGTTGATGACTAACTGAAACTATAGAAAAATGAGGGATATTTTTGGATAAATTGGGATCGTGTGAAGTTTTTTCAAAAAACTATCCATCCAGGTCACTATCGATGGACATACCTCAGAAATCGTTAACATTTCCAAAGAATTTTGATGTTGTGATTCCTGTTCATGACAGTTAAATGTCGAAGGTGTGCTTACCATTCGAACCAGACCAAAACCACGCTGATAGTTTGTCCAACGTTGCCAAATAAGTATCTATCTATATCTATAACTAGTAACTGTAATAGAAAAAGAAAGGACTGAAATCAGACAAATAGTTTTGGAGTTATATCAAAAAATGTGCTAAAAAAGTGGATTTTACGACAATATGGGGTATTCCTCATGATGTTATGGTGATTTTTCGTGACATTATGAAAATTTTATGCATTTATCTCATAGTAAATATAACTAGCTTGTGGTAGAAACAAAAAGGACTGAAATCGCACAAGTAGTTTTGGAGTTATGTCGAAAAATGTGCCAAAAAAGTGGATTTTACGATAATTTGGGTTATTCCACATGATGTCATAGTGATTTTTGGTGACATTATGAAACTTTTATGCATGTATGTCATAGTTTATATAACTAGCTTGTGAAAGAAAAAAAAGGACTGAAATCGCACAAGTAGTTTTGGAGTTATATCGAAAAATGTGCCAAAAAAGTGGATTTCACGATAATTTGGGTTATTTCACATGATGTCATGGGGATTTTTGGTGACATGAAACTTTTATGCATGTATGTCATAGTTTATATAACTAGCTTGTGAAAGAAAAAAAAGGACTGAAATCGCACAAGTAGTTTTGGAGTTATATCGAAAAATGTGCCAAAAAAGTGGATTTCACGATAATTTGGGTTATTTCACATGATGTCATGGTGATTTTTGGTGACATTATGAAACTTTTATGCATGTATGTCATAGTTTATATAACTAGCTTGTGAAAGAAAAAAAAGGACTGAAATCGCACAAGTAGTTTTGGAGTTATATCGAAAAATGTGCCAAAAAAGTGGATTTTACGATAATTTGGGTTATTCCACATGATGTCATGGTGATTTTTCGTGACATTATGAAACTTTTATGCATGTATGTCATAGTTTATATAACTAGCTTGTGGAAGAAAAAAAAGGACTGAAATCGCACAAGTAGTTTTGGAGTTATATCGAAAAATGCGCCAAAAAAGTGGATTTCACGATAATTTGGGTTATTTCACATGATGTCATGGTGATTTTTGGTGACATTATGAAACTTTTATGCATGTATGTCATAGTTTATATAACTAGCTTGTGAAAGAAAAAAAAGGACTGAAATCGCACAAGTAGTTTTGGAGTTATATCGAAAAATGTGCCAAAAAAGTGGATTTTACGATAATTTGGGTTATTCCACATGATGTCATGGTGATTTTTCGTGACATTATGAAACTTTTATGCATGTATGTCATAGTTTATATAACTAGCTTGTGGAAGAAAAAAAAGGACTGAAATCGCACAAGTAGTTTTGGAGTTATATCGAAAAATGCGCCAAAAAAGTGGTTTTCACGATAATTTGGGTTATTTCACATGATGTCATGGTGATTTTTGGTGACATTATGAAACTTTTATGCATGTATGTCATAGTTTATATAACTAGCTTGTGAAAGAAAAAAAAGGACTGAAATCGCACAAGTAGTTTTGAAGTTATATCGAAAAATGTGCCAAAAAAGCGTTTACCATCCGAACCAGGCCAAAACCACGCTGTTTATCCAACGTTGCCAAATAAGTATATTTTCGATATGACACCAATTTTTCGAAAAATGCTCTTTCAGTTAACACATATCGTTTTCTAAAATATTTCACGGTATTATGGATAAATAAGTTTCAATATTTCAGTTTGAAAAATTTTCAAAGTTTGTTCACTATAGTGGAATTAAGCAATTGTTTTTTTTTTCTGTTGTGAATTTAATATAAAAATACGTTAAAAAAACTAATAGAAACGGATGTTTGGTTAAATGGATCCATTTTAAACCAGAAACGTTCATGTACCATAAAATGAATTTTAATATCTCTGTTATTCTATTTACGTTATTCAAAAATAAAAATTTTTCACTTCCACAAGTAACTTTGAATAGCTAACATTCCACATTAAACTATAAAATAATAATCTTTTCTACTTGTATAGTTCGATGCAACCCCAGGCTATGGTTACCGCCGTTTTGTAGACCGATTTCTTGGTGCTCAATATGATTTAAATCTAGTCCAAGGAATTTGCGGTACGTCTTGAATCGAGATGAAGGTTTCGTCGATGGAAAACTAACAACGACATGATTATCGGTTCATCGCTAGTTTCAATAAGAACCAAAACCATCCAGGAACCTCCTCCAAACCTCCTCCTCCTCCACGTTACCTTCTAACCAACACCGCGCGAATCTTTCTTCAGATTCTCCATAAACTCGACCTCTTCTATTGAATTACATTCATTTATAGCCTCAGAAGAGAATTTAGCCTCATGGATCATCTTTATAATTAACGTGTTCCGTGGTATATCGTAGACAGGGCGCTCGGTGGGGTTGAGGTTAACCTGGTGTATCTCTTTCGTCCTGAACAGCGTCTTCAAAGGTCAAAGATCGCTTGAATAACTTCATCACTTGTTGATGGTTGACTGATAGTGATGAGTTTGATACAAAACATTTTATAAGTATCCTTGAAATATCCCTAATTAGCACACAAGCATAAAAAGGGTTGTTAATGATAAATAATCCCTTTTAAGTTTGTTCAATTCTCTTGTATTTTATTATTGTAGGTCCCTCGTATATATATATATATTATTATAGTAAATATTTCGAATTGAGAAATTTTAATGAGAAAATAGTTAATAGTGATTCGGTAATTTATTTTTCTTAAAAATAAACTTTAAGGAATTTTAATTATAATAAAGCTAAAATCTGTTTTTGTTGAAGGAGATTTTGAGGAAAATTGTTGAAGGTCTGTTGGTTAATATACAAAGGTTGAAATTTCAAAATTTCGATGATCTTTTCGTAATAAATATTTCGAAAAATTACTTTTTATTTATGAGAAATTTTTTCATGTAAATATGGTCTAATTATATGATTATGTATGGATGCCACACCACACGTTTCTATTTCCATCAATTCCACATCAATAGATAATTAATTTCCTTGAAGAAACCGATTAATTAGTAGTGGTTAACAAAAAAACGCAACTTCACGCGAGAAGAAACAAGTTTTTTTCCCCGCTATTAATTCGTCAATCAGCGAGAATATTTTTAGAAAAAACTTGTACAATTCAAGACAATTTGTTCATCGATTATTTAGAAACTTAGTTTTACGTATAGGGTGAATCGAAATTGAGGTAAATATACAGTGTATGTCGAAATATATAGGGTGTGACGCGGAAATTTGATGTGATTAAAAATGATGGCGGATATAGTTGGCAATCTGAAATTGTGAAGCTGTTAGTTTTGGATGGAGTTGAAATACAGGATGTTTTAGGACTTGATACTGGAATGAGATATAGAGTTTTGGAGTCATGTCAAAAAATGTGCCAAAAAAGTGTTTTTTACGACAATTTGAGGTATTCCACATGATATGATGGTGATTTTTGGTGAAATTATAAAAATTTTATGCATTTATCTCATAGTTAATATAAGTAGCTTGTGATAGAAACAAAAAGGACTGAAATTGCACAAATAGTTTTGGAGTTATATCGAAAAATGTGCCAAAAAAGTGAATTTTACGATAATTTGGGTTATTCCATATGATGTCATGGTGATTTTTTGTGACATTATGAAACTTTTTGTCCATGTGTGTCATAGTTTATATAATTAGCTTATGAAAGAAAAAAAAGGTGTGAAATCGCACAAATAGTTTTGGAGTTATATCAAAAAATGTTCCAAAAATGGGGTTTTTACTATAATTTGGGGTATTCCACATGATATCATGGCGATTTTTGGTGATATTATAAAATTTTTTTACATGTATGTTATAGTTTATATAACTAGTTTGTGATAGAAAGAAAGAGAACTAAAATCGAACTTATAGTTTTGGAGTTATATCAAAAAATGTGCCAAAAATATGGATTTTACGCTAATTTGAGGTATTCCACATGATATCATGGTGTTTTTTGATAATATTATAAAAATTTTATGCATGTATGTCATAGTAAATATAACTAGCTTGTGATAGAAACAAAAAGAACTAAAATCCCAAAATTAGTTTTGGAGTTATATCAAAAAATATGCCAGAAAAGTGGTTTTTACAACAATCTGAGGTGTTCTACATGATGTTATGGTGATTTTTCGTGACATCATGAAAATTTTATGCATATATCTCATAGTTAATATATCTAGCTTGTGATAGAAAGAGAAAGAACTGAAATCGGACAAAAAGTTTTGAAGTTATATCGAAAAATGTGTCAAAAATGTGGATTTTACGCTAATTTGAGGTGTTCCACATAATGTCATGGTGATTTTTGGTGACATTATGGAAATTTTATGCATGTATGTCATAGTTAATATAACTAGCTTGTGATAGAAAGAGAAAGAACTGAAATCGGACAAAAAGTTTTGAAGTTATATCGAAAAATGTGTCAAAAATGTGGATTTTACGCTAATTTGAGGTGTTCCACATAATGTCATGGTGATTTTTGGTGACATATGGAAATTTTATGCATGTATGTCATAGTTAATATAACTAGCTTGTGATAGAAAGAGAAAGAACTGAAATCGGGCTAATTTTTTTTTGTTAGTTGTTGAATATACGCAGTTTGCAGTAACCTGTAAGTATTTTTTTAAACGTCATGTTCTGATTTCAACAATAAACCTATAAAAAATATTCTACGCCGATTGTTCCTAAATTTATTTTATTTTTTATAACGGACTTGATCACCCTTATCATATGTTGCACGTTGTTTTTTCTATAACCAAACGAAGCTTACTTTATGAATATACCTCGTAGTTTAAAACGATAATCTTATTAAGGTTATGAGTACTTTTCGTTGAGACATACTGTATAAATAGTAATAGAAGTAACGGATTTGATTCATACAAAAAAAATAAATTAAAAAATTAGAATTTTCGAAAGAAAATTCCAAGGAATCGAGTAAAGATTATGTCGAAATGGATAAAAAAAGATGATTTATTAAATAGCATAATTTATAGGTATCTATCAACGTCAGTACCGCCTACAGAGTGTTCGATATGTGCGGCCTCATTCGAAAAAAAAAAGCGAAAATGACAATAGAATGAACCATGAACTGAGAATTCATTTTATAGACATAGGCGTACTGCAAAATGATTATTTTAATAAAATAATCGTTAATTAAACATTTCTCTAACTGACAGATCGATGATTTATTAATGACAGTTGGTTATTAGCAATTCCTAACCTACAAATTGATGTTGTCATAATGAAGCGACTCAATCTACTGTCTTGAAGGCACTAACACGATATTTAGATGGTAATTTATACCGAAACGATGATCGGGTTAAAAAAAAATTAGTACGTACCCCGTAAGATAACCGTTTTATTTTTTTTTAGAATTTTCCGCGTATTTTAGAACGAAATATCTTTAACGAGAATCGGTGTAGAAAAAAATTAACAACAGTTTAATATTTTATGGTATATAATATGTGAATGTCCATGGTACATATGTCGTATGGTACAGGCAGTAAAATACCCATTATACATGGATACTGTACATAAAGATACAATGTATTTCTATAGAAAATTATCTTTTACGACATTTTGAATTTACTTGTGTTTATATGGTGGTATAAATTTCAATCAAAGAGGGTCGTTTAAAATCTCGATACAATCCTATATATATCAATGTAATGGTTGAATGGGATTTTTTTGTTGAAATGTCTAAATACGTCCCTCCTATCTACGGGGTTAATTTCATGGTTTTCTTCACGAAATTTGTATTTTAAGTAATTGTGAAACTAACTCATAACAGTTATCTATTCAAATTTACTTAATTTCGAAAGAAATGCTGAAGTACTGTCATGGCATTTTCCAATATATGATCAAAAGTTTGCGCTTGGATCCGATAGTGATTTTAACCGGATTGTGAAAAAAAAAAAAAGGAATGAAATCGGATAAATAGTTTCGGAGTTATATCAAAAAATGTACCAAAAACGTGGATTTTACGACAATTTGGGGCATAACACATGATGTTATGGTGATTTTTCCTGACAATATAGCAATTTTTTACATGCATTTCATAGTTAATATAAATATTTTGTTATAGGAAGAAAAAGGAGTAAAATCGGATAAATAGTTTCGGAGTTATATCAAAAAATGTGCCAAAAATGTGGATTTTACGACAATTTGGGGCATAACACATGATGTTATGGTGATTTTTCGTGACAATATAGCAATTTTATATATGCATTTCATAGTTAATATAATTAGCTTGTTATAGGAAGAAAAAGGAGTAAAATCGGATAAATAGTTTCGGAGTTATATCAAAAAATGTACCAAAAACGTGGATTTTACGACAATTTGGGGCATAACACATGATGTTATGGTGATTTTTCGTGACAATATAGCAATTTTATATATGCATTTCATAGTTAATATAATTAGCTTGTTATAGGAAGAAAAAGGAGTAAAATCGGATAAATAGTTTCGGAGTTATATCAAAAAATGTACCAAAAACGTGGATTTTACGACAATATGGGGCATTACACATGATGTTATGGTGATGTTTCGTGACAATATAGCAATTTTATATATGCATTTCATAGTTAATATAATTAGCTTGTTATAGGAAGAAAAAGGAGTAAAATCGGATAAATAGTTTCGGAGTTATATCAAAAAATGTGCCAAAATAGAAGATTTTACGATAATTGGGGGCATTACACATGATGTTATGGTGATTTTTCGTGACAATATAGCAATTTTATATATGCATTTCATAGTTAATATAATTAGCTTGTTATAGGAAGAAAAAGGAGTAAAATCGGATAAATAGTTTCGGAGTTATATCAAAAAATGTGCCAAAAATGTGGATTTTACGACAATTTGGGGCATAACACATGATGTTATGGTGATTTTTCGTGACAATATAGCAATTTTATATATGCATTTCATAGTTAATATAATTAGCTTGTTATAGGAAGAAAAAGGAGTAAAATCGGATAAATAGTTTCGGAGTTATATCAAAAAATGTACCAAAAACGTGGATTTTACGACAATATGGGGCATAACACATGATGTTATGGTGATTTTTCGTGACAATATAGCAATTTTATATATGCATTTCATAGTTAATATAATTAGCTTGTTATAGGAAGAAAAAGGAGTAAAATCGGATAAATAGTTTCGGAGTTATATCAAAAAATGTGCCAAAATAGAAGATTTTACGATAATTTGGGGCATTACACATGATGTTATGGTGATTTTTCGTGACAATATAGCAATTTTATATATGCATTTCATAGTTAATATAATTAGCTTGTTATAGGAAAAAAAAAGGAGTAAAATCGGATAAATAGTTTCGGAGTTATATCAAAAAATGTGCCAAAATAGAAGATTTTACGATAATTTGGGGCATTACACATGATGTTATGGTGATTTTTCGTGACAATATAGCAATTTTATATATGCATTTCATAGTTAATATAATTAGCTTGTTATAGGAAAAAAAAGGAGTAAAATCGGATAAATAGTTTCGGAGTTATATCAAAAAATGTGCCAAAATAGAAGATTTTACGATAATTTGGGGCATTACACATGATGTTATGGTGATTTTTCGTGACAATATAGCAATTTTATATATGCATTTCATAGTTAATATAATTAGCTTGTTATAGGAAAAAAAAAGGAGTAAAATCGGATAAATAGTTTCGGAGTTATATCAAAAAATGTGCCAAAATAGAAGATTTTACGATAATTTGGGGCATTACACATGATGTTATGGTGATTTTTCGTGACAATATAGCAATTTTATATATGCATTTCATAGTTAATATAATTAGCTTGTTATAGGAAAAAAAAGGAGTAAAATCGGATAAATAGTTTCGGAGTTATATCAAAAAATGTGCCAAAATAGAAGATTTTACGATAATTTGGGGCATTACACATGATGTTATGGAGATTTTTCGTGACAATATAGCAATTTTATATATGCATTTCATAGTTAATATAATTAGCTTGTTATAGGAAGAAAAAGGAGTAAAATCGGATAAATAGTTTCGGAGTTATATCAAAAAATGTACCAAAAACGTGGATTTTACGACAATTTGGGGCATAACACATGATGTTATGGTGATTTTTCGTGACAATATAGCAATTTTATATATGCATTTCATAGTTAATATAATTAGCTTGTTATAAGAAGAAAAAGGAGTAAAATCGGATAAATAGTTTCGGAGTTATATCAAAAAATGTACCAAAAACGTGGATTTTACGACAATTTGGGGCATAACACATGATGTTATGGTGATTTTTCGTGACAATATAGCAATTTTATATATGCATTTCATAGTTAATATAATTAGCTTGTTATAGGAAGAAAAAGGAGTAAAATCGGATAAATAGTTTCGGAGTTATATCAAAAAATGTACCAAAAACGTGGATTTTACGACAATATGGGGCATTACACATGATGTTATGGTGATGTTTCGTGACAATATAGCAATTTTATATATGCATTTCATAGTTAATATAATTAGCTTGTTATAGGAAGAAAAAGGAGTAAAATCGGATAAATAGTTTCGGAGTTATATCAAAAAATGTGCCAAAATAGAAGATTTTACGATAATTGGGGGCATTACACATGATGTTATGGTGATTTTTCGTGACAATATAGCAATTTTATATATGCATTTCATAGTTAATATAATTAGCTTGTTATAGGAAGAAAAAGGAGTAAAATCGGATAAATAGTTTCGGAGTTATATCAAAAAATGTGCCAAAAATGTGGATTTTACGACAATTTGGGGCATAACACATGATGTTATGGTGATTTTTCGTGACAATATAGCAATTTTATATATGCATTTCATAGTTAATATAATTAGCTTGTTATAGGAAGAAAAAGGAGTAAAATCGGATAAATAGTTTCGGAGTTATATCAAAAAATGTACCAAAAACGTGGATTTTACGACAATATGGGGCATAACACATGATGTTATGGTGATTTTTCGTGACAATATAGCAATTTTATATATGCATTTCATAGTTAATATAATTAGCTTGTTATAGGAAGAAAAAGGAGTAAAATCGGATAAATAGTTTCGGAGTTATATCAAAAAATGTGCCAAAATAGAAGATTTTACGATAATTTGGGGCATTACACATGATGTTATGGTGATTTTTCGTGACAATATAGCAATTTTATATATGCATTTCATAGTTAATATAATTAGCTTGTTATAGGAAAAAAAAAGGAGTAAAATCGGATAAATAGTTTCGGAGTTATATCAAAAAATGTGCCAAAATAGAAGATTTTACGATAATTTGGGGCATTACACATGATGTTATGGTGATTTTTCGTGACAATATAGCAATTTTATATATGCATTTCATAGTTAATATAATTAGCTTGTTATAGGAAAAAAAAGGAGTAAAATCGGATAAATAGTTTCGGAGTTATATCAAAAAATGTGCCAAAATAGAAGATTTTACGATAATTTGGGGCATTACACATGATGTTATGGAGATTTTTCGTGACAATATAGCAATTTTATATATGCATTTCATAGTTAATATAATTAGCTTGTTATAGGAAGAAAAAGGAGTAAAATCGGATAAATAGTTTCGGAGTTATATCAAAAAATGTGCCAAAAATGTGGATTTTACGACAATTTGGGGCATAACACATGATGTTATGGTGATTTTTCGTGACAATATAGCAATTTTATATATGCATTTCATAGTTAATATAATTAGCTTGTTATAGGAAGAAAAAGGAGTAAAATCGGATAAATAGTTTCGGAGTTATATCAAAAAATGTACCAAAAACGTGGATTTTACGACAATATGGGGCATAACACATGATGTTATGGTGATTTTTCGTGACAATATAGCAATTTTATATATGCATTTCATAGTTAATATAATTAGCTTGTTATAGGAAGAAAAAGGAGTAAAATCGGATAAATAGTTTCGGAGTTATATCAAAAAATGTGCCAAAATAGAAGATTTTACGATAATTTGGGGCATTACACATGATGTTATGGTGATTTTTCGTGACAATATAGCAATTTTATATATGCATTTCATAGTTAATATAATTAGCTTGTTATAGGAAAAAAAAAGGAGTAAAATCGGATAAATAGTTTCGGAGTTATATCAAAAAATGTGCCAAAATAGAAGATTTTACGATAATTTGGGGCATTACACATGATGTTATGGTGATTTTTCGTGACAATATAGCAATTTTATATATGCATTTCATAGTTAATATAATTAGCTTGTTATAGGAAAAAAAAAGGAGTAAAATCGGATAAATAGTTTCGGAGTTATATCAAAAAATGTGCCAAAATAGAAGATTTTACGATAATTTGGGGCATTACACATGATGTTATGGTGATTTTTCGTGACAATATAGCAATTTTATATATGCATTTCATAGTTAATATAATTAGCTTGTTATAGGAAAAAAAAAGGAGTAAAATCGGATAAATAGTTTCGGAGTTATATCAAAAAATGTGCCAAAATAGAAGATTTTACGATAATTTGGGGCATTACACATGATGTTATGGTGATTTTTCGTGACAATATAGCAATTTTATATATGCATTTCATAGTTAATATAATTAGCTTGTTATAGGAAAAAAAAGGAGTAAAATCGGATAAATAGTTTCGGAGTTATATCAAAAAATGTGCCAAAATAGAAGATTTTACGATAATTTGGGGCATTACACATGATGTTATGGAGATTTTTCGTGACAATATAGCAATTTTATATATGCATTTCATAGTTAATATAATTAGCTTGTTATAGGAAGAAAAAGGAGTAAAATCGGATAAATAGTTTCGGAGTTATATCAAAAAATAAACCAAAAACGTGGATTTTACGACAATTTGGGGCATAACACATGATGTTATGGTGATTTTTCGTGACAATATAGCAATTTTATATATGCATTTCATAGTTAATATAATTAGCTTGTTATAAGAAGAAAAAGGAGTAAAATCGGATAAATAGTTTCGGAGTTATATCAAAAAATGTACCAAAAACTTGGATTTTACGACAATTTGGGGCATAACACATGATGTTATGGTGATTTTTCGTGACAATATAGCAATTTTATATATGCATTTCATAGTTAATATAATTAGCTTGTTATAGGAAGAAAAAGGAGTAAAATCGGATAAATAGTTTCGGAGTTATATCAAAAAATGTACCAAAAACGTGGATTTTACGACAATATGGGGCATTACACATGATGTTATGGTGATGTTTCGTGACAATATAGCAATTTTATATATGCATTTCATAGTTAATATAATTAGCTTGTTATAGGAAGAAAAAGGAGTAAAATCGGATAAATAGTTTCGGAGTTATATCAAAAAATGTGCCAAAATAGAAGATTTTACGATAATTGGGGGCATTACACATGATGTTATGGTGATTTTTCGTGACAATATAGCAATTTTATATATGCATTTTATAGTTAATATAATTAGCTTGTTATAGGAAGAAAAAGGAGTAAAATCGGATAAATAGTTTCGGAGTTATATCAAAAAATGTACCAAAAACGTGGATTTTACGACAATTTGGGGCATAACACATGATGTTATGGTGATTTTTCGTGACAATATAGCAATTTTATATATGCATTTCATAGTTAATATAATTAGCTTGTTATAGGAAGAAAAAGGAGTAAAATCGGATAAATAGTTTCGGAGTTATATCAAAAAATGTACCAAAAACGTGGATTTTACGACAATATGGGGCATTACACATGATGTTATGGTGATGTTTCGTGACAATATAGCAATTTTATATATGCATTTCATAGTTAATATAATTAGCTTGTTATAGGAAGAAAAAGGAGTAAAATCGGATAAATAGTTTCGGAGTTATATCAAAAAATGTGTCAAAATAGAAGATTTTACGATAATTGGGGGCATTACACATGATGTTATGGTGATTTTTCGTGACAATATAGCAATTTTATATATGCATTTCATAGTTAATATAATTAGCTTGTTATAGGAAGAAAAAGGAGTAAAATCGGATAAATAGTTTCGGAGTTATATCAAAAAATGTACTAAAAACGTGGATTTTACGACAATTTGGGGCATAACACATGATGTTATGGTGATTTTTCGTGACAATATAGCAATTTGATATATGCATTTCATAGTTAATATAATTAGCTTGTTATAAGAAGAAAAAGGAGTAAAATCGGATAAATAGTTTCGGAGTTATATCAAAAAATGTACCAAAAACGTGGATTTTACGACAATTTGGGGCATAACACATGATGTTATGGTGATTTTTCGTGACAATATAGCAATTTTATATATGCATTTCATAGTAAATATAATTAGCTTGTTATAGGAAGAAAAAGGAGTAAAATCGGATAAATAGTTTCGGAGTTATATCAAAAAATGTACCAAAAACGTGGATTTTACGACAATATGGGGAATTACACATGATGTTATGGTGATGTTTCGTGACAATATAGCAATTTTATATATGCATTTCATAGTTAATATAATTAGCTTGTTATAGGAAGAAAAAGGAGTAAAATCGGATAAATAGTTTCGGAGTTATATCAAAAAATGTACCAAAAACGTGGATTTTACGACAATATGGGGCATAACACATGATGTTATGGTGATTTTTCGTGACAATATAGCAATTTTATATATGCATTTCATAGTTAATATAATTAGCTTGTTATAGGAAGAAAAAGGAGTAAAATCGGATAAATAGTTTCGGAGTTATATCAAAAAATGTACCAAAAACGTGGATTTTACGACAATATGGGGCATTACACATGATGTTATGGTGATGTTTCGTGACAATATAGCAATTTTATATATGCATTTCATAGTTAATATAATTAGCTTGTTATAGGAAGAAAAAGGAGTAAAATCGGATAAATAGTTTCGGAGTTATATCAAAAAATGTGCCAAAATAGAAGATTTTACGATAATTGGGGGCATTACACATGATGTTATGGTGATTTTTCGTGACAATATAGCAATTTTATATATGCATTTCATAGTTAATATAATTAGCTTGTTATAGGAAGAAAAAGGAGTAAAATCGGATAAATAGTTTCGGAGTTATATCAAAAAATGTACCAAAAACGTGGATTTTACGACAATTTGGGGCATAACACATGATGTTATGGTGATTTTTCGTGACAATATAGCAATTTTATATATGCATTTCATAGTTAATATAATTAGCTTGTTATAGGAAGAAAAAGGAGTAAAATCGGATAAATAGTTTCGGAGTTATATCAAAAAATGTACCAAAAACGTGGATTTTACGACAATATGGGGCATTACACATGATGTTATGGTGATGTTTCGTGACAATATAGCAATTTTATATATGCATTTCATAGTTAATATAATTAGCTTGTTATAGGAAGAAAAAGGAGTAAAATCGGATAAATAGTTTCGGAGTTATATCAAAAAATGTACCAAAAACGTGGATTTTACGACAATGTGGGGCATTACACATGATGTTATGGTGATTTTTCGTGACAATATAGCATTTTTATATATGCATTTCATAGTTAATATAATTAGTTTGGGATAAATAGAAAAAAAGACCGAAATCGGACGAATAGTTTTGGAGTTATATCAAAAAATGTGCCAAAATAGAAGATTTTACGATAATTTGTGGTATTCCACATGATGTCATGGTGATTTTTCGTGACATTATAAAAATTTAATGCTTGTATCCTATAGTAAATATAACTAGCTTGTTATAGAAAGAGAAATCGGATGATTAGTTCAGGAGTCATATCAAAAAATGTACCAAAAATTTGGATTTCACGACAATTTGGGGTATTCCATATGTTGCCATGGTTATTTTATATGATGTTTTCAAAATTCATAAATTTTTTTCACAGTAAATTTAACTACTTTCCAGAATATAAAATAATTTTTTAATTGGACAAATAGTTTTGAGGTTATTTTGGTAAATATGCCAAGAGTGGATTTTACGATAATATGGGCCATTTTACATGCTGTCATGGATATGTCACGTGATAATTTCAAAGGTTATATATTGATTTGGTAGTAGATTTCTTTAGCTTTTAGAAAAAAAAAAGAATTCCTCAATAGACCATATAATTTTGGAGTTATAATGAAAAAGGTGAAAAAAATTGACACGTTTTTGACGTGTCGCCCTAGTTTTTTTATGATATTCAATAAAAATTTTTTCATATATCTGATAGAGAATTTAACCAAATGTCAGAAAAAATATATTGATTTTTGATTACACAAACAGTTAGAGTAAAATCGAAAAATATGCAAAAAATTGATTTCACAACAGTACGCAGTTTTAGTGTGCTAACATAGATTTTAAACGAAACTTTCGACTGAATTTTTTATGTACGTCTGATAGAGAATTTAATCAGCTTTTAGAAGAAAAAAACAAATTCCAAATCAGACGAATACTTTCCGAGTTATAACCAAAAGAATACTGACATTAGAAAAGTACAACTTCTACGTTTATGGCAACCAAACCCCTGAATCAATTTCAATATTATTAACATCAATCGACTCAAAATTTAATGTATGGAACATAATTTTCGAGATGTATACAAAAAACTGAAATAAATACCATTATTTTGAGGTTTTTGGCATGTTTTCGCGTCTTGCGATAAGAAAAACTTTTAAAAACAATCGAAATAATAGTAAACCAACCCTGAATCAATAGGAATTTAATTCATGCATAAGCTCTTGAAGATCCCGTATAAAGAATTAAAATCATTAAGAATTCAAATTGCAATAATCAATGACCTCGTACATCGTTAACATGAACGTTGACGTAAAACCAAAAAAAGAAGAATTTATATTTATTTCTGATATTTACTGTATCATTGTGTAGTCACCGCTAACATTTTACGAGCCGAACTGGCTAAATTCCTTTTGAGGAACAGACCACAACAAAGAAAATGAACGAGTACGGGACCCGATTTGCGTGAATGGGCAGTAAATATTTGAATAAAGTGAAAGAAAGAGTTATCGGTCATTTTAATATCATCATTGAAAGTTATTTATCTACTTGATGTATTTTCTTCGATTCTACTTGGATATATACACCGTGAATCGAAATAATCTCTTCAGCACACACACGAAGCAACGATTTTTTATATACCTTTTGACATTTTGTGACGTATAATACATCAAAATGACAGCCGTGGGGTAAACAATTGATTTTCTCGTATGTATCAAGCAATTTATGAATATCAGTAGCTATTTCGCAATAAATCTGGTATAAATAATAACTATTAATACAAATCATACACAAATTTACGACAAAAACATTTGTTTATTCCACGACGATCATTTTAAAATGATCATCAGGTGATTTTGACGGTTCGTTTGATTGCTTGATGAATCCACGTGTACTAGTCGTGTAGGTGTACAAAAATCAAACTAATAGTTTCAAGAAAAACTTTTATTGGTTAATTTGTATAAAAGGCATGAGATACAAATATGGAGGGTTTAAAAAGGTATCATACCAGTTCAAAATTGATGATAAAAAGATACAAAACCGGTAAAAAATGTTGTTTATTATACAAATTACACTCAAGAACGCGCCTGTTGCTTGTCATACGTCGTATGTCAAAGTCTTTCATTTCGATCTGCTAAAAATAAATGGGAAATTATGATTATTATAATTATTATTATTATTAATATTAAAGATGAGGGTAGTTTATTGAAGTGGGTTCAAATTGTTGATAAAAAGAAACAGAACATCAGTTTCTATATATCTTTACCTTATTCTGATTTCGATGACGTCAAAATTTCGAGAGATGGGAACGGCAATATAACACGTATCTATTTTTAATATTAACTCTATGGAATGAAGAGATTTGTTTGTGAAAAAGGCGTGCAGGCATGAATAAACTAGCAGAATGAAGCAACCCAAAACGCATGAAACAAAAGCAAATCTACAGTTACCTCCACCAAGGTTAACTCTAGGTAGCAAATACGCGCGAAAAATAAACTAGATATTAACCTACAAAAACATTTTCCAAAAGAAACAAACTATTTCTATATTAAATAGTCATTAGACCGATAGTAGTTTGTGCTAGCGAAACGTGGAAACTAAATAAAACTAGATCGTGTGACTGACACGCAGATGGCGCTGTCATTGTCAAATGACGTTTACGAACTACAAGTTTGACATTTCGATTTGTCAGAAAAAAGTGACAGCTATTTGAGTGACGGTTATTTTTAAGACAATATCGTTTTAATTTATTATTGCTTGTTGATGAAAAAAATACTGTATAAGCTCAGCCATGACTTTCAAAGTTATTGGTTTGGTGAATTTAAACGTGGTCGTACTGATGGTGAACGTTCTGGTCGTCTGGTTACTCCAGAAAACACCAAAAAAGTCCACAAAGCTTTTTTCGAAGTGGTTGTCGCGTTTACTTACAGTCGATCAAAAACAACAACGTTTTGATGATTCAGAACAAGTTTGGTCTGGTTTACACGATTTTTTTCGTCGATATGTTACAATGGATGAAACGTAGATCCATCACTTTATTCCTGAATCAAATCGATCATAATTTGAGTGGACTGCAGTCGGTAAACCACGTCCAAAGGTACAATAATCAACTGGGAAGGTTATGGTTTCAGTATTTTGGGATGTACGTGGAATATTGTTCATCTACTAACTTTAAAAGTGCTAGATAGTAGATAGTGAGTACTATATAGAGTTGTTGGATCAAAAATCAAAGAAAAACGGACTCAAAAACCATTATTTTGGTAATGATGGTTAAATAGAATAAATTACATTTCGAATTACTATCTCGTCCACAGTATAGTCCAGATTTGGTCCCCAGTGACTACTAAATACCAAAAAAAGGTTGGTTGGTAAGAAAAAAATAGATATTAAGAGCCTGTACGATCTAGAAGACTAAGATGGCTGGAATGGTTAGAAAAAACGATATAAATATGTCAAGAAGACGTAAAAAATGAAGAAGATTCACAAAGTGGTGGTGTGCGAAGATAAAATGGGATCTAACAGATGACGGAGTTCTTAATTGGGAGGTGAAGACAAGAGATAATGGAAGAGAAATTTTAGCAGGCTATAGGGTCGAAATGGCAAATTACAAAATGATAAATTTTATCGTTATACTTTTTGATTTCTTATTTTGATGGAGCACTGTGAAAATTATCGATACATACACGATTTTTTATACAAGAAGATTTACTAATTGCTCGAGAATTTGATGGATAAAACGATGGGCTGCTTTCCGTAATAAAAGTCGTACTATAAATAGTTTATCGTCGGTACTTGAAGGAAAAACTAGTTTCGCTATACGAAAACAAAAAGCCAAACTAGGTTTTATTGTACTGTAAATCAAAGTTTATTATATTTGCGAACATTGTAACTGTTCGACGAATATCGTTAATTTTTACTGGATGCCCATGATATGGGAAAACAATTTTATTAGTTGAGATCATTGAAAACAAATTGATATCGATATTGATGGAAGAGACCTTTGATAATAAACTGTTATAACGATCCTTTTCAAACCAAACTGGATTTTTAATATTTGTATTGATGTTTTACTTTACATTCGACTTGTATGAAAATATTTGGTTTTGTTGTAATAACCATAGAGGTTTCTTCAACGTGTTTAATGTTATTTTCAATTTTGCGTGAAGTTCTCATTAGATTTTGCCCAAATCTTCGGTAAAGAAAATACTTATGAGGATGTTTACCTTTATGTACCTCCCAGTCCTCTCCATAGATGTAGAATTTTACTAAAAATTTGGAGAAAAAAGGGAGCCCATAAAAAGATATCCAAAGAAGTCAATTGGCTGTTTTTTTTTTGGTTAGCAGCTCTTGCTTTAACACTTGGAGGCGATTAGGTTAGGTTTGATTAGTCTATTTGATTCTTGATTAATTCCAGCTTCATTATACTTAAAAAAGTTAAGTTGAACTTATTTCCACTTTTTCCAGTTAAGTTTAACTTGTTTCAACTTATTTCGACTTCCTTCAACTTAATGAAACTTTTTTTCGTACATCTTCATTCATTTCCAGTTATTTTCACGTAAAATTAATTAATTTGAACATAATTTAACTTAAGTTAGAGTAATCCCAGCTTCATTATATTTAAAAAAGTTAAATAGAACTTATCTTAACTTATTTCCACTTTTTCCAGTTAAGTTTAACTTGTTTCAACTTATTTCGACTTCCTTCAACTTAATGAAACTTTTTTTCGTACATCTTCATTCATTTCCAGTTATTTTCACGTAAAATTAATTAATTTGAACATAATTTGACTTAAATTAGAGTAATTCCAGCTTCATTATACTTAAAAAAGTTAAATAGAACTTATCTTAACTTATTTCCACTTTTTCCAGTTAAGTTTAACTTGTTTCAACTTATTTCGACTTCCTTCAACTTAATGAAACTTTTTTTCGTACATCTTCATTCATTTCCAGTTATTTTCACGTAAAATTAATTAATTTGAACATAATTTAACTTAAGTTAGAGTAATTCCAGCTTCATTATATTTAAAAAAGTTAAATAGAACTTATCTTAACTTATTTCCACTTTTTCCAGTTAAGTTTAACTTGTTTCAACTTATTTCGACTTCCTTCAACTTAATGAAACTTTTTTTCGTACATCTTCATTCATTTCCAGTTATTTTCACGTAAAATTAATTAATTTGAACATAATTTGACTTAAATTAGAGTAATTCCAGCTTCATTATACTTAAAAAAGTTAAATAGAACTTATCTTAACTTATTTCCACTTTTTCCAGTTAAGTTTAACTTGTTTCAACTTATTTCGACTTCCTTCAACTTAATGAAACTTTTTTTCGTACATCTTCATTCATTTCCAGTTATTTTCACGTAAAATTAATTAATTTGAACATAATTTAACTTAAGTTAGAGTAATTCCAGCTTCATTATATTTAAAAAAGTTAAATAGAACTTATCTTAACTTATTTCCACTTTTTCCAGTTAAGTTTAACTTGTTTCAACTTATTTCGACTTCCTTCAACTTAATGAAACTTCTTTTTGTACATCTTCATTCATTTCCAGTTATATTCGCGTAAAATTAATTTATTTCAACATAATATAACTTAAGTTAGAATAATTCCAGCTTCATTATATTTAAAAAAGTTAAATAGAACTTATCTTAACTTATTTCCACTTTTTCCAGTTAAGTTTAACTTGTTTCAACTTATTTCGACTTCCTTCAACTTAATGAAACTTTTTTTCGTACATCTTCATTCATTTCCAGTTATATTCGCGTAAAATTAATTTATTTGAACATAATTTAACTTAAGTTAGAGTAATTCCAGCTTCATTATATTTAAAAAAGTTAAATAGAACTTATCTTAACTTATTTCCACTTTTTCCAGTTAAGTTTAACTTGTTTCAACTTATTTCGATTTCCTTCAACTTAATGAAACTTTTTTTCGTACATCTTCATTCATTTCCAGTTATATTCGCGTAAAATTAATTTATTTGAACATAATTTAACTTTAGTTAGAGTAATTCCAGTTTCATTATACTTAAAAAAGTTAAATAGAACTTATCTTAACTTATTTCCACTTTTTCCAGTTAAGTTTAATTTGTTTCAACTTATTTCGACTTCCTTCAACTTAATGAAACTTTTTTTCGTACATCTTCATTCATTTTCAGTTATTTTCACGTAAAATTTATTTATTTGAACATAGTTTGAATTAAATGGAATTAAATGAATAAATAAAATTAAATTTCAGCTTAATTATACTTAAATTCAATCTATTTCGACTTGCATCGACTTTTTGCCCATTTTTTCATCACTCAAAGTTAAGTTGCACTTATTTCAACTTATTTAGACTCATCTTAACTCAACTGAACTTATTGCTCTACATTTTTATTATTTTCTATTACGTTAAAACGAAATTAACTCATATTAACATGTTTTAACTTGTCTCAAAGTATTTCTATACTTTCAAGTTAAGTCGAACATGTTTCAACTTATTTCGACTTTTATTGACTTAATCAAACTGTTTACCCTACATATTATTTTATTTGCATTTATATCAACGATAAAACATTCATTTCAACATAATTTAACTAAAATTAGAGTAATTAAGTTCGATTATACTCAAAAAATTAAGTAGAACTTAACTCAACTTGTCTTTAAGCTTATTTCCATTCTGCAAAGTTGAGTTGACTCATTTGAACTCATCTCAACAGCCATATTGACATTTTTGTATAAACGTGAGTTTTATTTGTTATAGGACAACCTGTATATAAGTTTTATTAAGATTTAATTATAAAATAAAGAAGAAAAGAACGTTTCCCATCGTATCGACTTGAAAATCCTTACAACGAAACGCACACGTGTTGAATTTAAATATAATAAAAAAGTACCAAAATAAAAAGGTTTAGAATTTCAAATTTCATATAAAAGGGTTTATGTAATACAAAAAAAAACTACCTTATTTATCTTTTAACCCTTTCAAATATCGAATAAAAGAGTTCACATACGTTTTAAGGATTTTAACAATCGACCAACCGAAATTCTCGCTAAAAAACTATTCAATTTTAGGTTAGAGTACGTCTGGTCGAATTGTGTGAGTACAAGCAGTCGATGAAGTTTACGAAGAAAAACTTTACGATGAAAATCGGTGTACGTTTGGTCGATTGCTTTTTAAAAAACTACGTTTGAGAAGTATTTATTTTCTGGCTATAAGGGCTTACTTTAAACATGTATATACGTAATCTGGGGGTGCCCTGATAATATTGATCAACAGGGTCGGAATAAATAATTTTTTTTATACGACGAGATTTAAGTTTTAGATATTAAATTATTGTTTACGTCAATTAAAGTTGAATTATTATCAAAACACATATTTTTTGTCTTTATCTTCTTCAATTTATTATTTATATTAAATTAATCACTTTCTCTTTTCTTCGACTTTAACCTCAATTCAATTCGTTTTCTTCTTTCTCTAAGTCTGCTTCCTACTGTTTTCTTGCTGTTATTTATCAGTTTTTAATCGTTTCTTCAAATTTTTGGTCTTTATTCCAATTATTTCAAGTCCTTTCCATATTTCTTGTATTATCATCGGTTTCTTCTAAATTATATAGATTTTCTTGCATTCATTTCACTTTCTTCATTCTCCGATTCTTCTTTTTATCATTTTCTCATTATCTTTGTCTTTATTCATCAGTTTTTGTTCTTTTTACCACATTTCTTGTCTATATCTCGTCCACTTTTATGTTCCCTCAATTTCTTTCTCCACTAATTCTATTTTTGTACTGTTTATTGGCTATTATAAATCAGTTTTCAGCTTTTATGTCAATTTTCTTGTCTTTATCTCAATCATTTCAATTATTTTCGTACGTCCATACGCTAATTTCACTCACACATTGTATATTCATCTTCCATTTTTTAGCGCACTTATTTTTTAATCTAATTTGAATTTATTCATACTCAAATCATAGAAAACATACGATTAAATAATAGTTTGAAATAAATTCGAAAATATTCGACGTTGTTGCGGCAAGTCCGTATCTGAGTACGTTATTCTGAAGGGGTTAGGGAGGGTTTAAATACGGCAGCCGAATTTTTAATAACGTAAAATACTAATTTCGGTACACGGTTCAACATAAAAGATTGAATTTTACACATGGCGTGTTACACGTCAAAACTGGACGGGTATTGGGTGAAAAATGAAACCAATCAATAACTTCATTTCGAAATGTTTCGCAATCGGCTTCTTCTTTTTGTAATTTTTAGCGGTTTTATGCCTTTAGAGGTATACGTATTCATCATTCAAAAGATTATTATTTGTGGTTGAGAAATTCAATGATTATTTTTTAAGATTTCTTTTCGTGATTCAACACATTGCAAAATGGAAAATTTAAACGCTTCAAATTTTACATAATTATTTAAAAAATAATTGTTTTTACCAAAAATTCATTTGGTCGGTTTCTTTATCATCCGATATTCCACGTGCGTTTCGACGAGACTAAATACTGTTTACACCACAACTACACAAACACACACAAATACACTGTCTGACACGCTGTTTCGTCGAGACTGAAGACTGTTTACATCACCACTACACCAACACTCACATTTACACTGTCTGACGCGCGGTTTCGACGAGGCTAAAGACAGTTTACATCACAACTATACCAACACACACAATTACACTGTCTGAGACAGAAGGTAAACAGTTTACCTGCTTGGAAATTTGAAAACTATGTTTTCAACTGAACACAATTTTTGGAGGGTATTTTTGAGATGATCTACGAGGTGATTGCGAATATAAACTTCGTTTTGACGAGAAGAACCAGTTTAATGGTTTGTACCACATTCTTCCTAGATTCGGGGGATAATCTTCCCTGTCCTTATCATCTAGAACCACGATAAGAACCTTGTGTATTGTCGGATACTCTTTTCTAAAGAAGAACGCCTGCAGTTTCCTGTGAAGTATATCTAGGTCTGTTTGAAACTTCTCTTCAAATCTCTTCTTCAATATAAATTTTTATTTTTGAATGATTTATAATAATCGAGGATCTATTTGATAAATGGAAACACCTAAAATCGCATTTGAGATGAAACTTGTGAAGAAAATTAGAATAAAACAAAATTTCAAACTTTATGGGTCTTTCGAGATGAGCCAAATTCAACAAAAGTCGAAGCGAATGGTTACAAGTTGTTTAGATGTATTCGTCGTTCCATTAGAGCAACTAAAAACGGTCAATTCCGATTGGTACATCTCCATTTGTTTACCAGAACGAAGACCATTCGCAGACGACGAATCATTCTCCACCAAGAGACATCAGTTTAAACCGGAACGTATTTGAGCAGTCACAGCATCGAATTGATGGATCATCCGCCTTATAGACCTTATTTGACACCCAATGATTTGTTCTTATTCCATAACTTTTATTACAAAACGTTTTTTAAATGACTACAAAATTGATTTAAAAAATTTCTTGGAATAGACACAGAAAATGTGTAATGTCTTTTGAAACAAATGGGTGTGTGCGAAAAGGCTTTTAAAAACTGACTAAAACCAACCAATTCTTTAGAATAATAATACAGAAACGTTTCATTGGGCACGTCCGGAATTTTCTTTGAATGTGAAAGTATTTTACGATCATAGGCGTAACGAACGGCGCGGTTGCTTTTTTAATTACAAGGTGTACAAATTAATTAACAGAATCTTTTCTATAACTTCGAAAAATCGAATCGCAACCATCAACACATTTCGGTAAGTCTTAACTGATTCAGGATATTCGGGATAATCAGATATTTCGATCGAACCATGGCATTGTCGTCCTTTACAATTCGGCAAAGTTTGAAGCGAAACCAAAAAGTCAGTTACGAAGATTTACTATTTTATAACCTCAAAAGTTTTTTTAATATGAATGGAATCGCGTATTTAGCTACAGAATATACAGCAGAAGATGATGATGATGCATTGGAACTTGGTACTTGGGGTCTATTTGAGAAAACTAGTATATGAACCCCAAAAGAATCAGGATTCAGTCGCCAAATATAGGAAAAACTATCATTTAACTGGAAACCATCATCAGACCAGTGACTTGGAGGACGTTCTCCACTTATAAAGACATCTTCTCTTGGTCTCCATTCAATAATTATCCTGGTAATGTTATATTTGTCCCATTATCCCTCGGGAATGGATCTAACATCGCTAATTACATTCTTACATGCTTTACCTGGATTTTGTTTATAGTAGCTTTTGTTAAGGATTTCTGGGGATATCGGATCTGAAGACAAGATTGAGCAAGTCTAATTATCTTCCCCAGGTAGATTTCGTGTCCCAAAGACTAATTTTTTTAATACTATCACTTTCTATCCATAAGTTTCCACTCAACTCAAGGTTTGTTGGAAAAGCACTGTGAAAATTAATTGCAACCAAGCTCAAAGAAAGGTCTCAAAGGGCTTAGGTTGAAAGCGTATAATACGATAGGCTGTACTTGTAATATTAAGACTTTAGAAAATTATTTGAAATTGAATTTTCAGGAAAAAGTCTCTCCAAGAAATTTTTCCCAATTTGGAAACTATTTTGGACATTTTTTATAGGATTTGATCGGAAAAAACATGATATTGAGGTTAGGTTAGGTTATGTTAGATTAGTTTAAGTTACGTCACTACCAAATTTTTTTCCTTACCTAGAGACTATTTGGTTAGATGATTAGAAGTAGAGGAAACATATTTTATTTGGTTTCCAGGTGGGAACCAACGTCCTAACTTAACCAAATCTAATGTAGCTCAATCTAACCTAAAAATCGTGTTTTTTTTTCGATTGAACCCCGTATAACATGTCTCCCCTACCTCTAATTATCTAATTTTACTTCACAAAATTGTTTTTAGACGAGGACACACATTTCAGAGTGTCCTAGCTTAACCGAATATAATATAACTCTATTCAACCTAAAAATCGTGTTTTTTTCGATTAAACCCCGTATAACATGTCTGCCCTACCTCTAATTATCTAATTTTACTTCACAAAATTGTTTTTAGACGAGGACAAACATTTCAGAGTGTCCTAGCTTAACCGAATATAATATAACTCTATTCAACCTAAAAATCGTGTTTTTTTCGATTAAACCCCGTATAACATGTCTCCCCTACCTTTAATTATCTAATTCTAGTTAATAAAATAGTTTGCAGATGAGGAAAAAACATTTTGGGCGTCCTAACTTAACCGAATCTAATATAACTTAACCTAACCTAAAAATCGTGTTATTTTTCGATTAAACCCCGTATAACATGTCTCCCCTACCTCTAATTATCTAATTCTAGTTAATAAAATAGTTTGCAGATGAGGAAAAAACATTTTGGGCGTCCTAACTTAACCGAATCTAATATAACTTAACCTAACCTAAAAATCGTGTTATTTTTCGATTAAACCCCGCATAACTTGTCTCCTCCACCTTCAATTATCTGCGTAACAAAATAATTTCTAGGTGAGGAAAATTTTTGAGCTATTTTTGCCTGGATCTCCAATTCTAAATAATCGCTAGGTTTTCTTTCTGTACGAATATTTAAATAAACAAAATGAACGACATTATTTGTGATTTATATTTATTTATATATGCTATAATTTACCCATTCCCCCTTAGATCCGCCACTGCTTGTTTCTATCTCATCGATACAGTTTTAATCTTTTAGTTATGGTTATTAGGAACCCGTATTCATGGTAGAAATAATTTTCTAAATAGTGTACGTAGAAGAAAATTGATAAAATTAATTATTGTTATGTTTCTGAATGTACATTTCAAAACTAATAATTATTGCTTAAATTAGTCGATATCTGTGTATTAATAACCAAATTAAATCTTGTCACAATCAATTTAGGACAATTAAAGTCGTGTTTTGTTTAATTTGAATAGATGTTTTTTTCGTTTTTTTTATATCTCAAGTCGTACTGAGATATTTTATTTAATTAAACACCAATTTAACAAAAAAAAAATACGTAACTGAATTTAGGGAAAAAATGTCCAAAACGTAGCCGTCAGATTTTGACAGAAATTACATAGATAAATATGTTAAATACATAGATAAATATGAAAATCTTACCATTTAGCGGATTCGGATCTAGTGGAGGAGGGCTTGAAGATTCAGTCTTTGTTAATTGAGAAAATGGAAGGTAATTTGTAGGAAAAATACCCTGAAAATAAAAAAAAAGCATTAATTTTAGTTACGTACGTAAAAAATACAAGGTAGGACAAAAAGTATCGATCCTAATTTCATTGAACGATTTGTAGACACATAATGAAGACAAGCGCAGTAGAAAATAAAAAAGAAGAAGAAGAAAATTTTATCGATACAATTGGATAGCCCCTCATCTATTTAAAGAAAGTTAAAATAAAGATAATACGAGATAAATAATAAATACCTATAGTAAAATCATGAAAATGTCTACTTCTATATTTTCGGATACGATCTTTTTAACTAAAATATTTTCAAAGATGTCCGACTTCCGAATCTACCGGAAGTCGACTGCAACTTTATTATTTTAAATAGAACACCTTGTATATTAATACATTTTTAAAAACTACGTAAAATTTTAGTATACTTTTGTTTAAAAACTTCTTTCGAAAAATGCATACTTTTTGAGTTATTAATTTTTTTGTAAAAAAATTGACCGTTACAGAGCCTTATAAATTATTTTTTTACGCGGATACCCTTAAAGATATGAAAATGGTTTCTGTGGGATGCTTTTAGTAAGATCAGACGTATTTGAATCTATGTTGAAAAATTCTTTATTTTATACAGGGTGTGTATAAAAAGCGATCAAAATTTAACTTCATAAATATCAAATTTCTTAATTTTTTTAATAGAAACTCCCGGTTTTTTATATTTTAATGCATTTAGGGGTAAAAAATAAGGCAAATTTATATTTACTCTTATATACCTAAATCTCACCGTTATCCAGATATTTAATGTTTTCTGTAAATTTTTAGAGATACAGGAACTTTGAACACTTTATTTACACACCCTATATAAAATGAAAAATTTTTCAAGATAAATTCAACTACTTCTAGCTTTGCTAAAAGTAACCGAATAGAAACCGCTTTCATATCTTTAAGGGTATTTTCGTAAAAAAATAATTTATAAGGGCCTGCAATGGTCAAATTTTTTACAAAAAAATTAAATAACTCAAAAAGTATGCATTTTTCGAAAAACGTTTTCAGACAAAAGTATACTAAAATTTCACGTAGATTCCAAAAATGTATTAATATATAGGGTGTTTTATACAAAATAATAAAGTTACAGTCGACTTCCGGTAGAATCGGAAGTCGGCCATCTTTGAAAATATTTTAGTTAAAAAGATCGTATCCGAAAACTCAAACGTAGAAATTTTCATGATTCTACTATAAGTATTTTGCCATATACAGATATTAACTTGTCGTGGGACACCCTGTATAGTCTATATATTATCTTTTATACGATCTCCTACTTCTTTCACCCACGTAGATCTGTTTTTTTATCGACTTTCTATTATTTTAATTATAACGTTCATTCACGTAAATTTTTATTGACTCCATCTTTTCTTTCTCGTCTTCTTTTTCGTTATTTTCTTCATCTAATTCCATTCGTCTACTAAACATCCATACATGAAAATGTGTAAAACTATTCCAGTTTAATCACAATCTATTAAATGATTATAAAAACTTCTTCCGCTAAATAGATTTACACAGTTTTCTATAAATTTATTCACTAATTATTATTTATATCCATATAATCGCTATCCAGTGTGTTATATTCCATTCATTTAGTAAGTGGAATGAACTATAATTTCTTATTCAATATGTCCCAAAATAGGCCCTCAATAATGTAAATATCATAATTACAACAATGAATTAAAACTTGGCAACGTTGTAAATTGAATAAATAATAAACATCATATTCATAATAATTTGTTTTGTTTATATTTACATTTCCTGTTGGCAGAATTAGTCAGCATGAGACTGTTTCTGAACCTTTTTATAAAATACTTCCCACATAAAAGTAAATTCAGTATTTGATTCGATATTTTTCATTATTATAACGATATAATTATTATTTTTATTATTTTAAATACGGTCCTGCGTTAATTTCAAACAAAATGCTTTTGTTGATTTTTATCAAAGCATTGTTCAATTAGCGTTCGAAATGTAAATGGAATTCTACCCAATTCTCACATAATTTTTTCTCTTTTTACAGAATAATTAAAAATTATGAACAATAAGTTGGAAATTTACAACCAAAAGTTACAGTTACCTGTAATTATGAGAGAAAAATATAGTTTTCTACATTTTAAAATAATTACGACGATATTATCTATACGTCAATCAACTTATTCTAATTTTCTCTTGTACCGTTAGTGAAATAATCTAAAATACTTTTCAAATCTACGCTAACTTATTATTAAAAATAAAAAATATATCGGATATCACCAGAAGTGCCTTATTTATTTTTTATTCGAAACCATATTATAATTATTTGTTGGAATATATGGTATGCAACACTCATGGCATCAATATGCAATTAACAATACCAACGTTGCCAGCTCTCGTTAATAATCAACTATTTCAAGATTATTCAAACATACTAACCCTTCCACTAGAAGAAATCTTTTCCGCGTTGTTTACTTCTTCGTTAACTTTCCGGATGGCTTCAATTTCCGCGCTGGTATACAGCATGTCAGGCGAATGGGATAGGCTGCCGTTTTTAGATATTTGATGTGGCGGTTTTTTACCGATCAAATTTAAGGGTGTACTTTGGCAGGTAATCGGAGTTAATTGAGGTAATCTTTGACTAGATTGTGACGTGGGATAAGTTAGTGTAGGTGTCGTAGGAATGTTTGATAATTTTTGGGTATTATCGCTGGATTTTGGCGATAAGGGGGTAGATGGGGGAGTGGGCGGTTGAGACGGAGGAGTACCTTCTTTTTTAGGCGGGGGATTCAACGTGAAATTTTCAAAGATTTTTCCTGTAACAAAAATAATTTTTATAACATGAGATTTCAAAAAAATTTATTTGGCAACAATGTAACTTATAACAATAAATATGATACTATGTTATATTAGTTGAACCCTTGAAAGTTAAGTTGCCGTAAGGTTGAATATAAAAAACGTCAGCTGTTGCTTATAGAACATTTTTTGATCGTACTTCGTTTTTTTATCCCGAAAGGTCTTATTTGCATTAAAATTTATGACTTACACAAACTACGAAGTAAGAAACTTCCCAAACAAACGTAATTAAAGCACATCTGCTTTACCGAACAAAAAATATAATAAAAAGAACGGGTTGGGTATATACAACAACGCAGGGTATCGATTAAAAATTAAGAAATCCGCTCAAAATAAAACAAAAAAAAGGCAATTCCCAAACATAAAATAACCAATTTATCATTTATTCAAAACAGAAAACAAATGAATTTCCATAGCCAGCTTGATTAAATGAACGATAGTAAGAGAAAGAGCGCTCGAGAAGAGGACGCCGAATCCAGTAGGGCCATCACGTGTGTAGTTTTAAGCATGTTGCCAAATGTATCTTCATAAGTTTGTATTAATAAAATACTGAGTTTAATATAAATGAGTTTTTCTACATTTCAAATAGTAATGTTTTATTGTGTTTTTGGTAAGTATTTTCAATAAATAATAGTGAACGGTTTTTCTCGGCATATATAACGATCTAAAAATCTATATATCTCATAAACCATGAATTTTATCGTGTAGAGTAGTATCTTTTTGTTAAAAAATCGATTAAAAAATTCATTTAAAAATTTCTAGATTGTACAGGTTGTCCCTGTAAAAGCTACGGATAGTTAATCATTAGGTACGAGTCGCCCCTGGCTTTCAGATAGTAGTGTAGAATTATTTATTCCGTTAAATCAACTAAATGGACATACTTAATCATCTATCAAAAATTCATAATGTTCGATTGTATTCTTTAGAAAATATACGTAAATATAAGTTCTGATTTCGTAACTTCAAAGTACTAAACTCAGAAACCAGAAGTCGTATGGGTAAATGTTTTTTATGTCACAGCATTATTTTCACGTCATCTACTCACTCCCGAATTTTTTGTGTAATTTTGAATATAGGTGCTGGATTATGAGGAAATTAAAAAAAATGTGGCAACGTCGTAATTTATAGCGGAAAGAAATAAAAAGAGTTGAACTGATATATAATGAGTGAGACAAGGATAAACATTGTATAAGGAATGATTAATATGCAAAAGAATATATACAATACAGTGAAACACAGAACGTAAAAAAAAATTGTATGTGTGCGGTTTGAATGCCTTTGAGTTATCATATGCGTAGATTTAGGGGTTATATCATTGAATTAATATTTAATAATAATAATATTTCTTTAAAATATACTAATTACTAGTCCCTCGAGGAAGAAGTTGAAGAAAAAAAAGTTGTAAACGAAGCAACCGATAATTAAGGTTCGGTTTTCTTTTATAACTAGATTTAAAAAAAAATGTTGGAAGTAATTACCTGAACCCTTTGTAGGGTTCCTTATTAATATACATTGGAAATTGTGTTTTGTGTCGTCGAGGTCCATATATGTTACTAAATATACATTAATTTTGATGATAGAGCACATTTTTTAATGATTTCGAGTATATTTTCTGACGTGAGGAATTTTAAATGTAAATAATAGCTTCTGGACGTATTTGGTATACGATCTTGATGTTTTTTAACATTTTTTCTGATACGCCTTACGACGTAATTAAAATAATGATGGAGTAATGTGTAAATTTATTTATGAAAAAAAAAGCATGGTTCCCATTTCGAGATAATATCTTATGAGGAAATACGGTGAATATCTCAAAAAGCTATTACCACAGAAATGTAATTAATTTATTTTTAACATTTTTCTCGGAACGTTTCGTGTTCGATTACTTGGAAATTGCGTCAAAAAACGTTCAAATCGACAAATTTAAGTTCAATATAATTAAAATTAACAATTTACATTACATATAATGATTAATTTGAATATAATATAATAAATACGAATTTGTAATAGTTCAAGGTTACGTTCCATAACAATTATTTCATGAATCGTTATTATACAAGGTGTTTTTGCTATTAAAAATCTTCCTACGAAGAAATCTGATAATTTCTAGAATATAGTCTAGGGAACGAAGTTCAAAATTCTAAAAATAATCTTTATCGATGTTAACACTAATGAAAATCCCTTTCCTGCAAATGAAATTTGAAGATTAAGTAAAACAGGTGAGTTAAATGTGGTGATTAAGGTCCATCTTATAAATGAGTCCCTACAAATTGAAGTTTAGAGCATCTGCAGACGATCTTGAAGTTTATAAACCACGTCTACCCGTTGAATACGTTTTGAAAACACTACTCCAGATGGGGATATGCTGGATAGCTCGGAGGAGTATTTGCTGTGGTAATATCAAGCAAACAAAGTCAGATCATCGATCTTTCTTCTTTGTTCTAAGCTCTCCAAGTTTCTGGTCAATTCTGGATCGCTCAAAAAGCGTATTTGTATGGATGGGGTGTTATTTTAAGTCCAGACAAGATTAAATCCTGAGCTGCAGTGCTAACTTGGATTTTTGCTGCATTAAACTCGATTAAATCGCTTCTAGACCATTCCAGAATGTTTCTAGATCGATTTGATGGTAGAAATCTGTTACTGACTACTGATTAGAGTCCTAGTTTAGATCTTCTTGTTACAAATCATGCTTAGCGCTTTCTAAAAACGACCTTGATGTTTATGAACCACGTCTACCTGTTGAACACGTTTTGAAAATACAGCTTTAGATAGGATTATGTTAAACGGCTCGGAAAAGCATTTGCTGTGGCAATATCGATAAAACAAAGTCAGATCATCGATCTTTCTTCTTTGTTCTAAGCTCTCCAAGTTTCTGGTCAATTCTGGATCGCTCAAAAAGCGTATTTGCATGGATGAGGTGTTATTTTAAGTCCAGACAAGAGCTGAGTGCAGGGCTAGCTTGGATTTTTATTGCTTTGAGCTCGATCAAATCGCTTCTAGACCATTCCAGAATGTTTCTAGATCGATTTTATGGTAGAAATCTGTTACTGTCTACTGATTAGAGTGTTAGACTCCATTGGGGACATCAGGGTTAACCTCAAACCTTTCTGGATCGGTCTTTAAGTTAGTTACATAAACCAGGAGGTTCCCGGTTGATTTATGTTTACGAAAACCGTATTAATAGTAGTTGATTTGGTGATTAACGACTCGCTTTTGATTCAAAATGAATAAATTTAACTAATTAAATATCTTCTGGTGTATATAATATCGTAAAACCACCAGCACGTGGGTAATTTTCTAAGGATTTTCGTCCCCAACGAAACAATATTGATATTGAAAACGATGGGTACAAATTATCGTAAACAGTTTTCATTCTAGTGTTACCAGCTTTATGTAATAGAAATCCAGGACATATATTTTGATAAATATTGGAAGTAGTTGAATTTTGAACGAAATTTCAATTGATAGAAACCTAAAATCAAAATGATTTATCAAGTTTTCCGCGGTCAGGATTATGAACGAACTATCAATTATTATCAAGAAAAGGATGATCCCAAGGCATTAATCCCACGCTGCAGTAGTTTCTGGTTTACTTGAACTGCTTGTGTGAAAAAACCCTCTCGACGTAGGGGTTTCTTTTTCTCGAGGGGAGACACGAATAGAAATCAGCATTGCCCCGTAAAAACCGGGATAATTGGCAACCGTGTACAATCCAGTTTGTTATTTTCGTTAGTGTTTATCCTTCTTTAGTCAAAATTCAAACCAAAAGGTATATTTTGTAGCCGATGGTTATGTAAAACGATGTTGATGAAATCTAAATGAATAAATCGTGGAAAAATTTGGGTGTTGATTGACACACGAAATCCAAATAAGCCGTTTTCGTTTCTGATAAGCGTCAATCAAATTGTTCATCGTTTGTTACTAAAAAAAAAAGTAGGTTCGTAATAACATTTACACCAACATGATTTTCGACACATTTCAACCAACCCATTTGGAATATTTTGTAAATGGTTTTTGTATACCCACAACGAAAAAAATTATAGAAACAATTAAGTGTGGGAGATAAACGAAATACCATAGTAACGATTTTTTCGCTCATGACCTCGCTTAAATAAAAAAAAAACGTAATAATTCAATCTCAGTAGGTTAAATCATCGTTTTCAGATTTTTTTTTCAATTCAAATTATGGTTTCTCGAAATTCCCTAAGAAACTATTATTGAATTGTTGTTGAAGAGTCTCTGTGGAACATAAAGTATTGAAACTCGCTTTATTTGAGCATTTGAGTCGTAGAGAAACCCCCACAACCATGTTAATGAAAACTTAATGTACGAGCACCAACCGATAATTTGATAATTTGATAAATTTCGAAATAATTCGTATACTAGCTTAACAAAAAAATATCTCGGTTCAGAAAGTATAAATCACAGCGCGTTCTTATTTATTACAGGGACTAAACTACAATTATAAACACCGAAATCACCGTTTGGATCTTTACTTGATAATATGAATTGACCAGAAAACTTCATACTCAAAATCACTTTGGAGTTATAATCTGGTGGCACTTTAATGTTTTGAAATTGGATGATTGAATGATAAACTTTTGTATGTTTGATGGAGTTTAATGAAATTGCTTCGATTAAATCCATCTTTGGAAGGAAGTTACAAAAGTACTTTGTCCGATATAAAGAAGTCAGTAGTTGCTTGAAAGATACCACAAGTACACACTGTATACATCATATGTTACCAGTTTGAAGACGCCATTTTGTCTAGTATTTATTTGGTAATCATCAAAATGAACTTTTTGAGAAAATTTGTGAAAAATTGGTCATCGTTTTATGATAAAATACTTTTATGTAACTGAATTCGATTGTGATTTGTTGTAAGATCCATTCTGGAACTAGTATCTGTCTTCTACTGTACAAACTACCAGAAGGAATAGTTCTAAATGACCCCTTAGCTTACTTATAAGATGTCCTCACAGTTTTAATGGTATTTATGTCTAGGAAACAGTCTGGAGTTTAGTACATCTTTATAACGCTCAATGTTACTGAATTCGATTGTGATTTGCGCAAGATCCATTCTAGAACTAGTATCTGTCTTCTGCTGTACAAACTATCAGAAGGAATACGTCCAAAAGACCTTCAAACTCACTTCTAAGATGTCCTCACAAAGTTTTAATGGTATTTATGTCTAGGAAACAGTCTGGAGTTTAGTACATCTTTATAACGCTCAATGTTACTGAATTCGATTGTGATTTGCGCAAGATCCATTCTAGAACTAGTATCTGTCTTCTGCTGTACAAACTATCAGAAGGAATACGTCCAAAAGACCTTCAAACTCACTTCTAAGATGTCCTCACAAAGTTTTAATGGTATTTATGTCTAGGAAACAGTCTGGAGTTTAGTACATCTTTATAACGTTCAATGTTACTGAATTCGATTGTGATTTGCGCAAGATCCATTCTAGAACTAGTATCTGTCTTCTGCTGTACAAACTATCAGAAGGAATACGTCCAAAAGACCTTCAAACTCACTTCTAAGATGTCCTCACAAAGTTTTAATGGTATTTATGTCTAGGAAACAGTCTGGAGTTTAGTACATCTTTATAACGCTCAATGTTACTGAATTCGATTGTGATTTGCTGCAAGATCCATTCTAGAACTAGTATCTGTCTTCTACTGTACAAACTATCAGAAGGAATACGTCCAAAAGACCTTCAAACTCACTTCTAAGATGTCCTCACAAAGTTGTAATGGTATTTATGTCTAATAGACAGTCTGGAGTCTAGTATATTTTTATAAAGCGCAATGTTACTGAATTCGATTGTGATTTGCTGCAAGATCCATTCTGGAACTAGTATCTGTCTTCTACTGTACAAGCTATTAAAAGGAATACGTCCAAAAGATCTTTAAACTCACTTCTAAGATGTCCTCACAAAGTTTTAATGGTATTTATGTCTAATAGACAGTCTGGAGTCTAGTATATTTTTATAAAGCGCAATGTTACTGAATTCGATTGTGATTTGCTGCAAGATCCATTCTGGAACTAGTATCTGTCTTCTACTGTACAAACTATCAAAAGGAATACGTTCAAAAGATCTCTAAACTCACTTCTAAGATGTCCTCACAAAGTTTTAATGGTATTTATGTCTAGTAAACAGTTTGGAGTCTAGTACATTTTTATAAAGCTCAATGTAACTGTATTAGATTGTGATTTGCTGCAAGATCCATTCTGGAATTAATATTTGTCTTCTACTATACAAACTACCAGAAGGAATAGTTCTAAATGACCTCTTAACCTACTTCTGAGTGGAAAGTTTCGAGTGATATATTATGGAGTTTTAACCAGCCATGGGAAAGGTATATCAATATTTAATTATACAATGTGAGGAAACTTCATATTCAGTTGTCTAATATATTCAAAAATAGTCAACTCTTTTCTTTGATATCAGTTTGTAACTGTACCATAGTAGTTTGGTAGTTCATGGTTGCTCATACGGCATATGACAATGTTAGGTCTTTTAGCTAGTGACGATTCTCCAAGCTCAACTTGTAAACTTTCGATGGGAGATGTTCTGTAAGCTCCAGTAATTATGCTTAATGGTTGATTTGCTAAAGTATCTCAACATTTCAGTATCTGTTTCTCACCGAAGATCCTATGACTGATACTAAAGTCTCTTGGTCAGATCCCCAGCTTCTATTTGAGAAAACATTCAATAAGTATTCGTTCAAATTTAATTACGAGTCGAATATCAATCCCAGATATGTGATTTTCGATACATAACCGAGAGAAATATCATTTAGTTCGAGTAGTGGTTTTTGGTCTACCAGAATATTATACAGAGAAGTAAAAAACGCAATATATGGACCATGTTTCAAGTATATTTATGTGTGTTTGCGAAATCGATTGCGTTGTTGATGGATTCTCACTTTTTATGTACATAATCAGATCATCTACATACATTCTGAGTTTTATTGGTTTCTGCAAATTAGTTGATAGATATCGGGAATGGAGTTGGACTGATCACTGAACCTTGTGGTGCACCATGTTGTTGTGTTTTGAGGTGAGAGATTGAGCCATTCCTAATTTAAAAACTATTATTATTCAGAAAATTACAACACTTTATGTCAAAAAATACAGCTTTGCATTACTAATTGTTTGAATTATTTATTATTTATTATTTTCTGTTCCCAGGCTCGATGGTCAAAGATTTTCAGTTAATGGTTATTTGTAAGGAACTTGGCGATTCTTATTATAAATATGGTATAGAACTTATTGAAAATCGCTGGGAATAATGTATGGAGGTTACGAGGATGATTCCAAGTACTTCTCGGACATCCCTCGTATTATAATTAACAACCACTTTCCTAAAGTTGCCAAAGCGATGAAATTCACATTTTATAATGTTAAAATAAACATTATCCGGTTTGTAATAGTCTTTCTAATAAGTCATATTTTTTTCTTTTCACTTCCTTTATTGTAAAATGCAATTAATTCATACTACATATTATATACAAACATATTTTGAATAAAGAAGAAGAAAAAACGTATGAATTGCTTTCATTCTTGACCCACTCTTCGTTAGATCAAATTAGTTAAAATCGTTAGATCAAAATTGACTTGTCATTATCCGTTGAAAAAACAAATTATTACGCAAAATTGGTTTTTGTGTGAAATAAATTAAATATGCTTATATGAGGTGCGTTCGAATACAAGTGAAAGCTAAAATTAATTTTAGAAAAAAAAATTGGAGCAGCTTTACATCGTAATTATCTAAAATATGTACGTAAGAAAAAATACTTCGGCTCCTATTTTAGTGATTAAATTACATCTTTATAATGCTCAATGTTACTGAATTCGATTGTGATTTGCTGCAAGATCCATTCTAGAACTAGTATCTGTCTTCTACTGTACAAACTATCAGAAGGAATACGTCCAAAAGACCTTCAAACTCACTTCTAAGATGTCCTCACAAAGTTTTAATGGTATTTATGTCTAGGAAACAGTCTGGAGTTTAGTACATCTTTATAACGCTCAATGTTACTGAATTCGATTGTGATTTGCTGCAAGATCCATTCTAGAACTAGTATCTGTCTTCTACTGTACAAACTATCAGAAGGAATACGTCCAAAAGACCTTCAAACTCACTTCTAAGATGTCCTCACAAAGTTTTAATGGTATTTATGTCTAGGAAACAGTCTGGAGTTTAGTACATCTTTATAACGCTCAATGTTACTGAATTCGATTGTGATTTGCTGCAAGATCCATTTTAGAACTAGTATCTGTCTTCTACTGTACAAACTATCAGAAGGAATACGTCCAAAAGACCTTCAAACTCACTTCTAAGATGTCCTCACAAAGTTTTAATGGTATTTATGTCTAGGAAACAGTCTGGAGTTTAGTACATCTTTATAACGCTCAATGTTACTGAATTCGATTGTGATTTGCTGCAAGATCCATTCTAGAACTAGTATCTGTCTTCTACTGTACAAACTATCAGAAGGAATACGTCCAAAAGACCTTCAAACTCACTTCTAAGATGTCCTCACAAAGTTTTAATGGTATTTATGTCTAGCAAACAGTCTGGTGTTTAGTACATCTTTATAATGCTCAATGTTACTGAATTCGATTGTGATTTGCTGCAAGATCCATTCTAGAACTAGTATCTGTCTTCTACTGTACAAACTATCAGAATAAATACGCCCAAAAGACCTTCAAACTCACTTCTAAGATGTCCTCACAAAGTTTTAATGGTATTTATGTCTAGGAAACAGTCTGGAGTTTAGTACATCTTTATAACGCTCAATGTAACTGAATAAGAATGTAATTTGCTGCAAGATCCATTCTGGAACTAGTATTTGTCTTCTACTATATAACCTACCAGAAGGAATAAATCCAAATGACCTCTAAACTTACTTCTAAGATGTCCTCACAAAGTTTTAATGGTGTTTATGTCTAATAAACAGTCTGGAGTTTAGTACATCTTTATAAAGCTCAATGTAAATGAATTAGAATGTAATTTGCTGCAAGATCCATTCTGGAACTAGTATTTGTCTTCTACTATACAACCTACCAGAAGGAATAGATCCAAATGACCTCTAAACTTACTTCTAAGATGTCCTCACAAAGTTTTAACGGTATTTATGTCTCATAAACAGTCTGGAGTTTAGTACATCTTTATAAAGCTCAATGTAAATGAATTAGAATGTAATTTGCTGCAAGATCCATTCTGGAACTAGTATTTGTCTTCTACTATACAACCTACCAGAAGGAATAGATCCAAATGACCTCTAAACTTACTTCTAAGATGTCCTCACAAAGTTTTAATGGTATTTATGTCTAGGAAACAGTCTGGAGTTTAGTACATCTTTATAACGCTCAATGTTACTGAATTCGATTGTGATTTGCTGCAAGATCCATTCTGGAACTAGTATTTGTCTTCTACTATACAAACTACCAGGAGGAATAGTTCCAAATGACCTCTAGACCTACTTCTGAGATGGCCCCACAAGTTTACTATCCAGGTTCAGTTAATCGAAAGCTTTTTGTATTATTTATGAGACACTCTCTATATTAATTGAAATAACTCAGAAGTTAATAGATAATATAAACAGTTGATTTACTAATTTTTGCTAATGGAAAACATTCCGTTATTTATTTTTTGGATATTAAACAAAATTATTGTTTAAAATTGAGTTTTATAAACATTTAGTAATAAAATAGATTTTCTGGTAACCTACTTCACGATCGTTCGGCAAAAAAATTGATTAATAAGGAAATTTTTCTATGCTATTATTAACGAAAACATCCAAAGTGCAAAGCGATGTTGAAACATTAATAATAATAAATTAAAAAACACGTGTTTATATTTATAGAATACAGAATTGATTAAGTTCATTTAAGTACATAAAAAATTCTTCATGTTGATTTGCTATTAAAATAATCGTCACTTATAATGAAACTAATCTGGTGGAAAAATCAAGTGGTACAATCGGGAAGGGGAATGGGGTGAGTTTTTAAGGGTTAAGAAAATGTTTATCTCGATTATTGGTAAAACTACAAGTCCTATGGAAAAAAATCAAATATCAAAGTTGTAGGTAATGAAGAGATCTACAACTTTTGTATGTATACTTTTTTCACATAACCTCAAAATTTACGTGTAAAATTGAAATAATCAAGTTTTTTATTTTTATCTTTCCCAAAAAAAATATTTTTTTCACGAAATTTGGTGAAAATTTATTTTTTCATGTCGCAAATACCCTCTACTTTTTGTTTTATAAAAAAATTACCATCACAATGGTAAATTCTCTCAAAAACGAGAAAAAACCTTGCATACGAAATGTTTTTTTTAAACATGATGTACAATTTAGTTAATTATTGATTAAAATTACTTATGTTCATCAATGTAACATGTAATTTCAAATTTTTCGTGTAATTAGATAAATAATTTAAAATAATTAAAACTTGTACAAATGCTTAAAAAAATGTCGATTGCGAGTTTTTTTTCGTTCCTTTTTGCTTATTTTAATGGGAAAATTTTCAATTGAATATTTGCTGTGCTTTTTCGATATTAAGTGAAAAAAAAAATATTTCTAATCAAATAAATTACAGTATATACGAGACATAAAAAGATAAGTTTCCATCAAATTTCGTGAACAGAAAATATTTTTTTGTAGAAGATAAAAATAAAAAATCCAAAAACTCGATTATTTCGATATTACACGTAAATTTTGAGGTTATGTGAGAAAAGAGTGAGAATAAAAGTTGTACACCTCTCTATTACCTACAACTTTGGTAATCGACTTTTTTCCATAAGACTTGTAATTTTGTCGTAAATCGAGATAAACCGTTTTTTACCCTTAAAAACTCACCCGCTTTCCCTTCCCGGCCTCAGATCACCAGTAAATTATATCAGAAAATATTTAGATTATTCTCTAATAATATTTAAAACTACTGCACCAAGTTTTGCATTAGAAATTAAGTTTTATAACTTTCTCGACTATACCAACATAATCTGAAGCAAAACTCAACCCAGACAGAGATCGAAACGAACAGAAACTGGAAACAGAACCCTTCCGATTATCTATTGTTCTTATTTTGAATAATAGAACATGACAATTTGATTAATATTACAGAAAATTCGAATACTTTTTCTCCCGACGGGCGGTAACTTCATATTAATACCACCTGGGGTGCAGGGGTGGCGTAGCTAGGACGAATATACGTTGTCATTAAAGTTTTTTCAAATTTTAAAATAATCGACACGAATGCCAACGAAGTTAATGTTTATTTTTTTAATTTGTAGCAAAAAAAACAACGAATTTATAATATTTATACACTATTTTATTTATTTTCGTAATTAGTCTGTTTATCAATGAATCTTCAATCAAAAGTTGATTTGAATTTATGCATTTAAGCACTTCTAATCCATTTTAAACTTACTTTGAAAAGATGCATTTTTGTTTCTAATATTTCATTTTGATCTAAACAGTTCATTTGAGTCTTTAACACTCAATGTATATCATTTATTTGAAGAAAATAATTTTATTTAAATGGCCTGAATTTTTTCTACTTTTAACGCCATATATATAGGCAACACGTTCTTCAGTACACACTAGAACAGTTTTATATAAAAATCGCTTCGTTATGATTGAATCTACAATTCCGCCGAGGCCAGTTGGACGGTAAACAAAAAGAAGAGAGATATTTCAATAAATAAATATTAAAATAATAACTGAGTTTTTATGAACAAGTGCTGTATTGTACTCCGAAGTACAATATGAATATAAAATTACCTGTTTTTGAATTTTTATATTAACAAAACAATCGAACGTCATCTTTAGGTATATTATATGCATGTTGTACAGGACCGTATCTAACATCGTACATAAATTATTTTTTACGAACGTTTTGAATTGAATTGAAAAAGATCATAGACAAACTAGATCATTATATTTATGTACCGGGTACATCAGAAAATAGAGTTATTATGTAATATTTCTTAATAATAAGGATATTAAATTAATATTATTATTTGGGGGAAAATATCCTTGATGTACGTATAATTTTTTTATTTTCATTTAGAAAAACATGTCAAAAAATTTCTCAATAGCATTGTAGTATATAATATATTCGAAATAAGTTTCTTATTTGTTATATGGGAGTGTTAGATCATATAGAATCATTTTGGAAAATATGTTTTTTCAGATTATATATATTAGAATCAATATACAGGGTAAGTAAGAAATAACTATAATTTAATATTTGTTATATGGTTATTTGTTTAATGTAGGGCAGTTTTGAAAATATATAGTATATAATGAAGAAGAAAACTACGAAATAAGCGGCATCTGTTGACGTAATTTCAAACTTCAATAGAAGTGAGCAATAAAGCCAGAAAACGAAATAGTTTCGTTGTTTTATAAACAATAGAAAGTGCTATTTGAAATTTTAGTCTAAATAGTGGAATAATAAACTTGTTAGTAATATGGGAGTCGCCATAAAACTCCATGGAAAGATCATTGAACAAGTGTCATACCTAGGCGCGTTCGTCAACCTGCAACGCGTCCCAAAACTCGCGAACAAGGCGCAAAAAGAAGAAGAGGGCGTTCACATAGAAAACGGCTGGACCTGGGCCCGTAAGTCCTGCTAGACGTATCTGAAATTCGAATTAATTTAATCGCCAATTTCGATAATGAACGTATAGTTGATGTGGGGAGTCCGTTCCTGATTCAATATGAATACAAAATTGCCCGTTCGTTTATTTTTATAGTACTTGAAACAATTGAACGCCATACATATGCATGACGGTCGTATTTAGCTTCGTTTTTTTTATTTATTTTTATTTCGTATTTAGTTCTTTAGAAATTTGCTCTAACACGACGGAAAGATCTTCACGACGATGCAAGCAATTGTTCGTAAGATATTGCGGTTATTAATCGAGATGGAATTTAACCATCTACTCGTTATATCTTTTGTTTGATAATATGAATTGCTAATAATCGAAATTATAACCATATTGTATATGTATATACGAGGTCCGGTTATTAAATAACGAGACTGCGCTTCCAGAGGGTGCCGTAGACAGATAGTACGTTGGGTATTTACATATCTTGTTTATGCACGTTCCGAAACACGTTAAATTGAAAAAAAACTCCGACTGGGAGTTATAAATTGTCGCAAGAAGCCTATGGGGACAATTCTCTAGCTCGCGCGCTTGTTTTTGAGTTGTGTAAGCGCTTTAGTGAGTGCCGAAGGTGCACTGAGGATGACCAGCGTCTAGGTCACTTTCAACTCCGGAAAAAGTCAACAAAAAGACTTCCAGCACTTGCTTCGATCAAAGGAAAAAACGTATGGAAAGGTGTGTGGAGTAACCAGTCTCGTTATTTATTAGCCAGACCTCGTATATGTAAAATTTTTCCTCTTAATCGTTAACAGTTATTTCAACTAATCCACAGATTTTTCGATCGTATTTTATAGACAAAAATTGTTTTATGTCCAATTAAATATTGAAATTATCGATTTTATTTACCTAAAAAAAAATAAAATTCGTAAAAATATATATTCATATTTTACCAGATTAAAGATTTTTTTAAAGTTATAAGAGAGGTCAAAAATGACGTTTGCATAAATTTTTTAATCGACAATTTCGTAAATATGTTGTTCCGTTTCTTGAAAATTGATACAAATGTCAATAATGATAATAAACGACCAGCAGGTGGTTTATAAAAAGTTGTATACAGGATGATTCGTAATTAGAGAGACACGTTTAAAAAGCAGCGATGGGCAAAACAAAATATTTATTAACATATTGCTCAGTTAGTAGTTTCAATAAAAAATTTGTTTACAACTAATAATTACAGTTAAATAATATATTTCAATAACTATCTCACAATTCCGATTTTAATCCACTTGATTTGATAAAATTATGGTTAAAATACAATTTAAAATAAATCGTTCGATTCACACACAGATGGCACTGTCACTGTCAAATCTATATGACGTTTATGAAGTACCAGCTTTCAGAAAACTGTGTGTCAAATTTCATGACAATGCGATTGGTCAGAAAAAAGTGACAGCCAATTAAGTGACAGTTATTTTTAAAACATTTTCGTGTGTTGATCCATCATTGGTTCTTGACGAAAGCAGCAATGGTTGCCAAAATGCATTGGAATGATTAGTTTTTGGAAAAAAAATGTGTTTTCTTTAGTTAATCGTAGCTTAGTTAGATTGTAGCTTGTTAAAATTACAACAGGATGAATATAAAATATAAAAAAACTTCTTTCACTAGATTATTTACGAATTATAGGTTATAATTTCTATTTCTACATACTTTAGAAAGTATTAGTTCACAATTAAGGTGCGTGGTTTTCAAAGTGGTCCAGGTGAAACATCAGGGGTCTACGGGAGTCTCGATGGGAGTCTACGGGAGTCTCGATGGGGGTCTACGTTGGGCGTAATCGAAAAAATCGTAAACGGGGGTCCATGTCCAATATAGACATTCAATATTCTAAGAAACTCAGCGATGAACTTCACCAATATAAATACGAACAATCGTTTCAATTTGTGGTTAATACAGTTAACAAAATAAGCGATGAAATCGATGAAAACTCGCTGCTACATACCGGAATAAACCGATTGTCGAAAAATGGATGATTATCAAGATTTTATTCACTTTTTAATTTAGTTTTAGAGTTTCTAGAAAGTAGACGTCCCGATCTAAAAGAGAATCAGCTCAATTTAATAAAAACAAAGTGTATAATCTGTGCTTTACTAAATTGAGATTTCCACAGTTTTCAAACTCGTCGCTGGTGAAAATACTCAGACAAACGTTCAACATTTAATTGCCCTGCTAAAATCAAATTTTGAAAAATTCTATCGATGGAAATACCACCATTGATCATAAATCCATTTGGGCACGTATTATTTGAGTTCTTCTGGACGCGTTTCTCTCGTCATAAAACAAAAATTGGAGCAGATTGAATATCACAGACTCAAACTGAATATTGATAATTAGCTGTCAATCCATCAAGTACATCCCTATCATTAAAATTATATTTTTTATATCTTTTCACTCGAATAGAAGGTTTTCTAAATAAAATTTGTGACAATTGATGGGTTTTAGTGATGCGAATCAATAGATTTGTTCATGGTTGCTGTACTAGTTCATAAAGTGTACACTGAAGCGTTCTTTGTGGCAGAACCGGTGTCGGTGTCATCGTTATTAGTAGCAGTGCAAGATAACTAGTTCACCCAGTTCACTGTACTGCACTGCACTGGGTCTAGAGAAAATTCAGTCTGTGCAGTGCAAGTGTAATTTAAAAACGTCATCGGACGGATGTAACATAATCTCAAATACAACAATCAACTATATCATTCTTTATATCTGATCGAAGTGATTCTATACACTTATGAACGGGCCTGCACTGGTCTAGTTCAGTGCAGCTACTAAGAACAAACCTATTGTAGATTTCAAGGAAGTTAATTTGTACGGAGTTAATTTTTGATTGAAAATAATTAACCCGAGTAATCAATTTTTGTCGAAAATTGTAAATTTTGAGTTGAATTTAGCCAAAACGGAAGTTTCCATAGATAAATACAATATTTATCTATTTTTGACATTCGAAAATTGGGTGAATTTTAAGAAATTTGTTTTTTTAATTTCATATTACCAAATTACACCCTCTGATGGTGGATTTGGAATTTTGGAAATAATTTTAAAGTGTTTTTTGGGGCTACTTTGAGATATCTTAGTTGCCCAACCGATACTGTAATTTTTGTTGGTTTACCATCTTGTAAATTCGGTTCCCACGATAATATATTCCATAGAAAAACGTTCACGAAAACACTCGATTAATTTTTTAGCGAAATCCCTTTCTTAATCCTTTTATGGTCCTAGTAGTACTTTTTTTCTATTGATTTATTTTTTTTCCATGAAGTAAAGTGGTAAAAAGGACTAAGAGGAAGCTTTGGGTCGCGTATCACAAAGGTTAAACGATTCTTTACGCCTTTTTAAACTTTTTGTTAAGAGGGTACGCCAGGTAATACGATAGGGGTCCTACGAAATGAGAAAAAAAATCGTTCGTGTGCTCTTTTGGTATAGAATTGGGAACGATTAAAAAAAAACTTGGATATCTCTAATTGAAAATCTTGATTGGATACGAGGGAAGTTTAATCCTTAATAAACGTACTATTAAACCGATAAAACATTTTTAATTCGTCAGGTAAATTCGTCTTTTACATTTATTGTTGATTCCATATTATCAAACACATCGTATGATGCATAATTAACCCAGTACAAACTGCATCAACACTCAAAATCACATTATCCGATGCCTGTTTCTATAACCAAGTTATCGTCTTCAGAGACAGGTCATTCGGCGTGCAGCACATGTATTTTGCCTCCAAAAATATCAAGACGCCTTTTTTAACGTACTTTTCGAGAATTTGCAACTTCGATTGCACAAAAATTCTGTTAGAGATTTACAGATATTGGAAAATACACAAAAATCGATTGGGCAGACCAAAGAAATCCTCATAGATTCGGTAACTTCACTGGCGACTGGGAAGCTCTTTGTTGGTTTTATTTCGAAATGGGTAACCGGATCCAAAGAAAATTATGATACTTATACTTTTACTGTTAAGTTGAAGAAGCTAGACCCACAGTGAAAATAATAAAACCGAAGAAAATGGGGAAGAGATGTTTGGGGAAAGCTACTAAGGACGATAGGACAGTAAATCAGACAAAGGTAGCTGGATAAAGATAATAAAAACGTTGTAGGAAAACTCCAATTTGAATTCGCAATGTTTCAATGACGCCATGCGATTTATTTATAGTTATCGTAATGGCCAGACGTACCGGAAATTCAAGTAACTGAAAGAAATACCAAAGTTTTGATAAAGAGGTAGGAAAATACATTTTATAATTGAAATTTGATTAATTGAAGGACGTACCGAGACAAAAATGATTCTAGAAAGGTTTCTATTCAAATATTTATGAGTAATTGGTTTAATGGTAGCGATTTTACCTAAAATATAGGTGAGTGGTATGGAAAGCATTTGATCCATTCTAATTTCTATCAACTTTTTCTTGAAAGTAACATTATTGATTAGATTCTGAGTGAGAAATTTCGGTGAAATTATTGAAAATTCATAATCCCGATTAAGACATTTGAAATACCTAATTTTTAGTAAAAGTTGCAGCGGATTTTCGTTATGGAATCTAGAATTGTGTTAAACTGAATGTTCGGGAACTAACTCGGATCGTGTTCGATATTTCTACCATAAATTTCGAAAATTTTGACATGAAACTTGATTGAATGTCAATTATATTCCTATAAATTGAAGGAGAGGCCTTTAAGGCTGTGGTGGATCAGATTGATATTGCCCTTGCGATACCCATGAAGATCAGAGTTTTAATTTTGTTTGGTACTTTTCAAGTTTTTGTTTCTTCATTTTTCGACCATCAAACAAGCAATACGCGTTTATGGGTTTGATGGTACACCCAGTATACCATCTCAGGCTTTAATATCCTTATCTTATCAACCTTATCCTTGTAACCTCAGTGGTTTTTGAGATTACATCGTCTAGTTGATTGTAATTTTGTTGTATAACGTTGATTTTATACATTCATCTGGATTTTGTATTGAAAATAATCAATTTTGGAAGAAATTTAATGGAATATTTGTTAAAAATCCTTATGCATTTGTACTAGATTAGGTTATATTCAATTTTCGTTGTTTTTTTTTGGATTTTAAATGTTTTAAAACCACGTAATCAAAATAGTTGTCTTGTTGAATAATTTTATAGGATTTAAATCTAATTAAACGGGAAATATCTTACATATTCAATGTTTTTATTCAGGTACACTTAAAGTGTCATTAAAGTTGACGCTATAAAATTAATATACAAATATTTATTTCTACTCATTATATGGTTATACAGGATCCTCGCTAACTGATACATTAAACATTAACTAACAGTTTTTTAGCGTGAAAAAGATAATAAAAACTTCTACACCTAATAAAACGGTGTTTACCGACGAAATACATCAGAAATAATGGAAAAACTTGAAAAATATCTAAATGTTGGTACAGCTGCATTATCATAGGCGTTTCGTTCATATAAAATAACCTAATAGTTAAATTAATAACAATAAATCGTTTTCATACTCTAGCTAAATGTTGTTAATTATTATGTGTCTTGTCTACGATATAAAAATTTGAGTTTAATATTGTTTTTTATAGATTTTTTCAAGCTGAATTCAGTACACCTGTTATTTTGTACCAAATCCCGCCACATCTTAGTAGATTTTGAGATCGGAGTTGAGGTTAAGTTGCAGTCCAAATGCAGTAACTACCCATGATCTTCAACGAGTTGTTTACCCTTTATGCTTTATTTTCGAAAGGGTGTTTGGATTGATTAAGAAAGATTTGATAAAGGACGACACTGTTCTTAAGCTGGAAGAGTTTGAAGAAGTTTTGGGGAAACAAGGAAGCGATTATTGTGTTGGAGTCACTGTAAATGTTAAAAACTGGAAGTCTGAATCTGGGAAAGTGCAAAAAAACTGAACTTTTGGTACTAAAAGGTCAATCTATCAGAAAGGATTATGCTAAAAAAACAAGAAGAAAAAAATAACATTTTGGTCCAAGGTGAAGTCTTTTATGGAACTGAGATTTGTGAAGGAAAATCTGTCACGAAAACAAAGTTAAATATGTTTTAAGCAAACTCAAAAGCAATCAACAAGGAGGTTAATTCTTAAAGTTGAATAAAGGATTTTGCTAACAAAGTACTTTGAATAACGGTGAGAAACCACAAGACGCTAAATTTTCATCGGGATTTGGAAAACCAAGAAGTTAAAAGACTTAACAACGAAGTCGAAGATCACAACAATGAAGAAGATGATAATATTATTGTTGATGAAGGAATCGATACAGATATTGTGTGATCTAATATAAGAATAAAGATTTTGTTTACATTTTACAAAATATTTTATTTTTGTAATAATTAAAGTTGGGATTTTATAGCTCAACCCCTTTGAAGCATGAGCTAATTTTTGTTTCAAATCCCGCCAAATCGAAATCTTAGTATCAAAGTCCAAATTTTTCTAAATATTTATGGAACTTTCTTATTTCTTAGACTTTTTGATGTATTAATACATCTAAATGTTTTTGATTTTAGGTCTATTCTGTTTTAAAATTAGTTTTTTGATAATTTTTCGAAGATAAAATTGGACTTTTTGACTTTTCTTCAAGCCTTTATCTTAATTTTTATCGAAATGTTTTTGATTTTAGGTCTATTCTGTTTTAAAATTAGTTTTTTGATAATTTTTCGAAGATAAAATTGGACTTTTTGACTTTTCTTCAAGCCTTTATCTTAATTTTTATCGAAATGTTTTTGATTTTAGGTCTATTTTGTTTTAAAATTAGTTTTTTGATAATTTTTCGAAGATAAAATTGAACTTTTTGACTTTTCTTCAAGCCTTTATCTTAATTATATCGAAATGTTTTTGATTTTAGGTCTATTTTGTTTTAAAATTAGTTTTTTGATAATTTTTCGAAGATAAAATTGAACTTTTTGACTTTTCTTCAAGCCTTTATCTTAATTATATCGAAATGTTTTTGATTTTAGGTCTATTCTGTTTTAAAATTAGTTTTTTGATAATTTTTCGAAGATAAAATTGGACTTTTTGACTTTTCTTCAAGCCTTTATCTTAATTTTTATCGAAATGTTTTTGATTTTAGGTCTATTCTGTTTTAAAATTAGTTTTTTGATAATTTTTCGAAGATAAAATTGGACTTTTTGACTTTTCTTCAAGCTTTTATCTTAATTTTTATCGAAATGTTTTTGATTTTAGGTCTATTTTGTTTTAAAATTAGTTTTTTGATAATTTTTCGAAGATAAAATTGGACTTTTTGACTTTTCTTCAAGCCTTTATTTTAATTTTTATCGAAATGTTTTTGATTTTAGGTCTATTCTGTTTTAAAATTAGTTTTTTGATAATTTTTCGAAGATAAAATTGGAATTTTCGACTTTTCTTCAAGCCTTTATCTTAATTTTTATCGAAATGTTTTTGATTTTAAGTCTATTCTGTTTGAGGATTAGTTTTTTGATAATTTTCTTACTAATAAAGTGAAAATAATTGATTTTTTAGTAAAAAAAAAAAAATTATTTCTCATAATTGATCTGTGACAGTTTTTTTTTCGAAAATTTGTCAAGATAAGCTTGGAGGATTTTGATTCTAGATGCCTCATGTATTTAGGAAATTCCTAATAAAAAATACGGAATTTTCATAAACCACATAGCTCTTTCAATAAGGACGATAAGCTCAAATAATACACTCAACCACGTGACAGGGGGAGGAAGAGGGGGCAAAACACATAAATTCCAATTTCCTATACATACATCGTTTAAAAAAATTAAATAAAATATATTATAATATATAAAACAAAAATAAATTTTATCTATATGCAGTAAAATATTATAAAATAAAATCACGTAGCATCTGGCAGGGGTGAGGGTCATTGGAAAGGATACGCACAAGGAGAGAAGGGTCCTAAAAGGACTATAATATGACCACGTGATTTAAGGACATTCCCGTATGAATGATTTCAAAAAATTATTGAAACTAACAAATTTTCGTCTTATTTTCATAGTTTTTTTTACAGTTTCTTTTATTAATATCTTCTTCATTTCAAAATAAATGATCAATTTCTTCAAAAATTTATAAATAATAATAAAAACGCCCTTATGTCCATACAGATGTAGTTGTCAAAGAAATTGCATTAAATACTTTATCTTATCATGGCTTAATCTGCAAAAATACTTAAAAAACATCCGTTTTTCTAGAAGATGTCGATGTTAATGAAGAAACACATGCAGTAGTTGATAAAAAAGAAGAAAAAACTTACAGTAGACGAAAAAAGGAAGAAGAAATGATGCTACAAGTAGCAGATCACGAGATTAGATTAAAATTTGAAATTTTTAAAATTTGTGATTAAGGAATTGAAAGAAAAAACTTGGATAACTCATTTCATGGTTGCTTAAAACGAATTGGTAGAAAAAAGCACAAAATTCGATTAAAAAATTGATATTTTATATAAAAATTTCACAACGCAAAACAGTTTTTTCTAATTATTAAGATTTTGTAGAAAAATTAAAGAAAAATATGTTTAGAAGTCTAGAATTTTTTTACTAACTTATGATTTATTATTTCATTATCATCCCCTAGATTACGACCGCCCTATTTCAGTTAATTCGATTTTCGGTAAGAAATTGCTTTTTTCCGATACTCTACAATTTTCATCCTCGTGGAAAATTAGAGAAAATCCACTCACTTTTTCTAACCCCTGGCCCAACAAAGAAAATATATTTCATTTTTAACGTTTTATCTTTTTAGCTCCAAACACTTTTCCCAGCGATGTTCTCTGCAGATGCAACGACCTTCTTCAGGTTCTCTTATTTACAGTCAATTGTTTTGATTGTTCTTTTGCTTTGGGCACAGTTTTCAAATCCAAATTTTTGGTTAATATGCTACGTACCACACTTTTTGGAACGCCTTCTATGTCTGTAGTACCAAATCGTAGATTTATTCAACATTTCTGGAGTCGTCACTTCATTTGGTCGACCGCAGTGATGCTGGTCCTTGCAGGTATTAAGATCCCGTTTAAATTCTACTACACAATATTTTACTGTTGATGACGAGGGAGTAGTAAAATTTGGTCCAATTTTGTATTGTATCACATAATGATGACCAATTTATTTCATGTTTACAAATTTATTAAAAAAGTTCATTAATAATGGCTTCCAAACAAATATTAAACAACAGCATTGTCTTTAAGAAAAAAATATCTTTTTGATGAAGAGTTTTTTCGAAAATAACAAATCTGAAAAATATGTTGAACTCGTAGATTAACTACAATTCCAAAATATGATATTGATATATCAATTCATATATAATATATTATTTTTTTTTCTTTTCCATAAACAAATAATTTCAGAAACTTAATATTTAAATGAAACTGTCAACTGTCAAGATTGAAGTGGCTAGAGTCACTCCAGAACGTCCCGAAAGCGTTTTGCAGTACGGAACTGTCACTTTCACTACACGGAACACTCAAAACGCAGCTTTCGGTATGTAAATGAATACAGAACGAACAACTTTTAGGTGGTGTCGTCTAAAAAGATAATTTCGAAGTAAACACACAATAAATTGTTTCTTTAAAGAATTGCATTAAAATATTATAACCTATCACAACATATGTGTTTATTTACAGACTTAATTAGTTGTTTTAAATATTTTTTAACGAACTTCCCGTTTCTATAATTTATACACGCTGTGAAGTGTCATTTAAAGAATGTTCTACGCCTATGGTACAATAGCCAAGAACACGTGTATTTTTACTAGTTCAGTAGGTACCTGTCCAATTCCTTTCAGTAATTGATTTTGTGATAAAAATCTTCTGAAGTTTCGAGACGAAATTAGACAGAGAAATGGTCATTTTCTTGATAAGATCTCACTTTTTATTCAAATTAAAGTGACAACAATTAATTGAGATAATGGTTTTTTTTAATTTATTTTGTTATACACGTGATAAGTTATTTTGTATAATCAAAATTATTGAATTGCATGGTTAGGCCAGGTATTCAAATAATTCCCCTCCGAATTTTTTAATGCAGTACCGATTTATTTGAAATTTTGACAGATGACAGCTGTGTATCCAAAATGCAAGATCTACATGGTGCCGGGGGGGATGCCACCCCTTTTAGGGACTGGAACATTTTTCACTCAAAATAACCCCAGAAATCTAAAAATCGGTAAATTTAAAGTAAAAAATGTCATTTAAAGTTTTTTCGCCAGAGCAATAGTTTTTGAGATATTCGCAATTGAAAAGTACTATTTTTCGTCAAAAAAACGCATTTTTTAATAGTTTTTTACGTATAACTCTGTAATAATGCATTTTATCGAAAAAGTGTGATGAAGCTTATAAAAAAACAAAGAAAATAAGTTATATTTTAAGATCTTAATAATCTAGTTAAAACAAGTTATATATACTTGAATAACTTTTGTTTTACGTAATTGGGCATTTAACTTCAAATAACGGGAAAAGGGTACATTTTGAAACAAAAAGTCATGGAATACTTTATAAAGGGCTTAAAAAGACCTTTCGAATGATTATTAATAAAAGTCATTTCGACTGAAAATATGATGTAAAATAGTTAAAATAAAAAAAAATTGCACTAAAACTAATACCATTTCATTGAAAATCAAAATTAAACTTATTCCTTGTACCGAATACTTTATTTCGATGTTATTTACGATATTTGAAAGTTTGGCTGATTAGAAATGCATAATTTTTAAAAAAAATGAGCCTTAAATAATACTTTTTTTTGATTTTTAAAAAAATTTTTTTTGCTCATTTTTCTCTTCATAACTATAAAAGATACAAAAACAAATAAACAATCAAATTAAAGCATTGTTTATGACGATTATTTTGCTTTTTTTATTTTTTTTGTAGCGAAAAAATTGACGGAGTTATAACCAAATTAATTTGTCACTATATTGCGAGGATTGCTTATTCACAACCTTTTGACCCTTTATTAAGAAAATTTGGAGAGACTCAAGCCCTTTTAACATACATAGGCTTGTAGCCCTGAAAATTACCTTTAAAATGGTTTTTTGTAGGATGTGATATCTTCAAAATTAATGAAGTTACATAAAAAATAAGAATTTGAATTTTTTTTGTGAATTATAAGTTATGAAAAAGTTTCAAATTTTGGCGTTCGGATTTTTTCTGTTGACGCTAAGTTGCCTGTAGGTACCTTTGAGAGTACCAAGAGATGATGTACTAATAATCTTGGTAAAGGGGTGGTTCTTAAGGGGTGTCAGGGTGTAGAGAATAAAAAATCAATTCGTTTTTGAAAAATATACTTGAATACCGAAAGAATTCAAAATCAAAACATTAACAGTCATTAGAAAATTTATTTTTATTTTTTATCACCTTAGGGGTTGACAGGGTATAGACAATTAAAGTAGAGACAAGAAACTTAATACCAAAAAGAATGCAAAATCTAAAAGTTGGCAGTATTTAAATGTATTTTTATTTCATTCTCCGTAAAGGGGTAGTTTTCAAGGGTCGAATAATAAAAATAAATAGTCAATTAAATTTTATTGCAATGCTATGAATTTTTCACAGTTAAAATGCAATTGCAATGTTTTAATTCGTTAAAAGATTTTTTCATATTATTATTTTCATCAGAAGGGTAGTTTTTAAAGATTTTTAAGGGTTGATACTTCGAAATATATAAATTTTCTATTATACAATCAATATGTTATGATATTTATGCTGCATAAAAGAAAAACATTTGAATTGATATAAATTAGGAAAAACTATACTATTGGTATTTTTCGATAAGGGGTGGGGTTGGAGCTGTATTAAAGAATTCGGAGGTTTTACACCATTTTGAGCTTGAACTAGGTTAATAACAAGATGATTTTTCTTGAAACAAAATTTGTAATGCAATAAATTGACAGTTATACAATGTGTTCAAAAATAATTAATTATTTTGTTTTAAGTTTAATTATACTCCACACTGTATAAATACTCCCTCTACATATTCTAAAATTAAATATACAATAGTGAATACAGTATATTTAAACTGTTTTAAATTATTTTTTTATCATAATTATTTATGTAATAAATAAAATTGGAATTACGTGGTATTGATGTTTTTTATTTTGTAATATGAAGTGCATCCTGTATATTTTTACAGGGTTACACTACCGGTCAAAAATTTTCGATCTCTTTGAACAATCATTCGATGTTTTTGTTCGATTGTAAACAAACGCAACATCCAACTTGTATACAACTTTTAAAGTCCAAATTTTTTGGATTTTCTTCAACATTTCTGGAATCGTCACTTCATTTGGTCGACCACCGCGATGCTGGTCCCTGCAGGTCAATATTTATGGCTGTCAAATAAATACTAAACAACAAACATTTTTGTACCACGTAAACTACAGGGCGAGCAAAACATTTTGACAGGTATCGTATATGAAATACCAAGCACTAAAATAAACTAGCACCTCCCCACAAAAAATAATAGTTGACTCGACAAACAAATGATATTTTTTTCTAAGTAGTATTGAGAAAAAATAAATAGAATAAATTGTCTAAAATCTTTTATAAACTATATAAATATTACTAAGAGCGTTTTCGTAGTGGGATTGTGGCAAAATTGTACAAAAAAGTGTACTAACTCTAATATATTCCGAGTTTTCGAATACTAATGTATTCATCGCTTGGGAATTATTTAATTAGGAATTGCGGCATTTTAAATTTCGTTGTTTCTTTTAAAATCACTATATTTTGGTGTTTGATTTTGCCACAATCCCACAACGAAAACGCTGCTTATCTAGCTGGTAAAGGCAAACAGATTTATCGCAAGTAAAAAACGATTCTATTTGACCAATTTCTTGAAAAGCAGTAGAACAAAACATTTTCGGACCCCAATTTTTACGAAAAAAATTCCCACAACTACTATACCGATTTAAATTTCAACCCTTCGGGCTTAAAATAAAGATAAAAAGAATAAAAAAAAACCTAAAACTACATCGTGCATGAATCCTCGACAAAAGGATGCGAACTGGTGTATTATCGAAAGGATCAAATATATATAAGGATGTAAAAAAAGGAATCAACCCCCATGCCCGGTGAAAAATTGTGCAATTTAGCAAAAATGATATTTCAACCCCGAATTTCTCATGGCTATCAGGTAAATAACAACATCATTTACTAATCCCTGTATCATCTTTCAAAATATAGTAGAAAAAAACTCGGCACCTCTCGAAGAAACCCTCAAGGTAAGGGGTGAGTCACCCTTAAAAAGCAGAAAACTGAAATTTCACACAGTAAAAAAATGCTAACTAAGATAGAGGTAAAAAACCAACCGGCCAGATATTTACTGACGAGTTTTTTTTTAATCTCCTATCAATATTTTTGTGGAGGGTTGCGTATAAAGGGATGATTTAGTGATATTTCCACTGTATTTGTGGTAATTATTGTTAATATGTGGTAAACGGTGGGTTTTTTTTTAACTCCGAAACGGGGAAGATTTACAAGACGAATTATAATCGTTTAAAATATTTCATGATGAATTTGTGAACGTTCTAATATACAGGGTGTCCCACGACGAGTTGTAACTATCGGTATATGGCAAAATACTTGTAGTAAAATCATGAAAATTTTTACATTTCGGTTTTCGGATACGATCTTTTTAACTAAAATATTTTCAAAGATGGCCGACTTCCGGTTCTACCGGAAGTCGACTGTAACTTTGCTATTTTGAATTGAACACCGTGTATATCAATACATTTTTGAAATCTATGTAAAATTCTAGTATACTTTTGTCCAAAAACTTTCTTCAAAAAATACTTACATTTTGAGTTATTAATTTTTTTGTAAAAAATTTGACCATTGCAGACCCTTATGAATTATTTTTTTACGAGGATACCATCAAAGAAATGAAAATGGTTTCTATTTGGTTACTTCAAGCAAGATCAGACGTCTTTGGATCTTTGTTGTGAAATTTCTCATTTGATACGGGGTGTGTATAAAAAGTGTTCAAAGTTTAACTTCATAAATATCAATTTAGACCACACCTGTATTTGGTAAAATTTCTGGATAGCAGTCAAAGTTTAGGTATAGGAAAGTTTACATCAATTTGCCTTATTTTTAATCCATAAATGCATTAAAATAGAAAAAACTGGGTGGTTCTATTTAGAAAAACAAAGAAATTTTATATTTATGAAGTTAAACTTTGAACACTTTTTATACACACCCTGTATAAAATGAAAAATTTTTTAACATAAATTCAAATACGTCTGACCTTACTAAAAGCAACTAATCAGAAACCATTTTTATATCCTTAAGGGCATCTTCGTAAAAAAATGATTTATAAAGGTTTGCAACGGTCAAATTTTTTACAAAAAAATTAGTTACTCAAAAAGTATGCATTTTCCGAAAAAAAGTATACTAAAATTTTACATAGATTTCGAAAATGTATTAATATACAGGGTGTTCTATTGAAACTAACAAAGTTACAGTCGAATTCCGGTAGAACCAGAAGTCCGCCAAAATATTTTAGTTTTAACTTGTCGTGGGACACCCTGTATAATAAGGAAATTGTGAATAAAGATTTATTAGTAACTATTTAATAGATTTAATAAAAATTATGTTAATTTAATTATAACTATTAGTTGTAAATTAAATTTTACGATAAATTATTAATAGTTTCTTGAAAATATTCATTTGAAATTCCATCGTGAGCTTTATTGCAGTTGGCATGGTTAGGGAGGTTGGTGTATGGTGGATGTTGATCTTAAACATCTCTAAGTTTCAAAAAAGACGTCCCAGAACTGAGTAAAAACTTTACAATTCATAATTCAATCGAATGATGACTCTAATTTAGAAAAAATAAACGAATGGGGTACAAAAAGAGCCATAGTTCACGTCTGGTATCCTGTTTAAGCCAAACGCCTTTACAGGCAGGTATATTTTACTTGTCTTTTTACATTTTATAATTTAATATTTAGTTGTAGCTGATGGTAGATCCAACAAAACTGTCAGCAAGGGTTTGTATTCAAGTTTTTATAATCTACAATTGATATTGGAACAACTATAACTATTGTATCATAAGATAATGCTTGAGAGTCAAGCTCCAAATATATGAATCAAGATCTTGAAGAGGATTAGAAACTGCTAATACTGCTTGTAGTCTTGAAGAAGACACAGTTTATGTGAGTTAATTCGTCCACGTGATTATTTAGCAAGAAATTTCGTAACTGGAATGTATGTATTCGAACAAGAATTCAAATGCGTATCAACCAATCATCTAGTGTTAAAGTCTACAATAAAATATGGTGGTTTATTATAAAGAAAGCAGTTATCAATTATCAATATGTCAAATTTGACATTTCCATGATAAAGTTTGACATTTTTTTATGGTGAACGTATTCAGAACGTGTAGAAACAACTCGCTTGGTTTTTTGGTGATGAAGCACCATCTCGAACCACCGCGTTTGGCTAGTTTTCCGAAATGGTACATCAATCGAAACGGAAAAGGTTTTTCCACAATTTGTCGAATTTTCATCGAGATGTTTTGTGGAGGAAACTTGAAAATTAACGAAGGAAGTTTCCTAATCGCTTGGTGATATTTTGGATACCAATCACGGTCAAAAACATGTTAACGGGTTACGAAGAAATTAATTTTTTTCAATATTTCAAACCCTACTTCAAGGTGTTATTAATCCTCGGAAATACAACTTAGTATACAGGTAAATTTCTAAAAATAATCGTATTTTGAGCTCTCTGTATCTGTTGTTACGAATTTGGTACATCAAACCCTCCGAATCTACTCTCTTTATTATACAAGGGTTAGTCTAAAAAATCTAGTTTATTTGATTATTTTTCTATTAGAAACGAGTGTTAAAACTATAAGTAGTTCAAATGTCTCGAGGTAAAAATAACTGTAAATAGATTATATTTATAATTATTGGTTCGAACTACACTTTTTAGTTAATTTATTTCGACTATATCCACGTATTTTTAAAACAGGACTAGATTTAACGTTGAGATAGTTTAATAGATCAAATTTTATATAAAAAAATGTATATCATCGATCGATAAATCATCGTAAATAAATTAGTGACTTAGTGACGATTAGTTTTTCTTTTATACTAACAGTTTTCCATTGAAACAGGAAAAATTTTTCGAAAAATTATAACAAACTGTCAAAGTTAAGACATCTGACATCTGACAGATATAATATTTTCAAGTAAATATTTATTTTATTAGAAAGACGGTTTGCACTTTTTTTTAGTGTATAAATATGATGATAATCATGTACGAGGTAATTTAAAACAAATAATAACAAGCATTTAAAAATGATTGATGATTTAGAGAAGTAATTTAATCATCTCGCCATATGTAAATTCGGAATAATTATTTTCGCGAACGAACCGTTAAATTATAATTTGTAATTTTCGGAATAACCTTGCGATCAAGATAGATATATACCAAACGGAATTAAATTACGACACGATTTCAAATAAACCGAAAAAAAAATTATTTTAAGTATGAAAATTTGTCCTACGATGGAAAACCTGCAAATGAAAAACAGACTACGACAATCACCTGATGAAAACCTACTTTTATCTTCTTTTTTTTTTGCTTTCATCTTGTCCTTATTTCTTTAGCTCAAGCAGCTCTTATAAGATTTATAAGATAAAATCGCAGTTTTTGATCGAAGTCTCAACAAACTTTACTGGAACTCAAACAAATCGAAAATCAAATAAACGGAAATTGAAAATTGAGATACTAGATGATGACTGACGTGCAGAAGGTCCTGTGAAAACGATTAGAAACAGTTATAAGCGATCGACGTCTAAAAACAAAAAAATTACAGCACATACAGGCATTTCCATAACGTGTTTTATACATTGAATACGACAAAAAATAATGTATCACATCAAATGATGGTTGCAGTATTTTGGGACTGCTTTTGATTGATGTTAACCTCTTAATAAATCCTTACCGACCTAGATGGTACGGAAAACATATTGACCAGCTCTGGGACATGCTCCAGGACGTTGCATCGAAAAATTTTTGCTTTGGGAAAAGCTTCAGCTTAAAAAAAAGGAGCTAGAAGCGAAACCAATTATTGGGACAATCTACAGATGCTGAGACAGGAAAAAACTGTTTTTGGGTAACAGGTCTGCTGGAAGTATCAAAGAGAACAAACACCTGGAGACGCTGGATCTAAGGAACTTCAAAGTACTGCACCTGGAAGCGCTTAAGATAGAAAACGATGATCTCTGGTAATTAGAGTCAACCCACATTCTAAAACTATTTAAAAGGGGTGGGATTGACGGTGGTTTTTCGGGGTGTCGATACCTGTTGACCCTTAGGTTCAGCAGACGATTACGAGGAGTTTGAGCAATAAAAGATGATGATCTTTAATAGAAGAAGACATTTTTTTATTAGATGAATATGTTTAATGCCGTAGTAAAAATATGGGAAGAAAATTCTTTTAGATTTCTCTGTATTTATTCCGTTGAGTGACTAAAACGACTAAATTTTGAATATCTAAGTCACAAAATGCATAATTGATGCTGAAAGTCTCGACTGTTGTTTTATTTATATTTTAGAAATTGATTTAACTTTATAATTGTCAAAAAATGGGTTAGAAAAATTAGAAATGTTTAAATTTGAATGATTTTGAAAGTTCGTTTACATCGACAAATAACTGTATCAGACGTAATTTGACTCCTACAGTCGTTAACATTTAAAAAAAAAACGTCCGCATTCGATTCGTGAGTGCATAGGGTGAATATCGACGTATATACAAATTTATAGTACAGTCAAATTATGCTTTAAATTCCAATTTCACATTGGAAATTAATCATTGAGAGTCCTAGTCCAAACACAGACTTAATAGTGCCAAATTTCCAATACTAAAGCCTTTGAATCAATCATGTCATCTCGATAAAATATCTGTAGATAGTTACCAAGTTATGAATCGTCAACTTCGGAAAAAACGCAGTTTTTAACACAAAATGATTTAAATGATTTTGTATATGATTTGAATCTCTCTAAAAACAGTTCTACCTTTCAGGGTTTGGATTAAATTCGATTCGTGAGGGTGAAGATCGATGTATCGTTCCGTTGGTAGAAAAGTGACACAAGTCGAAATTAGTAAATGTTCGGTAGGGCGGTTTAAAAATTCGAAAGTAAACGCAGCATCTAGCAATGTTTGAAACAATATTTTGTTTAACAATTTTTTTGTATGGTTTAATGTTTAATTGAAATATTTAAACGACACCCTGTATAAAAAAGAAAATTCTAGCATTTATTCGAGTTGTGACACTTTTTCATGAAAAATAAGCATTTCTTAACTTATTATTGCCGATTTTGAACATCTAAACTGACATAAAACCAAGTCAGACGTTTTTCGATGAAAATTTCACAAATACGTCGTTTTTCCATTGGATTAAATGACTATTATTACTTTTTTATGAAAGGAAAAGGTTGATCACTCGTATGAGTATCTTCTATCTGCGACACTTAAATCTTTTACACGATTTCAGGTTGCTTTCAAGTAATTATTTGTAATATGATGAATTTTGACTTGTGTCACTTTTCTACGGAGCGATATATAGGTTCGGTCCGGTTCTACCGTAAGTCGACTGTATATTGATACATTTTTTAAGCCTACGTAAAATTTTGGTATACTTTTGTCTGAAAACTTTTTTCGAAAAATTTATATTTTTCGAGTTATTAATTTTTTTTCAAAAAAATTTTATCGTTGCAGACCCTTATAAATTATTTTTTTACGAGGACACCCTTAAAGATATAAAAATGGTTTCTATTCGGTTGCTTTAATCAAGGTTAGACGTATTTGAATTTATGTTAAAAACTTTTTTATTTTATACAGGGTGTGTATAAAAAGGTGTTCAAAGTTTAACTTCATAAATATCAATTTAGACCACACCTGCATCTCTAAAAATTTACAGAATTTGAGGTGAGGTTTAGGTATAGGAGAGTAGACATGAATTTACTTCATTTTTCACCTCTAAATGCAATAAAATAGAAAAAATCGAATGGTTGTATTTAAAAAAAAATTGATATATATGAAGTTAAGATTTGAATATATTTTATACACACCCTGTATTAAATGAAAAATTTTTCATTGAAGAATCAAATACGTCTGACTTTTCTAAAAGCAACCCCATATAAATCATTTTCATATCTTTAAGGGTATCTTCGTAAAAAAAAAAATTATAAGGGTCTGCAACGAAAAAATTTTTTTGCAAAAAAATTAATAACTCGAAAAATATAAATTTTTCGAAAAAAGTTTTCAGACAAAAGTATACTAAATTTTACGTATATTTCAAAAATGTATTAATATACATGGTGTTCTATTTAAAATAACAAATTTAAAGTAGATTTCCGGTCTATAGTAGATCTTTGTCTATTTGTTTTAAATTTTGGTTTCTAACAGCCATTTCCGTAGCTTTTTCAAAATATTTTCATATATTCCCGACGTCTTTTCTGTTTGCTATAATATTAAGTTTCAAGCTTATTATTATTGAAACTAGTTTGAATTTTTTTATAAATTTATGATTGTCTATAATATCTACGCCCTTTATAATAGAAATAAGTTTGTTGTACATGAAAATTATCTTATTAATCTTTACTATTACTTCGTACATAGACTTACAAATATATAAAACGAGGGCTTCTAATAAAACATGTGTTTCGAAAACGTCATATTCGAGTTGTTGTTTTTTTTTTATTTTATTTTTACATCTATTCAAGACAGACACACATTTCTCCAGTTCTCATAATAAAACATTTTAAGTAAACATAACATCAACTTTGAAATAATATCTCTTGTAAATTTAACAGTTAAATGTTGCCATATTCATCAGAATCGAAAATAATCGAAAATGGAAAAGATTTATGAACTATGGCATTCAACAATATGCAACATAAGTGTTTTGAAGCGCCATTTTGTGGTCCGATTTCGTGGCTCAACTTCATCCCATGAATGCTAGATAAGTTTTAAGTAGACATACTGTAAATACTACCATCCGAAACCTGCAGTTTGTGGACGAGCCTTAAGACGAAGTTTTCGTCGGTGTAGGAGACGACTCGATCTTCTAAAACGTCCTCTAAGTATCGTATCAAGTTGATTTATGTGAGATCAAGAAATATTACCAGATTTTATATCATTTTAAACTTAATACTCATTATAAACTTTAAGATTTTACTAAGAAAACTCCGTACTTCGTATATATTTAGATTTACTGTAGAATATTACAATATGGCAACAGCGATATGGAAATTATATATACAGTATCTTAAAGGTTCTGTTTTTAATCACACAAATCCACTTGAATGATTTTATCGAATTAATGTACACTTGACAATTCGGAATCAAAAGATATTTCTTCTTCCACGATATTAAAATGAAAATAAAAAAAGATTAAAGCATAAAAACGATATAGTTTTTTATTTGACGAGAAACACCTCTGGGAAAAGACGGAATTTATTTTTAAATAAGGTCTGAAATGGTAGTAGGTAGTGTCAGTGAACTTTTCGATCGACGTATCCAAAACTTAATTAATATCTCGAAAATTAATAAACCATAAGTTTGATTTTTTGAAGTACTGTAAGTGACAGACAACTGTTCGATAACGTAATTTGTTTTTATACCATCAATAAAACGAAAATTATACGTATACAGTTTCCTTTTTTACCGACGCGGCGTTTTAACATACGGGTAATGTCAAATATGAGGTAAAAGCAGTAAAATTAACGAATGTTTGTTTAAATTTATTCATTCGTTTCTATTTTTTCGATCGTCGAATATTTACGTTAACTGTATTTACTAGTTTTTTGTTTGTGTGTATGTTCGAACGAACTTTCAAATTTTTTTTTCTTCTTCTTTAATTAATAATATTCAGGAGATGTTTATCTCGTCTTGTTCAATAAGAATTTGTGAGTGTAATAGCGAAAAAACATATTAAAGTTGTTTTAGAAGACATGAGCGGTACAAAATTAATATATACAGGGTATAAAAAACTATTAGACCAAGGTAGAAATCTTTAAAAATAATAAAAAGCGAAAAAAATAATAGTACAATGTAAAAAATTAGAAATGGAGGAGAAAATAATGGAAATAATCTATTAGATAAAGGCGGAAAGAGGTAGGGGTGTGTTTATAAAGGTGTAAAACAATTTATCTCGATTTCTGGCAAAACTATAAGTTTTATGGAAAAAAGTTATAAAGCAAAGTTGTAGGTAATAAGGAGATCTACAACTTTTGTATTAACACTTTTTTCACATAACCTCAAAATTTATGTGAAAGATTCAGTAAATCAAAAATTTTCGATCCTGTTCTATAAACCGAGTTTGTTTGTGATTATTAATTGATATTTGATCGAAAAAATATGTCATGGGCGAAAATTTATCGTATAATGAAGGAATTGGACGTTCAAGTATCACGTAACGCAATTCGGGGGGAGGGGGTGATTTGGTAAAACGTTATATTGCGTTCCAGATCATGCAAATGAGGTTGTAAGTTGATTTGTCGACTTCTCCACTTTAGGGAAAGGGAAGGGGGCACAGAAAAACGTTAAATGGGAGGCGGGGGTGTAAAAAAATCTTCAAAGAATGCGTTGAATGAAGATGCAAAAATAATTATTATACAAAACAATGAAGAATTTGAGGAAACCAACAAATTAATAACAGATAATCAAGAAATAATGCAACTGTGGAAAGATTACTGCTAAAGACAACTCAACAATCAACAAGATCAGGTACTTAGAACGTTCAATGAAGCTTGGAAAAAGGCCATATTTTCAGATTAATGGAAAATAGAAGTTTCAGATTAAGATACATAAGAAATGACATAGAAAGTACAAATATTATAAAAATATTGTTTCCAAAACTAAATCTAGATGAAGCTCAGAGTGGGTTCAGGGAATTAAATGCTTTCATAGACCTATAAAAAGCTTTTGACATTGTTAAACTTAGTCTGAAAGATTTATTCAGCTACAATAAGAATTATGTCAGAAAAAACGACAAACAAAGCTTTGTAATAGAAGAAGGGCGAAAACTGTATTTATTAATAATTAAAAACAATCAGAAAATTGTGATAAAATAGTACAAAAAGCGGAATGGAGATGAAGTACTAAAAGAAAGTGAAGAATTCAGTATGGAGTCAACAGAAAATAAAGCTTCTTTGTAATATTTTATGGTATTTAATTGAGTTTGTTGATAATTTTATATCTCGTAGTATCTTGGGATACTACGAGAACAAAAAAAAACAATAAGACAGGCGTGTCTTCGTTCTATCTCGAGCGTAGCCGAACCAATGATTTTAAATATGATTAGACTGATTTTTTTTCATAGTACGTATGTGAATTTCGATAGAAATCAATTTTTTCATTGCTTGAAACGTTTTGTTCGCTTTTAAAAGTATTACACAATGTTTAAACAGTTATTGGTCGAAGTAATAACAAATGATGGAGTGTTAACGTTTTCATAATATTAAACTAGTTTTATGAAATGTATTTGATCGATTTTAGACAGTGGGGTACCCGAAGGGGGTTATAATTATAAATTAAAAAGTGTCCTATAGTTTTTACGCTGTTTTTTTAACAGATTTTTTAATAATTTCTTATAGGCATAATCAATCTAAAGTTTTTAGTACGTAGAAAAAAAATTCATAACAATCGTGATAATCGCAGTTCAATCGCTGGCTTATAATATATTGAAGTTGCTGTATGAATTTGAACTAGATCGATCCAGTAGATTCTGGAATATCGTAGTCGTAGTTTGGAAAAATGTGTACATCTGAAAGGTCGATCTGAGAGTTTGAGAATAGTCTGTGTAAACGTAGTCGTTTATATCAGTTTCGCGTATATCTAGAGATGGGATTTCAATTAAATTTGAAAATAACCAGTTCCAAGCTAAATTCTAACTATTTTGAACTGTTTTGTAAAAGTGTAAACGTGAACGTCTTTGATAATCGAACTTAATTTCAAAAAAACTAGTTTTCAAACCAGATTTTAACGATTTTTTTAAGGAACTCAACGACAATTTGATAAGAATCCGTGTAAACGTAGATCTATTCGCCAACCATTATTATTTCAAGCAATTCTTGAAAAAAATTGCGATTTTAATTTGAAGGAATTCAGTTTCACAATGCTACAATAGCCTGTGTAAACGTAGAAAGGGTTGCGTTACTAAAAAACTCCTCAATTTAACAAATTATCAAGAATCAACGATAAAATTTAGTTAAATAGATATGGTAATCAATTAGAATATCTAATAATTGAAAAATAATTAGTTTTTGAAGAAAATTTTGACAGTTTTTTGAAGGAATTCAGTTTCACGATGTTACAATAGCCTGTGTAAACGTAAAAAACGTTGCAGTTACCAAAAACCCCTCAATTTGACAAATTATCAAGAATCAACGATAAATTTTCGTCAAATAGAGATGGGAATCGATCAGAATCTCTAATAATTGAAAAATAATTAGTTTTTGAAGAAAATTTCGACACTTTTTTGAAGGAGTTCAGTGTTACGACGTTATAATAGCCTGTGTAAACGTAGAAAGCGTTGCAGTTACTAAAAAACTTCTGAATTTGACAAATTATCAAGAATCAACGATAAATTTTCGTCAAATAGAGATGGGAATTTATGAAAAAAATCAAATCTTATCAACCTCTCGTAACTTTTTTCAGAGATTTCATTATACAGAAAGTAAATTACGTGAAAATAAAACTGTGACATGAAAAAATTGCTTATACAACCGATCGTTTCTGAGTTATAGGCCTTTAAAGTTGGAGTCAGATTTTTTTCTTCTAATTTATACATTCGAACATTATAAATTTTTAATGCGTGATTAAGTATGTTGATATAAGGTGTTTGACGTAATAAATAAATCTACATTACTATCTGAAAGCCAGGAGCGGCTCATGCCCAATGGTAACTCGATATTTATTTCGATAATATTTATGGATGGAAACCGTTCGCCATAAAGAGACATTCTGAAGAAAATTATCATAAATTGTGATTATTTATTGGAAATACTTACAGGGGGTATTAAAATTTCCATCCAGTCTTTCAACACTTTATTTAAATCAATGTGTTCTGGTTATTTCAACATTAGAAAGATTAAAATTATATTTTCACTAACCTAGTAGCGATTTATTCTTATTTGGAGGGTTGTAACGAATATCAACGAATGGTAGAAGGCAGATTTGACGAATTACTTGATATAGAAGACAAAAAACAACTGCAGAAAGAATTTGAAAGTCTACTAAAACTAGAAAACAATGAAAACGAACAGCTGCTAAAAACAGAATGAATTCTAGTAGAAAAACTAAAAAATTTCGAGTTAAGAACAATACAAAATGTCTGCGATTGATTGATATGTATACGAAATTAAAAATAATCGTAAGTTTAAGGTGTCTAGAAAGTACGTTTCTCTTAGACAATATTTCAAGTGAAAGCGAACGAATCTCAAGTTAATTTGTTCGGAAATTATTTATGAGTCTTTTATCCTAAACAAAATCAAATTCTTCTCCTATTAGAAATCCGGTTTTCGTTATCTACCATCCGAACGGGCCGTACAAGCAGCGATTGTCAGTTTTTCAACGGCATTCATTTGTCTATCCAAATTACAGTTGATTCGATTAAAATTATTACGAGTATGTTTATGATAATTCGAATTGTTCTTGTTTGGAAACGGTGGCGATTCGTAATAACTCGATAAGTTACTTAATAGTACAGTCAAACTTGCCACTAGGTACGGATTAAACCTCTCGGAGATTGACGTATACTGTTATAAAGTTGATGGGATAATAACCCATTATGGGTGTTGCTAAAACGTCTTTTAAAGCTTGAATGGAAATATCTGAAGAGATTGATGTGCTAAACTACATATGTACAAGGTTTTTACATCTTTTATCAAACAACTAGTCCTCGTAAATAGCCAAACAACCATTTTGTTTAAAATTTCCCTATATTTTTTTGGTTAACAGCTTGTTTTAGTTTTTTTCATCATTGTTCATCGTTAGATTTTTATTTGATTACAAATTATCATGGAAAACGTCTTTTAAAAAAAACTTTAATGAATCTAAATCTTGAATTTCATAGACTCTAAAGTGATCTAAGTAAAATTTGACAAAAAAAGATATGGAATCAATTTACAAAGTCGACTAATAAAGTTTCAATAAAAAAAAAGTTTTCTGGGCCACCTTGAACATTAAAATGGTCAATAATTTGGTGTTTCACCTCAATGTGCTTTGGAAAAGAAGAAGAAACCGCATACCACATCTAAAGCGAAGTTCGAAGGTTTGTTTTGTCTATTTACCGTCAAGGCTTTTCAAAAGGGGTTGGTGTTCAATAATGTCAAATGGGATTTCATCGGGTCTATTAGAAGGTTTATTTGCTCAGGATTCAGCTATTTATCAACATAGAGCATGAAAGAAATTCTGGATCTGATGGTTTTCTTTCTATATTCTATCGAAAGATGAGGGGAGACCTTACCTGACTGAAGGCGAACCAAAAACAACGGGAAATATCAAAGAAAAAGTTCACCAAATGATATTTTGATCCAAAGCGCTTTCCAACGAACATTTTCCAGGTTTTATTGACGCGGTAGTTGGAATCTGCATCCACCACTAAGCTCTTGAAGCGAAAAAAACAAGACAGTTGATTGTAGATGGTGAATCTGCTCCGAAAAAGACAAAAACTCGTGTCTTAGCGTGAATTATGTCTTGTATAACTCACTTTCAATATTTATCTTTTATCATAGAGTTGATTTTTTTAGAACTTACGATTATTTCTTCATTGAAGGGCATTGTATGTAAAAAATCACAACTAATGATGGAAGATCAGTGTTTAGGAAAATACAATGAAATATCTTATTTTATAAACATCGAAAGTAAACAAAACCATTCAGATATTTATCTGTGATGATTATTAACTCTAACAAGTCCAATTTGACTTCCATTTCCCATGTTGTAACCGCTTATACGAAGTAAATTTGATGAAAAAATTCTCGTTTTCCATTTTTCTCAATAATAACTTCCAATAAATAAAGTGAGTCGGAAATTTTATGACTGAAGAAAACAATAACACATTGAAGAATATTAACGATGATTTGTAATCAAAATTGTCTCGTCGAGGACCTTAATAATGAAGAGATGACGTTGACTACTCCAGAAAACTTTAAGTGAAAGAAGTTGTTCAATAACTTCATAGGAATTAGCAGTATAAATCAAAAAGATAATAGTGGTATCAAAAGTCGTCTTCTTTATCTGGAAAACGTACAGGAGACAGTTCAAGAGAAGCACTACAAAGATCATAACTAGCGACATCTCAAGAGCTGCTGATCAATCGATTGCTTCACACTAGCTTTCTAAGAGATCGAACATCCATCATATAACTCTGATCTGGTTTCGTTCGATTATTTTTTGTAGTAAAACTGAAGGAATAGGGGATTTAACATGAGTGAAATTATTAGTATCAACACCCAACAAACTTTCGTTTGGAATAACTTTATTTTTAAGAGTTTTTTGGAGAGGAAGATTTTGAAACGCTTACCTGTACTAAACGCAGCCATTGGTAATTGTCGACTAATACTTTCGGCAACCTCCGAGGTTAACCCGTAAATCCCCAGCAATTCCCTCATGGTATTCATGGCGTATTGTCTCATTTCTATGACTTGTTCTTGACTCAAATGCGGTGGATTTTGCGTGAAATCCGGCACGTGTGGTTTGGAAAGATTGTGAATGGAAAAACTCGGAGGAATTTTGGAATCGTTTTCGCTACTATTATCGTTAGCTTCGTAATCTGAATTCGGATAATTTTCATTCGAATCCGAATCGCTATTCGTTTCGCTATCGTTGTTTTTACTCAGATCCATCGGACTGAATCTCGAATCGATTACGAGTTTTCTCGTCGATAGAGTTTTACGTCGCCTGACGTTGTTGTTGACATTATTGTTATCGTTGAATTCGCTCAAATTCAACGCTTCGTTATTATCGAAATAAGTTGTGTTCGAGCAACGCGGTTTGAAATTTTTTCTTTTGTTCCTTTTGGGTAGTTCGTTCTTTGGTGAAGCCACGTAATTATCCTGATCTGAATCGCTGGTATTTGCGTTCGAATCGAATGGTTCTTGATCGTGATAGCGAGAATAGTTGTCCACGTTGTCGGTTGCCATTTTGATTGTATCTGAAATGGATATTCACAATTAATATACGGGGTTAATAAAAATTAAAAAAAAAATGATATTTCCGAGATATTCCAAGAAAGTTTCTCACGGAAACCTTTAAAAAAATAGAGAATGTTCTTAATTTTTTAACGAAAACTAGAAAAAAAAATGATTAGAAAATTTTTTCACCCCTTTCCTTTTATCGGAATTCTAAATATTATTTTATTGTCATGTTTTATGTCCTCGAGAATTAATTTACGTTGAAATTGGCTGGTTTTAAATATTAAAAACAAACTTTTGTATAAAAATATAGTTAATTTACACAAATATTTATAATTCGATTTTTTTAATAGTTTTAACAGTTTTGTAAATATTTTCGACTAGTGGTTCGTTCAATATTTCGTCTTTATCGTCTGAATCATCAAATTATTCACGTAAATCTGAATTAGATCGATTAAAATCGATTTTTAGACAGAACCGGACTCGGCTCACAACGTAGAAAAATAAATGAAATATTTGTTTTAAGAAAAGATTGAAAAATTAAGAAACTTCAGACATAATTCGATTTTTTTACTTTTTTAACAGTTTTGTAAATATTTTCGACTAGTGGTTCGTTTAATATTTCGTCTTTATCGTCTGAATCATCAAATTATTCACGTAAATCAGAATTAGATCGATTAAAATCGATTTTTAGACAGAACCGGATTCGGCTCACAACGTAGAAAAATAAATGAAATATATGTTTCAAACAAAGATTGAAAAATTAAGAAACTTCAGACATAATTCGATTTTTTTACTTTTTTAACAGTTTTGTAAATATTTTCGACTAGTGGTTCGTTTAATATTTCGTCTTTATCGTCTGAATCATCAAATTATTCACGTAAATCAGAATTAGATCGATTAAAATCGATTTTTAGACAGAACCGGATTCGGCTCACAACGTAGAAAAATAAATGAAATATATGTTTCAAACAAAGATTGAAAAATCAAGAAACTTTAGACATAATTCGATTTTTTTACTTTTTTAACAGTTTTGTAAATATTTTCGACTAGTGGTTCGTTTAATATTTCGTCTTTATCGTCTAAATCATCAAATTATTCATGTAAATCAGAATTAGATCGATTAAAATCGATTTTTAGACAGAACCGGATTCGGCTCACAACGTAGAAAAATAAATGAAATATATGTTTCAAACAAAGATTGAAAAATTAAGAAACTTCAGACATAATTCGATTTTTTTACTTTTTTAACAGTTTTGTAAATATTTTCGACTAGTGGTTCGTTTAATATTTCGTCTTTATCGTCTAAATCATCAAATTATTCATGTAAATCAGAATTAGATCGATTAAAATCGATTTTTAGATAGAACCGGACTCGGCTCACAACATAGAAAAATAAATGAAATATTTGTTTTAAAATAAGACTGAAAAATCAAGAAACTTTAGACATAATTCGATTTTTTTACTTTTTTAACAGTTTTGTAAATATTTTCGACTAGTGGTTCGTTTAATATTTCGTCTTTATCGTCTAAATCATCAAATTATTCATGTAAATCAGAATTAGATCGATTAAAATCGATTTTTAGACAGAACCGGACTCGGCTCACAACGTAGAAAAATAAATGAAATATTTGTTTTAAAAAAAGATTGAAAAATTAAGAAACTTCAGACATAATTCGATTTTTTTACTTTTTTAACAGTTTTGTAAATATTTTCGACTAGTGGTTCGTTTTATACTTTGTCTTGATCATCAGAATCATCAAATTATCCACGTAAATCAAAATTAGATTGATTAAAATCGATTTTTAGATAGAACCGGACTCGGCTCACAACATAGAAAAATAAATGAAATATTTGTTTTAAAATAAGACTGAAAAATCAAGAAACTTTAGACATAATTCGATTTTTTTACTTTTTTAACAGTTTTGTAAATATTTTCGACTAGTGGTTCGTTTAATATTTCGTCTTTATCGTCTAAATCATCAAATTATTCATGTAAATCAGAATTAGATCGATTAAAATCGATTTTTAGACAGAACCGGACTCGGCTCACAACGTAGAAAAATAAATGAAATATTTGTTTTAAAAAAAGATTGAATAATTAAGAAACTTCAGACATAATTCGATTTTTTTACTTTTTTAACAGTTTTGTAAATATTTTCAACTAGTGGTTCGTTTAATATTTCGTCTTTATCGTCTGAATCATCAAATTATTCACGTAAATCAGAATTAGATCGATTAAAATCGATTTTTAGACAGAACCGGATTCGGCTCACAACGTAGAAAAATAAATGAAATATATGTTTCAAACAAAGATTGAAAAATTAAGAAACTTCAGACATAATTCGATTTTTTTACTTTTTTAACAGTTTTGTAAATATTTTCGACTAGTGGTTTGTTTAATATTTCGTCTTTATCGTCTGAATCATCAAATTATTCACGTAAATCAGAATTAGATCGATTAAAATCGATTTTTAGACAGAACCGGACTCGGCTCACAACGTAGAAAAATAAATGAAATATTTGTTTTAAAAAAAGATTGAAAAATTAAGAAACTTCAGACATAATTCGATTTTTTTACTTTTTTAACAGTTTTGTAAATATTTTCGACTAGTGGTTCGTTCAATATTTCGTCTTTATCGTCTGAATCATCAAATTATTCACGTAAATCAGAATTAGATCGATTAAAATCGATTTTTAGACAGAACCGGACTCGGCTCACAACGTAGAAAAATAAATGAAATATTTGTTTTAAAAAAAGATTGAAAAATTAAGAAACTTCAGACATAATTCGATTTTTTTACTTTTTTAACAGTTTTGTAAATATTTTCGACTAGTGGTTCGTTTAATATTTCGTCTTTATCGTCTGAATCATCAAATTATTCACGTAAATCAGAATTAGATCGATTAAAATCGATTTTTAGACAGAACCGGACTCGGCTCACAACGTAGAAAAATAAATGAAATATTTGTTTCAAACAAAGATTGAAAAATTAAGAAACTTCAGACATAATTCGATTTTTTTACTTTTTTAACAGTTTTGTAAATATTTTCGACTAGTGGTTCGTTTAATATTTCGTCTTTATCGTCTGAATCATCAAATTATTCACGTAAATCAGAATTAGATCGATTAAAATCGATTTTTAGACAGAACCGGATTCGGCTCACAACGTAGAAAAATAAATGAAATATATGTTTCAAACAAAGATTGAAAAATCAAGAAACTTTAGACATAATTCGATTTTTTTACTTTTTTAACAGTTTTGTAAATATTTTCGACTAGTGGTTCGTTTAATATTTCGTCTTTATCGTCTAAATCATCAAATTATTCATGTAAATCAGAATTAGATCGATTAAAATCGATTTTTAGATAGAACCGGACTCGGCTCACAACATAGAAAAATAAATGAAATATTTGTTTTAAAATAAGACTGAAAAATCAAGAAACTTTAGACATAATTCGATTTTTTTACTTTTTTAACAGTTTTGTAAATATTTTCGACTAGTGGTTCGTTTAATATTTCGTCTTTATCGTCTAAATCATCAAATTATTCATGTAAATCAGAATTAGATCGATTAAAATCGATTTTTAGACAGAACCGGACTCGGCTCACAACGTAGAAAAATAAATGAAATATTTGTTTTAAAAAAAGATTGAAAAATTAAGAAACTTCAGACATAATTCGATTTTTTTACTTTTTTAACAGTTTTGTAAATATTTTCGACTAGTGGTTCGTTTTATACTTTGTCTTGATCATCAGAATCATCAAATTATCCACGTAAATCAAAATTAGATTGATTAAAATCGATTTTTAGATAGAACCGGACTCGGCTCACAACATAGAAAAATAAATGAAATATTTGTTTTAAAATAAGACTGAAAAATCAAGAAACTTTAGACATAATTCGATTTTTTTACTTTTTTAACAGTTTTGTAAATATTTTCGACTAGTGGTTCGTTTAATATTTCGTCTTTATCGTCTAAATCATCAAATTATTCATGTAAATCAGAATTAGATCGATTAAAATCGATTTTTAGACAGAACCGGACTCGGCTCACAACGTAGAAAAATAAATGAAATATTTGTTTTAAAAAAAGATTGAAAAATTAAGAAACTTCAGACATAATTCGATTTTTTTACTTTTTTAACAGTTTTGTAAATATTTTCGACTAGTGGTTCGTTTTATACTTTGTCTTGATCATCAGAATCATCAAATTATCCACGTAAATCAAAATTAGATTGATTAAAATCGATTTTTAGATAGAACCGGACTCGGCTCACAACATAGAAAAATAAATGAAATATTTGTTTTAAAATAAGACTGAAAAATCAAGAAACTTTAGACATAATTCGATTTTTTTACTTTTTTAACAGTTTTGTAAATATTTTCGACTAGTGGTTCGTTTAATATTTCGTCTTTATCGTCTAAATCATCAAATTATTCATGTAAATCAGAATTAGATCGATTAAAATCGATTTTTAGACAGAACCGGACTCGGCTCACAACGTAGAAAAATAAATGAAATATTTGTTTTAAAAAAAGATTGAATAATTAAGAAACTTCAGACATAATTCGATTTTTTTACTTTTTTAACAGTTTTGTAAATATTTTCAACTAGTGGTTCGTTTAATATTTCGTCTTTATCGTCTGAATCATCAAATTATTCACGTAAATCAGAATTAGATCGATTAAAATCGATTTTTAGACAGAACCGGATTCGGCTCACAACGTAGAAAAATAAATGAAATATATGTTTCAAACAAAGATTGAATAATTAAGAAACTTCAGACATAATTCGATTTTTTTACTTTTTTAACAGTTTTGTAAATATTTTCGACTAGTGGTTCGTTTAATATTTCGTCTTTATCGTCTGAATCATCAAATTATTCACGTAAATCAGAATTAGATCGATTAAAATCGATTTTTAGACAGAACCGGATTCGGCTCACAACGTAGAAAAATAAATGAAATTTATGTTTCAAACAAAGATTGAAAAATTAAGAAACTTCAGACAATTCGATTTTTTTACTTTTTTAACAGTTTTGTAAATATTTTCGACTAGTGGTTCGTTTAATATTTCGTCTTTATCGTCTGAATCATCAAATTATTCACGTAAATCAGAATTAGATCGATTAAAATCGATTTTTAGACAGAACCGGACTCGGCTCACAACGTAGAAAAATAAATGAAATATTTGTTTCAAACAAAGATTGAAAAATTAAGAAACTTCAGACATAATTCGATTTTTTTACTTTTTTAACAGTTTTGTAAATATTTTCGACTAGTGGTTCGTTTAATATTTCGTCTTTATCGTCTAAATCATCAAATTATTCATGTAAATCAGAATTAGATCGATTAAAATCGATTTTTAGACAGAACCGGACTCGGCTCACAACGTAGAAAAATAAATGAAATATTTGTTTTAAAAAAAGATTGAAAAATTAAGAAACTTCAGACATAATTCGATTTTTTTACTTTTTTAACAGTTTTGTAAATATTTTCGACTAGTGGTTCGTTTTATACTTTGTCTTGATCATCAGAATCATCAAATTATCCACGTAAATCAAAATTAGATTGATTAAAATCGATTTTTAGATAGAACCGGACTCGGCTCACAACATAGAAAAATAAATGAAATATTTGTTTTAAAATAAGACTGAAAAATCAAGAAACTTTAGACATAATTCGATTTTTTTACTTTTTTAACAGTTTTGTAAATATTTTCGACTAGTGGTTCGTTTAATATTTCGTCTTTATCGTCTAAATCATCAAATTATTCATGTAAATCAGAATTAGATCGATTAAAATCGATTTTTAGACAGAACCGGACTCGGCTCACAACGTAGAAAAATAAATGAAATATTTGTTTTAAAAAAAGATTGAATAATTAAGAAACTTCAGACATAATTCGATTTTTTTACTTTTTTAACAGTTTTGTAAATATTTTCAACTAGTGGTTCGTTTAATATTTCGTCTTTATCGTCTGAATCATCAAATTATTCACGTAAATCAGAATTAGATCGATTAAAATCGATTTTTAGACAGAACCGGATTCGGCTCACAACGTAGAAAAATAAATGAAATATATGTTTCAAACAAAGATTGAATAATTAAGAAACTTCAGACATAATTCGATTTTTTTACTTTTTTAACAGTTTTGTAAATATTTTCGACTAGTGGTTCGTTTAATATTTCGTCTTTATCGTCTAAATCATCAAATTATTCATGTAAATCAGAATTAGATCGATTAAAATCGATTTTTAGACAGAACCGGATTCGGATCACAACGTAGAAAAATAAATGAAATATATGTTTCAAACAAAGATTGAAAAATTAAGAAACTTCAGACATAATTCGATTTTTTTACTTTTTTAACAGTTTTGTAAATATTTTCGACTAGTGGTTTGTTTAATATTTCGTCTTTATCGTCTGAATCATCAAATTATTCACGTAAATCAGAATTAGATCGATTAAAATCGATTTTTAGACAGAACCGGACTCGGCTCACAACGTAGAAAAATAAATGAAATATTTGTTTTAAAAAAAGATTGAAAAATTAAGAAACTTCAGACATAACTCGATTTTTTTACTTTTTTAACAGTTTTGTAAATATTTTCGACTAGTGGTTCGTTCAATATTTCGTCTTTATCGTCTGAATCATCAAATTATTCACGTAAATCAGAATTAGATCGATTAAAATCGATTTTTAGACAGAACCGGATTCGGCTCACAACGTAGAAAAATAAATGAAATATATGTTTCAAACAAAGATTGAATAATTAAGAAACTTCAGACATAATTCGATTTTTTTACTTTTTTAACAGTTTTGTAAATATTTTCGACTAGTGGTTCGTTTAATATTTCGTCTTTATCGTCTGAATCATCAAATTATTCACGTAAATCAGAATTAGATCGATTAAAATCGATTTTTAGACAGAACCGGATTCGGCTCACAACGTAGAAAAATAAATGAAATATATGTTTCAAACAAAGATTGAAAAATTAAGAAACTTCAGACATAATTCGATTTTTTTACTTTTTTAACAGTTTTGTAAATATTTTCGACTAGTGGTTTGTTTAATATTTCGTCTTTATCGTCTAAATCATCAAATTATTCATGTAAATCAGAATTAGATCGATTAAAATCGATTTTTAGACAGAACCGGATTCGGCTCACAACGTAGAAAAATAAATGAAATATATGTTTCAAACAAAGATTGAAAAATTAAGAAACTTCAGACATAATTCGATTTTTTTACTTTTTTAACAGTTTTGTAAATATTTTCGACTAGTGGTTTGTTTAATATTTCGTCTTTATCGTCTGAATCATCAAATTATTCACGTAAATCAGAATTAGATCGATTAAAATCGATTTTTAGACAGAACCGGACTCGGCTCACAACGTAGAAAAATAAATGAAATATTTGTTTTAAAAAAAGATTGAAAAATTAAGAAACTTCAGACATAATTCGATTTTTTTACTTTTTTAACAGTTTTGTAAATATTTTCGACTAGTGGTTCGTTCAATATTTCGTCTTTATCGTCTGAATCATCAAATTATTCACGTAAATCAGAATTAGATCGATTAAAATCGATTTTTAGACAGAACCGGATTCGGCTCACAACGTAGAAAAATAAATGAAATATATGTTTCAAACAAAGATTGAAAAATCAAGAAACTTTAGACATAATTCGATTTTTTTCACTTTTTCAACAGTTTTGTAAATATTTTCGACTAGTGGTTCGTTTAATATTTCGTCTTTATCGTCTGAATCATCAAATTATTCACGTAAATCAAAATTAGATCGATTAAAATCGATTTTTAGACAGAACCGGATTCGGCTCACAACGTAGAAAAATAAATGAAATATATGTTTCAAACAAAGATTGAAAAATTAAGAAACTTCAGACATAATTCGATTTTTTTACTTTTTTAACAGTTTTGTAAATATTTTCGACTAGTGGTTTGTTTAATATTTCGTCTTTATCGTCTAAATCATCAAATTATTCATGTAAATCAGAATTAGATCGATTAAAATCGATTTTTAGACAGAACCGGATTCGGCTCACAACGTAGAAAAATAAATGAAATATATGTTTCAAACAAAGATTGAAAAATTAAGAAACTTCAGACATAATTCGATTTTTTTACTTTTTTAACAGTTTTGTAAATATTTTCGACTAGTGGTTTGTTTAATATTTCGTCTTTATCGTCTGAATCATCAAATTATTCACGTAAATCAGAATTAGATCGATTAAAATCGATTTTTAGACAGAACCGGACTCGGCTCACAACGTAGAAAAATAAATGAAATATTTGTTTTAAAAAAAGATTGAAAAATTAAGAAACTTCAGACATAATTCGATTTTTTTACTTTTTTAACAGTTTTGTAAATATTTTCGACTAGTGGTTCGTTCAATATTTCGTCTTTATCGTCTGAATCATCAAATTATTCACGTAAATCAGAATTAGATCGATTAAAATCGATTTTTAGACAGAACCGGATTCGGCTCACAAAGTAGAAAAATAAATGAAATATATGTTTCAAACAAAGATTGAAAAATCAAGAAACTTTAGACATAATTCGATTTTTTTCACTTTTTCAACAGTTTTGTAAATATTTTCGACTAGTGGTTCGTTTAATATTTCGTCTTTATCGTCTGAATCATCAAATTATTCACGTAAATCAGAATTAGATCGATTAAAATCGATTTTTAGACAGAACCGGACTCGGCTCACAACGTAGAAAAATAAATGAAATATTTGTTTTAAAAAAAGATTGAAAAATTAAGAAACTTCAGACATAATTCGATTTTTTTACTTTTTTAACAGTTTTGTAAATATTTTCGACTAGTGGTTCGTTCAATATTTCGTCTTTATCGTCTGAATCATCAAATTATTCACGTAAATCAGAATTAGATCGATTAAAATCGATTTTTAGACAGAACCGGAGTCGGCTCACAACGTAGAAAAATAAATGAAATATTTGTTTTAAAAAAAGATTGAAAAATTAAGAAACTTCACACATAATTCGATTTTTTACTTTTTTAACAGTTTTGTAAATATTTTCGACTAGTGGTTCGTTTAATATTTCGTCTTTATCGTCTGAATCATCAAATTATTCACGTAAATCAAAATTAGATCGATTAAAATCGATTTTTAGACAGAACCGGACTCGGCTCACAACGTAGAAAAATAAATTTGTTAAAAAAAGTGACAAAAGCTTACAAAATGAAGAAAATTAAAATCTCCGAGTGAACCAAGCCTGATTTTGTGGAACCTAACCTAAACTATTTTCTACTAACCTTGAAGAAACCTTTAACCTTGAAATATAGCAGCAGGAAATTACAGAATTAATTATTATCTAATTAGAAAAACCCATTTAGGACTTTTGGGAAAAAAAGGAATGTTATTAAAATATTGAAAAAATATCATGGACTGTACCAGAACGTTTTAAAGATAAATGAAAAGTTGTAGTGTTTCAAGATGGGGATTTATAAAAAACTCGTCCAATTTAGTATCCATTTTTGAACAAAGTCCACGAATGAGTAAAAACTAAGACATTCCCCACAACTTCTTGGCAATCTGAGAAAAATTCATCGTATTTTTAGTCTTGATATTCACTCGTAGCTTCCTAATTCGATGAAATATGGAAGTTTCCATCAAAAACTCCGTAATTTCTATTCTATTTTTTTATTTCAGCATCTTAAAACCATTAGGTTTATAAAGAGAGGTCTGTGTTGTTATTTAATTATAGTTTTGATGGAGACAAACATATCAAATGGAAAAGAAACTTCTATTTTTACCAGTTCCCCAGTCGTATTCGGTCTGGGGTTAATTTTGGACCAGTAGCTGGTTTTTTTGACTCAAGATTAGCTGATTTTAGTCTTCTTCTGACTGTCCAGACACTCACACTTCTCACTCTTCTCGGAATCGATCTTGAGCGAAAACCACCGAGCCATTGATGTGAATCACCAGTTTCTTGGTAACTGAATCATGTTCAGCGCACCAGCCACTTCTCGCTGATCGAATAAGGGAGATATTTAACATCCAGGATGTCGTGAGACGTCTTCATCATCACATTTTGCAGCTAGGCAACCATTGATGCAAACAGAGGACCAAGTCCTAACGTACGATACGAATTAATCCGATTTCGTTTTTTTTTTTGTTGAAAGGGAGTCCTTGGTTTATTATTTGGCGTGATTTATGCGTTGGTTTTTATATTTTTGTTAAGACTTCCCAGTAGTTTTGTGTAAGTAGTAATCTTTTATTGAAAACTGTAACTGTGGGTTTTTTCCGAAGATACTTTTTCATTTACGAAACTATGCAACATCAAATTAAATATAATAGATACACGAACTTTTTGGCAGTTGTTTTGGAAAGTTAATTCGGTCTAATAAAAGAGAATGCTATTAAAACTTGCATTTTCCTATCTGTTGGTATTAAAATAAATTACCATCGCCGTTGAACAATACATTTCTTGGTGCCAATTTCTATAATTGTAACACATATTTATCACTATGGTCTATTAACAGAGTTAAAAATCAAGATTTGCGTATCCAAAAACAAATTTGGATCGTTCGTAATTGAATTTTATAAAAAATTTAACAACAAAATTTATATAACCTTCATCAGAGCGACCAGGTGCCCAGGTATCTTCATATTGTTTATATCTAATGTAAGAATTCCAAATTTGCTTTTACTTTGAATATTTTCATTATTATAGAAAGTAAATTCTGGTCCTTATAAGCAAAAAACTGAACCAGGTGCAATTGAAGGTTTGGCCATTCAAGGAACTGTGTAAACTTCGAAATAAATTGTAATCAGATGGTACTAGATCAGGGATGTACGAGGGATGTGGCAGCACTTCCCAGCTAAACTCCAAGAGTTTCCCACGAGATTTGTGAGGCCTTGGCGGAACTTTGAACTAATTTTGGTCGTTTTTCATTGATTGCTTCATCCAGTTTTATTAATCTTTGACAGTAAACATCAGAATTGATCGTTTGGTTCGTTGGAAATAGCTCGAAAAACACTACATCTTTGATATCCCACCAAATTGACAGCATGAGGTTTTTTTTGATGTTTTTTGACTTTCGATGTGGTGCTGGTTCAGCGTGTTTGCTCCATGATCTTTTTTGAACTGTATTATCCATTTTTTATTAGTTTTCATCATTTCGTTCAAAGTGCATATCGTTGATTGTTTGTGTTAAACGAATTTCTTTCAATTCGTGAAGTAGACAAATATGAAGCTCGTTTTAGTGCCGGAAAAAAACTTTATTTTGTAAAAATATGTTTTGGTTTTCACGAAATATCGAAAAAAGTTTAATGGGTCATTCAATATTCGGAAAAATGTTATTGATAAATAGTTAAGAGGTTTTTGAAAATTACAGCTACCTACAGAGAGCAAAACGTAATTTTCTTTAAATTTGAAAATTCTAAATCACTCATTTAAGGGTTAAATCAAAATGGAAAGTTATAACTCACTTTAAACAACAAAATTTTGGACATCAATTTTAGAATGAAAATTGGTAATTTTATATTTTTGATGCCCCCTCGTTTTTTGGCTCCAGAAAATCGAAAAAATTATCCTATTTCGATGAATTTTTTTTAAATCTTCGTTCTAACAGAGGATTTACGAAAAAAATAATGAGAATGAGATAAAATTAAAAGATTTATTGGTTTTAGGACTTTAAATGTTGATGAAAATGCATTCGTTTACATATAATTGTTAATAACTTTTTTACAAATAATTTAATGAAGTTGTTATATTTTTTTTCATAATCTACACAAAAAAACGAACAAATTTATAAAAAATTTATAAAAAATGTTGATTTATTATGTTTTTACATTAAAAAATAATGACAATTTTGATCAAAATTGACGTTTTTTTACATTTATCGTTTGTACCTTTTTTATTAAGTAAACAAAAACATTCATCATTCTCATAAGGATTAAATAAAAATAGAAAGTTATAACTCACTTTAAACAACAAAAACAAAAAAATTTTGGACCCCAGTTTTGGAATGAAAATTTGGTAATTTTGTACTTTCGCGGTTCCCTCGTTTTTTGGTTATAGGAAATCGAAAAATTGTCCGATTTCGATGAATTTTTTTTTAAAATATTCGTTTTTACAGAGAATTTACGAAAAAAATTATGGGAATAAAAAGAATTGAAAGTTTTGTTGATTTTAGGGCTTTAAATATTTATGAAAATGCACTCGTTCACATATAATTGTTGATAACTTTTTTCCAAATAATCAAATGGAGTTGTTATATTTTTTTCATAATCTACACAAAAAAACGAAAAAATTTATAAAAAATTTGTACAAAAAATGTTTATTATGTTTTTACGTTAAAAAATAATAATAATTTTTATCAAAATTGACGTTTTCTTACATATAATCATTTGTACCTTTTTTATTAAGTAATTATGAAAGTTTTATGAACAAAAACATTCTAAAAATCATTTATAGTAATCGAGTTTACAATATTAAAAGTAAATTTTGAAAAATTGAAAATTTTCACCATTAAAAAAACTGTTATCTTACTAAGGTACTAAAAGTTAGAGATAAAAAATTAATTAACAAACATTTTTCGAATTTCTTTTTTCCAAAATATTCGTTTTTTTGTGTAAATTAACAAAAAAAATATTGGAGCTGCGTTCGATATTTTGTAAAAAAGTTATGAACGATTATATCCGATTAAGTGCGTTTATGATCACATTTAAAGTCATAAAACTATAAGAAAACATCAGGTGGGATAATTCCCAGATTTTTTTTATAAATCCGCCGTAAAAACGAAGATTTTAACAAAAAAATCATCGAAATCGGACGATTTTTCGATTTTCTAGAACCAAAAAACGAGGAATCCGCAAAATTATAAAATTACCTTAAAATATAAGAGAAAATTCAAGTTACTTCAAATTATAAAAAATTATAGTTATTTACGATTAAAAATATATAGTTTATCAAATTAATTATAATTTACAAATTTTAAATTGGAATTATTTATTTTTAAAAATATTAAGTACGTCTCTGCGTATCTGTATATACATCTTACATTTATGCCCAAAACAACCGAAATATGGTAGAGAACAAAAGTCGAATTCTCCGGACTAGTCGTTTAAATTTTTTTTTTGTTTTTCATTTGTCAAAAATTCATTTGAGTCTGCAATGGTTTTTGTCTAAATATTTCTTTGGATGAATACGAATCGAGTGAACGTGCATGGTTTTAACAAAATTTAATAAAAACTTGCAAGAATTTGGGGAAGCGGACTGTCCACAATTAAAATTTTTAGTTCTGAGAACGTCGACAAATGTAGAATATCGGGAAAATATTTGACGTTTTGTTTTTGGGCGTTTTATCAACTTTCAACAAAAAAATAATCAATTAGCAAAAATCGTGGACGGAGCTAAAGAAAAAAATGAACAAAAACAAAATATCAAACATATAAAATTGATAACACAACTAAAAACAATAATGATCGAAACATCGGGAACATATTGATGTCCGAGAAGACTAAAAAGTCACCGGGGATCCAAATCTGGAGTATACGCTGGATACGGAAGCGATTTGAAGCCTAATTCATGCAATTTTCATTAATTTGTTACACGATGTATTATCTTCGTAGAAAACAATTTTTTTCCTTTTCAAATATGAAGTTTTCCCACGATTTTATACTATAAGTGATTGTACAGGGTTATTCTAAAAGATAGACCCATTTTTACAAAATTCTTATTTAGCTACATGAATAATTTTTACACCAATGAAAAGGGGAAGTTTCAAAGTTTTTTTTTGATATATTACAAGTGTAAACAGGCGGTGATGGTTCTAGAAATGGCCGCTACAGTTATCGCGGCAATAGACCGCCATTTTATGACACTGTCAGTTGTGAATAAGATGGCGACTGTACAACACGAGGTGTTCTGTGTTATTGAGTTCGCAAATTGTAGTGCTGAGGACATTTCGTGCTGAATTTGGTATTAAACCCACAAATAGAAAAAGGCATTAATCGTTGGTTTAATCAATTTAAATTGACTGTGTGTAAAACCAATCGTGTGTGTCAGAAGATGATGTCAAACGGATAGAAGACAGTTTTTTACGCAGTCTACCAATGAAACAAGTAGAAAACTTTGAATACCCCAACCAAATGCATGGAAAGTTCCGACTCTGAACGATCTGCGGTTACTTACACTTTCAATACATTGAAAAAAACTTTGAAACTTCCTCTTTTCGTTGGTATAAAAATTATTCATGTAGCATTTGTACTTGGGTCCATCATTTAGAATAACCCTGTAGTGTTAGCCACAGAATATGCCTTAAAAATAAATGCAAACTTGGGTGTTTAGGGATTTTCGAAGCCGATGGTAAAAAAGGCCCAACACAAAAAGAATTGCTTCGCGTTATTAAATGTCTAAATGTCTCTTTAAAACCTTTCATAATTCAATCAAATTTTGACTCTAGTTCAGACGATTCTGACTACAATTATTATTTATAAAGATACTTTAGAATTGAGATGTTTATTTTTCTATTGTTTATTTTTCTTTGTGGTTTTTGTTTGAAACTCTAGAAAAAAAACGAATTTGATAAAAAATGGATCAGTTCACGTCTGGTATCCTGTTTAAGCCAAACGCTCTCATAGGCAGGTACGTTTTACTCGTCTATTAACGTTTTATAAGTTCCAAATCGATCTGTCCATCAATATAAGTCAAAAATTAACAATATTGATACAAAGAATATCACATCACTATAATAGTAAAATGATTAAACTATAATAAGTCATTTCAATTGAGAAAACTTCTTTTGTACATAGAAAGAACCAAAGTTTTATCCTGTATAGTGCGACGTTTTGTTGTACCTTGTTTAAACACTCAAATGTACCAATTTCAAACATCTTCTTCGATGTCTTTAACTGTTCTTTGTTTTTCTTCAAACTGTTTTTCAATTTTTGATTTTTTCGCTGTTGTATTCCGATTACTTGATAAATAATCATTTTCCTAGGTATTAAATTGTTATTATTAGTCATAAAATTCGATTTTCTTGTAAAAACTACTAAAGTTTTCTCTAAAATCATAAAATCTGAAACTTCAATGGCTCTTTTAAACATAAATTGCCAGATATTATGAAATGAGCACTCGGACTATCAAAGTTGATATTTATTTATCTTGACATTTGACTGTTTTTTCTTGACAATTGACAGTAATGACAAATTATCCATTACTAGCTTCACGATTGGTAAATGACAGTAAATTTGTGTTGGTGAAATTTACATAGCGAGTTGATCTTTTTATTGGTTAGGTTTTGTGATGCAATTCTCCACGTTATGAAGTTGATTTATTACGTACAGTCCACTAGGTCGCCCATATACAGCACTCAAAAAATTTTGTTCCACATAATTAACATTGTACAACTCCAAGTGCTGCTTTTGATCTTCAATAGTCGTTTTTGGTCGATTGTGATTTCGCATCTTCTATATTATGAAAACAAACGCTAAAACAGCTTTAGAAGTAATTCTGAACCCCGTGATATAAAGAAAAAATACTGGAAACTGAAATTCGATCTTCATTGGCACCGATTCTTCAATTCGGGGACGTTAAATTGCATGGTAGAAGACATTGGACTAACGCCTCTATTAAGAAGCAGAATCGGCTGCTTACTTTAGATCCAGTAAAGTATTAAAGACACACGAAGTTTCCATCAGTTGCTTCAGCTCCACCAACAAATATTTTAGAACGTGTATCGTGCTTTGTTAGGTTGTACAATCTTTTTTTTTACACGAATTAAATCTTGTCTAAAATGAATTATTAGATGTTTGATTGACTCACCAGAATTCAGACCGAAGGAATTTGGTGATATGAGGCCAGAAGTGACAGTGGCCATAGTCGACAACATATGTAAACTGTCATTCCTGTGGACAAAAAAAAATTGTTAGTAATGCAACATTTTTGTAAAATCAAAAATAATAGTGAATAAAAGTTTGAAATATTTTCTCTCATATTCGTTCAAACTTTGTCTCAAATGCCCGTAGTTTGATGTGAATAAAAACACATGGTTAGGTTCAGAAGTTGAGTTCTTATAGTCTTTTCAAACGGTTTGCGAGCGGCTTGCAACGAATGCGTCGCGAACACGACGACGATCAAGATTTTGAAATTTATTATTCAGAAAAAAAAATCATAAATTGTACCTTCATCGTTAGAGCTCTCGTTATAAACACTTGGTGAAGAATTTATTGGCTGCGA